>NC_073395.1:29684202-30009202 GCF_028641065.1 Leucoraja erinaceus | reverse complement strand
GTGAAAGATTAAATAAACAAAATAGGCATTTTGGCATATTGGCCTTCATCACTTTGGGAGGTCATGTTGCAGTTATATAAGACGTTGGTGAGGCCGCATTCACTGTTGTGTTCAGTTCTGGACACCATGTAATAGGAAAGGCGTTGTTAAGTTGGAAAGGGTGGAGAAAAGATTTGCAAGGATGTTGCCAGGGCTCGACGGCCTGAGCTGTAGAGAGAGGTTAAGCAGGCTGGGACTTTATTCCCTGGAATACAGGAGGATGAGGGACGATCTTATAGAGGTGTATAAAATCATGAGAGAAATAGATCGGGTATTTTTACATTCAAAGAGTGGTGGATGTATGGAACGAGCTGTTGGAGGGGATGAGGCAGGGCCGGCCTTAGGAGGTGCGGGGCCCAAATGGGAACAAATTTGGTGAGCCCCAGGTTCCCAGCCAAGCTCTGTAGAATTATAGAAATGCAAATAAAGTTTATTATGGACTTTATATCACTATGGTAGATTGGAAAGTTATCAAAATGTGCGCTTAAAAAGTGCCTGCGAGTTAATGGACCAAACAAATCTAAGCTACATTTTAATATAAAATTGCATAGATGTAAGCCTACAAGTAACAAACAGAATGTGTAGATCACCTCCGAAAAGTATATAGTTACAAAACCACTTGTATTAGTGACTGTGAAATGTAAAAAACAATAATTTAATTAACTAGAGCCTGGAAAACCAATAACTACTGGCGAAAAACCAGTCCAGGCATTACATTTTGGGCTTCAGCCCCATCCTACCCTTTGGGCTTCTACCCCATCCTAACTTAGTTGTGTGTGTGTGCGTGTGTGTGTGTGTGTGTGTGTGTGTGTGTGTGTGTGTGTGTGTGTGTGTGTGTGTGTGTGTGTGTGTGTGTGTGTGTGTGTGTGTGTGTGTGTGTGTGTGTGTGTGTGTGTGTGTGTGTGTGTGTGTGTGTGTGTGTGTGTGTGTGTGTGTGTGTGTGTGTGTGTGTGTGTGTGTGTGTGTGTGTGTGTGTGTGTGTGTGTTAGTTGGTGTGCGTGATGTGTGTGTGTTAGTTGTCTGTGCATTATGTATGTGTGTGTGTGGGAGAGGAGGTGGGAGGGAGAGAAGGAGAGAAAGAAGGGAGGGAGGGAGGGAAGGGAAGAGGAGAAGGGAGGGAGAGGGCCGGCGGCGTGAGTGGGTGCCGGGGTCCGGGCGAACGCGTGTGAGCTGAAGCCGAGGTTTGTAAACGTTGCTCCAAACCCCGGCCCGGCCCTCCCTGTATTGTTCACCGCGTCTTCCTGGGGACAGAGAGGGGTGGAGCCGGAGTTGTGTGCGTGAAGCACGGTGACTGGAGGGGCGGGATCGCTGCCCTGGGACCTTGCCGGACCTCCCCCTCTCCCCCTTCTCCATTTCCCCTCACACCCCCTCCCCATCTACCCCTTTCTTCCCACTCCACCCCTCTACTCTCTCTCCACCCCTATCTCCCCCCTCCACCTGGGGTAGATCTACCGGAGCCGAGAGTAGATTACTCCAAAGATCCTAGAGCGGAGCTTTGGATTACTCTAGCGCGGGGCCCCCCTTAGGCGCGGGGCCCAATTGGGAGCAATCGGTCCAATCAGCTGAAGGCCGGCCCTGGGATGAGGCAGGGAGTTTTGCAACATTTAAGAAGGATTAGACAGGTACATGGAAAGGACAGCATTTGAGGGATATGGATGCAGGTAGGTGGGGCTAGTGCTGATGGCATATGTTGGTCAGTGTGGGCAAGTTGGGCCTAAAGGCCTGTTTCCACACTGTATGATTCTATGACATTTGCAATGTAATTAATATGGTAAGAAGTGAGATAGTTAATTCACATACAATAGTATGATAACACTTAGTTGATCTATTTTTTAGTTCTTTGTTAAGGTATAAATATAGACCATTGCCCCATGGATAACTGCTCTTCCCTTCTGTGAAAAATAAAGCCATGTTACTACTCTTAAAAGCAATGCAAATTAATAATGGATGGCTTGTATTTCAGACAATTGCTCAGTTGTGGTTTGAGTAACTAGAAATATTTACCTTTAACAGGTATTTAATCGTATCTGATGCTGTGCTGGCATGCTAATTACTACATTAAATGTGCATCATACTAAAATTAATTAACTTAAAACTGTTTGTTACAATTCATTACAAAATTGATTAGTGATTGACCAATCCCAATATATAAATATAACAACAATAATTGGTTCATTTACTGCAAAATTCTGAAGTGCTTTCTCTTGGACCAGCTAGTTATTATATTGAGTGAAAATATTGTTTTGAAAATGTAGATTTCACAGAACTCAGAATTTTGGTAAATTTTATTCGTTTTAGTAAAGAATACAATTTCAATCGCAGGGTATTTATATCTTACGATTCATTTTTAAAGTATTTAAATGTTACAGTGAGCTCCCATGGAATCAGTTTCCAAAGTGTATTGAAACTGAAAAGTAAAAAATAATAGAAAATGCTGAGGGTGGCACAGTGGCGCTGTGGTAGAGTTGCTGCCTTACAGTGTCAGACACCAGGGTTCAATCCTGACCACGGGTGCTGTCTGTAAAGAGTTTATATATTCTCCCTGTGACTGTGTGGGTTTTCTCCGGGAACTCTAGTTTCCTCGCACTTTCCAGAGCAGGCAGCTTTGTAGGCTAATTGGCTTCTGTAGATTGCCCCTAGTGTGTAGGATGCAAAACTGGGATATCAGAACTAGTGTACAGGTGATTGTTGGTCGGCGCAAATTCAGTGGGCCGAAGGGCCTGTTTCCCCACTGTATCTCCAAACATAATAAAAAATTATACTAAACTATATGTTCGGTTATTCTGACAGTATATATGGAAAGTAAAATAGAGCTAAGATTTCAGGTCAAAGGCTATTTATTAGACTTGGAATGAGGAAAAAACAATCAGGTTTGTTTTAATTGCAGAGAAGGTGGGATGTCTCCAGTGAGCACAGGTCAAACTCTCATTATATGTAATACATTAGATGACAGAATATCTTCTGTTGTTCTGCCCAGCAGACTGCCTCTGTCTACTTCCTGCTCCCCCACTACATGCCACCTCTCCGAACAGTCCCTTCCTGTGCACCGCCCTTGTGTGCACTTAGAAACATAGACATAGAAATTAGGTGCAGGAGTAGGCCATTCGGCCCTTCGAGCCTGCACCGCCATTCAATATGATCATGGCTGATCATCCAACTCAGTATCCCGTACCTGCCCGCTCTCCATACCATCTGATCCCCTTAGCCACAAGGGCCACATCTAACTCCCTCTTAAATATAGCCAATTAACTGGCCTCGACTACCCTCTGCGGCAGAGAGTTCCAGAGATTCACCTCTCTCTGTGTGAAAAAGGTTCTTCTCATCCTGGTTGCCTCACCCACTGAGTTACTCCAGCATTCTGTGTCGACAATCAATGTTCAGTTCCTCCAGTTTGATGACCTCGAAAAGATCATCCACACATTTATCTCCTCCCGCCTAGTTTGCTGCAACTTCCTTTACACTGGCATCAGCCAATCTTCCCTGTCCCACCAGCAACTGGTCCAAAACGTCGCCTGCAAATCTCCTTCCACTACATGTGCGCATCCATCCGCAAGCCCCCTCCTCTCTGCCATAAATGCTGATAGTGTTCTTCTCCTGAGGTCCTGTCAACTACATCCATGGCATTCCCCAAGCAAATATTTTCTATTTGAAAACCATTAATGTTGAAACATGCTGTCTCCACAAAATATCTGTCTGTCAAGTACTTGCCTGAGGGAACGAGGCAACAAACAACGGCAATGTGATGTTTTCTTCAGGCAATGACAAGCTTAAATACCAACCCAGAATTTCTGCTTGAACTACCCACCATTTCTCTGGTCAGCTCGGTGTTACTCATGGGAAAATTAGCACCAGGTTACATTTTTTTGAAATATCATCGCCTAAGGTTCTTCCACTCACTGCCTCACCACAATTACAAAATCTCAACTGAGGCTTTTTCATTGGCATCAAACACACCTTCAGAGCCAGGTGGCATTCCAAATCTAAGAAGCACTTTGGCTGTAGCCTTTGAGGGTGGCACAGTGGCGCAGCAGTAGAGTTGCTCCCCACAGC
This sequence comes from Leucoraja erinaceus, assembly GCF_028641065.1. Taxonomy (NCBI): domain Eukaryota; kingdom Metazoa; phylum Chordata; class Chondrichthyes; order Rajiformes; family Rajidae; genus Leucoraja; species Leucoraja erinaceus. The sequence continues at coordinate 30,005,113 of NC_073395.1, read as the reverse complement.
GCCAGAGACCCAGGCTCGCTCTTGACTATGGGTGCTGTCTGTGTGGAGTTTGTATGTTCTCGCTGTGACTACGGGAGCACCGGATTCCTCCACACTCCAAAGACATGCAGATTTGTAGGTTAATTGGCCTCCATAAATGGTCCCTAGTGTGGAGGATAGTGTACAGGGTGATTACTGGTCAGCGTGGACTCGGTGGCCTGAAGGATCTCTACGCTGTATCTCTAAAATTAAAAACTAAAAACAGAAAGTCTCCATTCTCCCACAACTGGTTTATAATGGTTGTGTTCCCACTCACGATTAATGATGATTTAATCAGAAATCAACTGATGATCATGTTAGCTGATATCATCCAAAGGATTGACTAGATGATTCCATTTTAATATTTGTAAATATTTCAAAGATTGAAATATACTAATTTCTCAATGTGCATCATATAGACGGATCGTTGAGATTATTATCACCCATCAAGTATGTGCCAAGTTTTGCAGTTGCTGAAATATATTCTGCCGATATTATTCTGCCTGTTTTCATGAATCTTTGTATTTTAATACTGCACAGCTGGGATTTTTAGTTTGTTCTCTGGTGGATTCATTATTTCATGGAATCTGCACACTTTGTAATTCTTCAGAATTCCTCATCAAGCATTTTTTTTGCCAGGAATTACAACATGGTTAAAAATAACCTAAACTGGATACGGGTAACATAATACTTCTCTTAAGAGGAAAGAATAGAGGGAGGATAGTGGTTCCTTTTGCTTTAGTTCCTCGATAATACTTTGAGGTTTTTTTTTGTAGTGTCCTAATCCATCAGACATTCAATTAACTTGTCAACTCATGTGTCTTGAAACTAATGGATTATTTGGTATAAGAAAACTCTTAAATCAGTCCTTGTTATTAAATTTTAGTGTAAGGAAACTGGCTGATATATCAATGTAATTAGCACATTTCACTTTCTACACTTCTGAGGCATGCAATCAATAAAAAAGACACTTGTTATATTCCATGCAGCTGTTGAGTCAATCTCTACATTGCGCTTTTACTCTTAAATTTATGGACCAAACGGTAATTTAAAATCAAGAAATACACCAGCAATGTTTATCCATTCTCAGCTGAATTTTTAAGAATCACATAAATGTACCAAATGACAGTCTGATGAAATGTAACTATCTTGTCTCAATATTCATGCAGTCTCTTTTGCCTTTTCAGTACAGAATTAAAATATATGTAGTTAATGACGTGCGATCAAGTGATGTGTTTAATGATGCCTTTTGTGGAAATAATTAGTTATTTGGTAACCAAGAACACTTGGTTACCTACACTAGTAGGTTAACGACCAAGGAGATTACATTGAATGCAAGAAATTGCAGCAAATTTTGGACGCAGCCCTGACCATCACGCAAACGGATCTCACTTCTATTGACTCCATTTATACCTCACTCTGCCTCGGCAAGGCCAGCAGCATAATCAAGGATGAGTCGAACCCTGGCCACTCCCTCTTCTCCCCTCTACCATCAGGCAAAAGGTATAGAAGTGTGAAAACTCACACCTCCAGATTCAGGGACAGTTTCTTCTCAGCTGTTATCAGGCAACTGAATTATCCTACCACAACCAGAGAGCAGTGCTGAATGACTATCTACCTCATCAGTGACCCTCGGACTTTCCTTTATGGGACTTTGCTGGCTTTTACCTTGTACTATAAATGTACAACAATACACTGTAAATACACTGTGCCTGTATGGCTTGATTGTAATCATGTATTGCCTTTCTGCTGACTGGATAGCACACAACCAGACACATACAGACACATACCACAATGAACAGGAAAGTTAAGATGGCTAGCACAGTGTACGGTAAGTCCTTTAAAAGAAGAGGGGGGGGGGGGGGGGGGGGGGGGAGAAGGGGGGGAGAAGGAGTGGAGAAAACTTTTAAGAAGCCAGACAACGTTTAATAAGCCAGAGATACACAGCTGTGAAGTTAAGCGGGCATTTAACATTACTGTCGGTTATCCTTGGTTCTGAAAACTCATGCTTACATTTTTTTTCCACATTGAGCCAATGAAAATGTCCGGTTAGCAAAGGCGATTAACTAAAACTACCTACCACTGCACCTACGACTACAGGGTTATCGATGTTCTGCATGGCGACCAATTTTTGGTTGCAGAAAAATTTTCAACATGTTGAAAAATTTGCAGCGACCATACTGAGGCTGCTACTAGTTCCCAGAATGCAGGAACTCCTCGCGACCATGAAGGAGACTCACCAGAGACCACCAGCGAACATGTGGCGACCACGTGGCGAGCGCAGAGTCTCCTGCACTCGCCTAAAAAGTCACCTAAGTGGGACAGGCCCATAAATCTGCCTGCAGAACTATCAGTGGTTGAGACCAAAACAAGCAATATGTAGACTTTTATCCCCATGATCTAAGAATCTAGACTAGGGATCCTCCTCTCTCTTTGTGGATGCAATGTGCCTATGTGAGAAATACCTGAGCAATCAACTGCAAGGAGATGTTACATGCAATATTGCATCGCTCAGCAATTTCACTAGGGAGATAATTGCTGCAAGTGAAAAGGATAGTTGTATGTATTGAAGAGTATTGCTTTATATAGTTGAATATAAGGATGATAGCAGAAGGTGTTTATTGTACAGCTGCTCATATCTGAGACTCCTGGAGTTTTTCGGAAATCTTTACTGAATTTACAATTTACTTAAAATAAAAATAGAAAATGCAATTTATGCTCAGCAGTTGAAAAAGCTTCAGTTGAGGAAGACACAGAGTCTACTTGTCAGATGCTTTCATCAAAACTGCTGATTATTTCTTACATTTTGTTTTAATTCAGAGTATCACTATATTTTGCTTTAGGATTATTGCTAACAGTTTATGACCAAAGCAGACACGTCATGCATTCCTTTGATTAATGTTGAATGCAAATAACTTGTAGTGCATCAAGTTCTCAAGCCATAGGATGCACATTTATCTTGTAGTACGTCTGGTTATTCTTGAGAGGTTAAATAGATAAGTGCAGACCTCAAAGGTAAAACCAAACTTTAAAGTTAATGGTGTTTAAGAAGGAACTGCAGATGCTGGAGAATCGAAGGTTACACAAAAAAGCTGGAGAAACTCAGCGGGTGCAGCAGCATCTATGGAGCGAAGGAAATAGGCAACGTTTCGGGCCAAAACCCTTCTTCAGACTGATAGGGGGCGGGGGTGGGCGGGGACAAGAAAGGAAAAAGGAGGAGGAGCCCGAAGGCTGGGGGATGGGAGGAGACAGCAGGGGGACTGAGGAAGGGGAGGAGACAGCAAGGACTAACAAAATTGGGAGAATTCGATGTTCATGCCCCCGGGATGCAGACTCCCCAAACGGAATATGAGGTGCTGTTCCTCCGATTTCCGGTGCTGCTCGCTGTGGGCATGGAGGAGACCCAGGACAGAGAGGTCGGAGACGGAGTGGGAGGGGGAGTTGAAGTGCTGAGCCACCGGGAGGTCAGCTTGGTTATTGCGGACCGAGCGGAGGTGTTCGGCGAAACGATCGCCCAACCTACGCTTGGTCTCACCGATATAGATCTGCTGACATCTAGAGCAGCGGACGCAATAGATGAGGTTGGAAGAGATGCAGGTAAACTTTAAAGTTAATGGACTGGATATCAGTGGATATTAACAGCAGTTCTGAACATTTAGCTATTTAAACAATATTCAGTTTGATTTTGATGGCCATTTGTCAGTTTGCTCTGTATTATAGTAAGTCACCTCTTGGCTTCTGACACATGAGTTGAAACCCCAATTATTTAAATGAGGAACAGAGAGCAATGGATTAAGAGATAAAGGTGACAAAAGTCACTATGTAACCATTATTCAGCTTTGCGTTATTATAAATATATGCAAGTTAAGTACTTTAGTTAGTGCTTTAGTTAGCTTTATTTTGGAAATGTAATTAATGAATTAGAATGTTTAGAAATTATTTATTTCATCTATCATGGTTTTCAAATATCAACAACTTTCAAAAACGATGAAAACATTTACAGCCTGCTAAGCTGTCGACAGGACTCTGCCTTTGGATACAGACCGCAATGCTTTGGGTGTTCTCAGCACCAGGTTTTTGGAAAGGGGTACCCAAAAATGCTGGAGAAACTCAGCGAGTGCAGCAGCATCTATGGAGCGAAGGAAATAGGCGACGTTTCGGGCCGAAACCCTTCTTCAGACTGATGGAAAGGAAACCTTTTGGAAAGGGGTGCTTGGTTAGGATACCAACCATGTTGCTGGACTCAGGGGTGCAGGCGGGCAGTAAAAGAAGCCCACTAAACCCTCCATAAAAAGAGACCACGGGCAACTTTTATGGGTGGAATTACTGAGCTACCATGTCCTGCCCTGATGAACGCTGATCATCTTCAAGAGAGTTGACTTGCGATACAACACAATATGATATAAATGTATTTATCCCAGGAGGGAAATTGATCTGCCAACAGTCATAATATATAAGATACATGAAACATGAAATTAAAGTGACGAGTTTTAAAGAAACAAAATTAAATGGAGGGAGGGGGAGTCAGTCTACCCCACGCGATAGAAGGGGGAGATTGTTGCAGACTTGACACAAGTTTAGAAAAGTGATTTTCCTGTTTAGGTTGAAGATCCACTATGCAAGAGGTACCACGTTCCAACCCTAACCCTTTCACCTGGGTCAGGGCACCACAAAGACTTTCCACTATCTACAAGGCACAAGTCAGGAAATAATGGAACACTTTCCACTTTTCTGGAAAAATGGACTTTTAACAACATTCAATAAGAATTACATCAATTTACTTCCACCGAAAATGTGTATTTTCTTTGTTTAACTGCTGGAAAAATCAAAAGTAGACAAAAAATGCTGGAGAAACTCAACGGGTGAGGCAGCATCTATGGAGAGAAGGAACAGGCGACGTTTCATGTCGAGACCATTTAGACTTTTTTTTTTCCTTCACCAGCAGTACAAAGCAACTAAAATCATCTACAAATCCACTGCAGGAACTCAGAGGCTACTCCCACTCTTGGCAGTGCCAAATATAATTGCTAATGTAAGCTAATCTCCTCTGCCTGCATGTGATCCATATTCCTCTGTTCCTTGCAAATCCACGTGCCTATCCAAACATTAAAACAAACTGAAGGTGCTGGAAACTTAAAACGAAAACCCAAAATGCTGGAAATTTTTCGACATTCAGGTGGTATTTGTGGGAGGAGAAACCAAGTCAGCGAGTCAGGCAGTGGCCCTGGAGAAAAGGATGGGTGACTTTTCGGGTGGGAACCCTTCCTCAGACTCAATATGTTCCGCACATGACCTCTATCGCTAAGACAGATAGAGTAGTGGATGCAAGAGAACATCACCACCTGCATGCTTCCTTCCAATTCACACACCGTCCTGTCCTGCTAATATATCTTAACACCTCCGTTGTTAAGCTTTTTCACCCAGTCCATCAGCATTTTGAGGATAAAGTGCAGAGCTTCCCACCATGTTCTCAAGGGCAATTTTAAATACATAGAACTGTATCAGCATAGGAATAGGCCCTTGTCCGTGCCGAACATGATGCCAAATAAACTAATCTCCTCTACTTGCTATCCTTCCATTCCATGCATATCCACGTGCCTATCTAAAACTATATTACAAGCCACTTCTGGATCTCCTTCCACCACCACCACCATCAATAATGCATTCCAGCTACAATGAGAAATAAAAAAATCTGACCTTGCCATTAATTCTCACGTCCTGAAAAATCATTTAAAAATATGCCAAACTATCAGCTGCCAAAGGAAATTTGCCCATGCAAGAGCTGAGAACTCCAGCTGCCCAGCAATATGAACATTAAACAGCAACTTACATTTATGCGGCGAATCTGGATGGAGTTGATGAGAATGTGGGGAGAATAAAAACTAGGATTAATACTGGAGCAGTGTAAATGGGTAATTGATGGTCAAACCCAACTTGGTGGGCCAAAGAGCGTGTTCCTGTGTCATCTCTATATGACGGGTTTCTCTTACTAAACATATTAAAGACTGCCAGGAAACTAAAGAATTCAAATTAGTAATCTGATTTATTATCCGATATGCTTACAGTATGTGCATAAAACATGATTAAAGTACCGAGGTCCTGATGTGGTACAAACTTGATATCCTTATCTTCACCTTTGAACATGAACATTTCTTTAATTGGGAAAAAACATGGTCTCATTAGTTGCTGGTTCAGAAGCAGTTAATAAGCAGAAGGGATGAAAGCATTTTCCACGGAGTCCATACTTTAGCAGCAATAGTAGAAAAACGGGTCCCGATGGGGAAATTCAGAATTGTGCACTAAATTTAGCATCTGTTCTTTAAACACTGGTGCACTAAATTGTTCCCTTATTACATTTTTAGTGCATGCCCTATCTCTCATTCTAAAAAATACATTTGCCTACATTTAGAAAGGTGCTCCAAATAATATTAATCAATGTGCAGCATTTTCATTTATTGCCACTAACTTTACCTAATGCTGATTTTTTTTAAATTGGAGATAAGGTCAACTCAGATTAATGGCCTGACCTAAAAAAATACGATTGGATGTATTTACATGTATGAAACACAGACAATGAACAAAACAACTCATACTGCCATAAATTTCTTCCACGATACAATATCAATATCCTCTATACACAACGCTTCCAAACATAAAGAATTCATCAATTTTTATTGAATTGGCAGCCTGCCACTTTCAGTCATTCCCAATCTCCAGTAACAGTTTGTAATTCAATGGCACTAAAACACAATCTTGCTGGGGAATTCATAAATTTATTTCCTGAGCAAAGATTTATTTCTGATTTGAGTGATGAACAAGTTTCCAGACAATGCGCTTGCATACGAAAATAAACCAACAGTCTTCAATTTCCTTTTCATAAATAAGTAATATTATGCTAATTGAGAACTGTCTAGGTCCCTGTATGTACATCAACATTTTGCCTGCTACATATAATCAGTGCTGATTTGTTTTCAGGTGATAAGAAACCACAAATGGCGCATACTTTCATATCAAATTAAAATAAACAATTAAAGTTTTAACTGTGCAATATTTATAAGTAATTTAACAGTACTGGTTTTGAAAGATGTTTTCAATTGAGAATGGCAAATCTGGAAACGTGCCTGATGGTGTATCACAGAAAGAAACTGCTCTGGGTGGAGTCCCTGGTGGTGCCCTCAAGAACTGTGTGAATGTTAAACTCTCATTTGTCGACTAATGCTCTATCTACAATAGCATAATTCCATCTAAACTCATCTGCAAACACTTGGACCTAGGAGTCAGTTCCTCCCTCTGCCACTGGATCTTTGACTTTCTGGCCCACGACACACTATGAGTGGGGGCAAGTGACAAGATCTCCTCCACAATAATTCTCAACACTGATGCCTCACAATGATGCATTCTCAGTCCCTAAAGGGCCTGTCCCACTTGCGCAACCTTTACAGGCAACTACCGGCACCCCTGATAGGTCGCCAAAATGTTCAACATGTTGAAAACTCAGCGGCGACCAGAAAGATGCTACAACTCTTTGGAGACCTCTCAGGACCACAGGAGACCTCTCACGACCGTACAGGCTGTGTGGTTGTGAGAGGTCTCCTACGGTCATGAGAGGTCACCCGCAACATGTCGCCAGGGGCCGCCTGTATGGTCGTGAGCGGTCTCCTATGGTCGTGAGAGGCCTCCAAAGAGTCGTAGCATCTTTCTGATAGCCGCTGAATTTTCAACGTGTTGAAAATTTTGGCTGCCTATCATGGGTGCCGGCAGTCGCCTGTAAAGGTCGCATAAGTGGGACAGGCCCTTTACTTTACTTCCTTTATCCTAATGTGTGTATGTTTAAATTCAGCTCTGAAAGATGCTACCACTTTGGTGGGCCGGATCACGAAAAATGATGAGACGGTTTACAGGAAGGACATAGAAAATTTAATGACATGGCATCAGGACAATAACCTCACCCTCGATGTGACCAAGATGAAGGAGCTAATTAGCAACTTCTGGAAGCATGGTGGTGTACATGTCCCAATCAGCATCAATGGGCCTAAGTGGAAATGGTTGAGAGCTTCAAATTCCTTGGCATCTCTCGTGGACTGCTCACATTCATATGACAACCAAGTTGGCACACCAACACCTCTACTTCCTGAGTACAGGAAATTTGGTATGTCTCTAGTTACTTTTACAAACTTCCACAAATGCACCACAGAAAGCGTTCCATCAGGTTTCATCACAGCTCTGTTTACAAATAGCTCTGCCCAAGACTGCAAGAAATTGCAGAGAGTTATAGATGTAACCTAGTCCATCACAAACCTGACGTCTCATCATTGATTCCATCTATACTTCATGCCACCTCAAAAAACAGATAACATCATTAATCATCCCACCCCCTTCATTTCTTCTTCCTGAAGATGCATGGAGAAGATGCCCCGTAGAAGTAACAGAAGCTCAAAAGTGTGTACCAACAGAGTTTGGAACAGCATCCTCCCTTTTGTTACCAGGCTTCTGAATGGTCCCTCCATAAGCTAGGATGCTGTCTCATTCATCTCCACCCCAATATGGACACTGGACTTTGTCTATTGTACTGATGCACTGCAATGCGGAGGACTATTCTGTTACTCTGTTTCTTTCCCTTTCAATGACTAAATTTTACTTGCAGCAGCACAACATGTTTGTAAACACGGTAGGTAATGCAATAAACAGACCAACAAAAATTCAATAAATAAAAAACGCAATATAGTGCATAACAAGACAAGTCCCTAATGGGCCCGTCACACTTAGACGGCTTTTTAGGCGACGATGCAGTTATCAAATGATTGCTACATGTTCGCGGGTGGTTGCCAGGGAGTCGCCTTCATGGTCGTGAAGAGTTCCCGCATTCTGGGAAATAGTCACGGCTTCATTATGGTTGCCGCAAATTTTTCAACATGTTGGAGAGTAGCGAGAATTCTCATGTAGAGTAGCGAGAATTTTCGTGCCGTAGGTGCAGTGGTAGTGGGTTGCCAGGAGGTCGAAGGTTCTCATAGGTTGTCGTCGGTGCTGACCGGTGAATTTCATTGGCTCATTGGGGAAAAAAAACATAAGCAGTAGTTTTCAGAACCAAGAATAAACGACTGGTAATGTTAAATGTCCGCCAAGCTTCACAGCCGTGTATCTCTGGCTTCTTAAAAGTTGTCTACACTCCTTCTCCAAAGTTTTTTTAATGTATTGAGAATTGTAACTTGAGCGGCCTAATGGAAGATAGCCTTCTATCAAGACTTTTCTCCACCACTTCCCACTTCCGGTCCAGGTCCATGTGACATCTGTTCATTTGTCAGTCACATTATCTGTAAGGCACATCTGGACAAAAAATGGTTGTAACAGAAGCCTCAATTCTGCAGATGTTTTGGTACTCCATTAGACTTCGGAGTGGCGGCGCTGCACTGGCAGCAGCGGCTCACCAGCAGTCCCGTTTGTTTTTTTTGTGTGTTGTTTATTTCGTTTTGGTTAGTCTAGTTTTTGGTTCTTAGTTTGTGTTTTGGAGGGGGGGGGAGGGTTGTAACGGGGTTTGCAGTCTCTCCCTGTGGGGGAAATGTGACTTTTTGGTCGTATTCCCCTTCTCTGCCTCCGTCTGCGTTGAGGCCTAATGGAGCTGGCGACCTCGAGGCTCAGGAGGCAGAGCCCGTCAGGACTCGCCCTGAGCTCGCTCCCGTGAGGGCAGTCCGGCTCGGGGCTGGAACAGTGCTTCCGTGAGGGGCTGTGATGCTCCCGTGAGGGCAGCCAGCATGAGGGAGGAACGGTGCTCCCTTCGGAGTGGCCGGGCTCAGGGAGGTACGGCACTCCCAGCCCGAGGGAGGAGCGGCGCCCATGTCGAGGCGGCCTGGTCCGAGGGAGGAGCGGCGCCCATGTCGGGGCGGCCCAGCCCGAGAGAGGTGCGGCATCCATGTTGGGGTGGCCCAGCCCGAGGGAGGAGCGGCGCCCATGTCGGGGCGGCCCAGCCCGAGGGAGGTGCGGCATCCATGTCGGGGCGGCCCAGCCCGAGGGAGGTGCGGCATCCATGTTGGGGCGGCCCAGCCCGAAGGAGGTATGGCGCCCATGTCGGGGTGGCCTGGCGCGAGGCTGAGACGGCAACGGTACTCACGTGAAGGGCGATCCGGCTCGGGGCTGGAACAGTGATCCGGTGGCTGGGACGGCATTCTGGCGGCAGTGACCTGAGTCCGGGGTTCGGCCGCGAGCCAGCGGCTGCGTCAGCAGGACTGGTGGACGGCAGCTTCGACCACCCCGGGGCGCGGTGATTGAGCCGCGGGACTGTTTTTAACATCGCCCGGTGGGGTATCGCCTCAGCGCAGAGGGAGAAGAGGAGGGAAGAGACTGCAGACCTAAGACTTTTGCCTCCATCACAGTGAGGAGATGCTGGGTGGACTCACTGTGGTGGATGTTAATGTGTGTTTATTGTTGTTTTATTGTATGGTATTATATGTATGACTGCTGCAATTTCGTTTAGATTTCTGAATGACAATAAAAGGCTATCTATCTATCTATCTATCTATCTATCTATCTATCTATCTATCTATCTATCTATCTATCTATCTATCTATCTATCTATCTATCTATCTATCTATCTATCTATCTATCTATCTATCTATCTATCTATCTATCTATCTATCTATCTATCTATCTATCTATCTATCTATCTATCTTAGGACTAACAGAATCAAGGGATATGGGGAGAAAGTAAGAACAGGGTACTGATTCTGGATGATCATATTGAATGGCGTTGCTGGCTTGAAGGGCCGAATAGCCGAATGGCACCTGTTTTCTATGAATGACACTTGAACCTGAAATGACTTGAAGAGACATGCACAGAGTAGATTAATAGATGAAGATCAGGAATAGAGACTGCTGCAACCAATTGCAGGGCTCCAATTAACACCCTAACTGAATGCAGTTAATTAAATGCAGATCAACAACCAAGCATGAAACCTGCTCAGCCAGTGTGGCTTAGTGCCACCACTAGCTCACTAATAAGCATTTACAGAATGCAAATAGATCTGAATTATATATGCTTGCGTTGCCCGATCATTTGTTTTAAGGCAATCACAGCATAATAAACATTGTCGCTGCTAAAGAAGCTGGAAATGAGATTCTGAACCTAGATAAGAAGCAGAGATGACAATTGGATAGTTGGATGTCTCAGAACTTTAAAGAAATATCTACGATAAAGCCTTTGTTACATTCAAACCCGAGTATAAAGAAGCAAGTCTGAGAAGAGTCAATGTAGTTTCCTATCTTTAGCCAGCATCTGGAGCACAAGATTGAAAGGCCCAATGTTATAGCTGAACAACATAATTTAGTGGAAGGGAAAATATATAAGGTGAAGACATAAAGCTGAAATGCATATCAACTTTGAACATAATACCTCCACTATTGAGATGAATTGCTGATATCCATAATGCAATCAATAGTTTGAGAGAGATACATGATAATTGCTGGCCTGGAGAGCCACATTACATCCTATGAGTTAATCGAAAATTTAAACTTAAACAGTAACTTATTTGACCAGAGGCTACTAGAGGGAATACTTCAAAATTTAGAAAGAATAGGAACATTGTGCACTGGGATTTATTATGAACTGTTCCATTAAACGGGTTGGGAAATACAATGGGTTAACTGGGTCTCTTTACATACTGCAGACCTCTGAGATCTTTTAGAAGAATGTGGTTTGCTACAAGGGAAGGTTTTTCCTCTCTAATAACTACACATTGTACAGTCCCATGCTGCTAAACGATGATACTACCTCGATATCTCCATAGCACCCAAATTCAATCAGGATTGTAGGATAAATATTGTGCAGAATCTCCCCCTTATTTCTAATGGTGCATCACTTCAAGATATACACTATTTGCATCAAGTACAAGTCACAACCGTAATCAATTATCATTAATCGATTAGCAGATTCCACCAACAATCCTCACTATGTTCCTCATCAGAAAATCACCTACTAAGATGTGACCTGGATAAGCCACCTTCCAAGAGTGTTTCTGATAGCTCCGAAGAACGGGGTGTGAAATGACTCAATTTTAACAGGTATATACTAAAGCTATTCTGCCTGTGATTGCTAGCCAGTTTAGTTAAGATAATTAAATACAATAAGGTAAATTATCCAACATGCCGGCTAGTACCACATCACATGAAAGGAGTTCAAGTTATCACAGAGGCCCACAATGTATTAGACATTGATTTCACTCTGCTGAGAATGTAATGATATGGTCTTCCTTCTGTTCCTTCTATTTCACATAATTAGGTCAACAATAAGCTTACAGCATGGAAAAATAATTCTGGCATCAAAACATGATTTTGCTTTATTTCTTTACACTATCCTAATAAAGCAACATAAATGCCTCTGTAACTTCCCCTCGATGTTAATATGTGTGGGAACATGTGACTTGGTACTAGCCAGCATGTTGGATAATTAGCCTTGTTGTATTCAATTCTCTTAATAAGGTGGATAGCAATTGCAGACAGAATAATTTTAACATATGCCGGTTAAGATAATGGGCCAAAACAAAGTACCATTCATACCTGGTCCCTACTTTAGGCTGTGCACACCATATGCAAGAAGAAGAGGAACCTAGTCCCTCATCTGTATATTTTTATATGCTGTCTATTTATTTGACTAGAGCCACCAACCTGGTTTGAAAATGTAACTGTAGTTTCATACTTTTTTCTTTACCTAATATTGATAATATTTTTTAATTTATTGATATCAGTTAAAGGCATTTCTAAATACATTTACAATTTTTTCTCCCATTATTTTAATCCTATCCATGTTTGTGAATTTCATCCATCATCAAACTGGTATGTCATGGAAAATAATCTGGACAAATAAATATAAAAATAGCAAAAACACTAAATAGACACATGCAAGTGTATCTGGAAAAGAGTTAGAAACAGTACTACGGGTTGATCCAAGATAGTAGTTGTCAATCTAATTGCTAAAGTGGGCCCTCGCTCACAGGTCCTGATGTATTTATGTGATAAAATCCAAACCAATTCCCGTGCATCCATTTAAAAATGTTTTGTATCCGTTATCACATGGTTGCAGCAATGTCCTCCAATTTGCACTAATCTGTTCACTGCATGGAATGTAATCCTGTGTTCCTTGTGTTATATTGTTGCAGTCAACTCAGGTTGGCAGCACGACAATAGCCTTTGTTACATTCAAACCTGAGTATAAAGAAGCAAGTCTGAGAAGAGTCAATGTAGTTTCCTATCTTTAGCCAGCATCTGGAGCACAAGATTGAAAGGCCCAATGTTATAGCTGAACAACATAATTTAGTGGAAGGGAAAATATATAAGGTGAAGACATAAAGCTGAAATGCATATCAACTTTGAACATAATACCTCCACTATTGAGATGAATTGCTGATATTCATAATGCAATCAATAGTTTGAGAGAGATACATGATAATTGCTGGCCTGGAGAGCCACATTACATCCTATGAGTTAATCGAACATTTAAACTTAAACAGTAACTTATTTGACCAGAGGCTACTGGAGGGAATACTTCAAAATTTAGAAAGAATAGGAACATTGTGCACTGGGATTTATTATGAACTGTTCCATTAAACGGGTTGGGAAATACAATGGGTTAACTGGGTCTCTTTACATACTGCAGACCTCTGAGATCTTTTAGAAGAATGTGGTTTGCTACAAGGGAAGGTTTTTCCTCTCTAATAACTACACATTGTACAGTCCCATGCTGCTAAATGATGATACTACCTCGATATTTCCATAGCACCCAAATTCAATCAGGATTGTAGGATAAATATTGTGCAGAATCTTCCCCATTTCTAATGGTGCATCACTTCAAGATATACACTATTTGCATCAAGTACAAGTCACAACCGTAATCAATTATCATTAATCGATTAGCAGATTCCACCAACAATCCTCACTATGTTCCTCATCAGAAAATCACCTACTAAGATGTGACCTGGATAAGCCACCTTCCAAGAGTGTTTCTGATAGCTCCGAAGAACGGGGTGTGAAATGACTCAATTTTAACAGGTATATACTAAAGCTATTCTGCCTGTGATTGCTAGCCAGTTTAGTTAAGATAATTAAATACAATAAGGTAAATTATCTAACATGCCGGCTAGTACCACATCACATGAAAGGAGTTATCACAGATGCCCACAATGTATTAGACATTGATTTCACTCTGCTGAGAATGTAATGATATGGTCTTCCTTCTGTTCCTTCTATTTCACGTAATTAGGTCAACAATAAACTTACAGCATGGAAAAATAATTCTGGCATCAAAACATGATTTTGCTTTATTTCTTAATCCTAATAAAGCAACATAAATGCCTCTGTAACTTCCCCTCGATGTTAATATGTGTGGGAACATGTGACTTGGTACTAGCCAGCATGTTGGATAATTAGCCTTGTTGTATTCAATTCTCTTAATAAGCTGGATAGCAATTGCAGACAGAATAATTTTAACATATGCCGGTTAGGACAATGGGCCAAAACAAAGTACCATTCATACCTGGTCCCTACTTTAGGCTGTGCACACCATATGCAAGAAGAAGAGGAACACCTAGTCCCTCGTCTGTATATTTTTATATGCTGCCTATTTATTTGACTAGAGCCACCAACCTGGTTTGAAAATGTAACTGTAGTTTCATGCTTTTTTCTTTACCTAATATTGATAATATTTTTTAATTTATTGATATCAGTTGAAGGCATTTCTAATTACATTTACAATTTTTTCTCCCATTATTTTAATCCTATCCATGTTTGTGAATTTCATCCATCATCAAACTGGTATGTCATGGAAAATAATCTGGACAAATAAATATAAAAATAGCAAAAACACTAAATAGACACATGCAAGTGTATCTGGAAAAGATGTTGAGTTAGAAACAGTACTACGGGTTGATCCAAGATAGTAGTTGTCAATCTAATTGCTAAAGTGGGCCCTCGCTCACAGGTCCTGATGTATTTATGTGATAAAATCCAAACCAATTCCCGTGCATCCATTTAAAAATGTTTTGTATCCGTTATCACATGGTTGCAGCAATGTGCTCCAATTTGCACTAATCTGTTCACTGCATGGAATGTAATCCTGTGTTCCTTGTGTTATATTGTTGCAGTCAACTCAGGTTGGCAGCACGACAAATATTAATTCTATGGACAGATGTCAACCTAATATGCTAATGTATAATTAAAATTGACAAAAAACACATTTAAAGTCAACATATATTAACTGCATGAGGAACATAATCCAATGAAAAAATTAACTTTCAGAAGCAGCATTTAAAAAATATATTGAAGCCAGAAAGCCCATTTCTGCCAACCTGCTTACTCTAGTTGTATTGGTCGTAACATTTTAGGAACACTGAACCACTTCAATTTTTTCAAGCTTTTGTCAGAACCAACCATTCACTTTGTTATGCCTTACCCACCCCGCTCAAATTAAATCATTGGAATTAACATTTACAGTTGGTAAAGGATTTCTCAAACCGAAGAGCACTATTTGCTCTTTGGGTGGCATAGAAGCACAAGTGGTAGAACTGCTGCCTCACAGTGCCAGAGACCCGTGTTCAATCCAGACTTCGGGTCCGTCTGTGTGGAGTTTGTACATTCCCCCTATGACTGTGTGGGTTTCTCACGGGTGTTCCATTTTCTTCCCACTTCACAAAGACGTACAGATTTGTACGTTTATTAGCCTTATTGCCCCTAATGTGTAGGGAATGTATGAGAAAATGGGATAGCATAGAACTAGTGTGAATGGGTGATCGATGATCAGTGTGTGCTTGCTACACCAAAGGGCCTGTTCCCGTCATGCACCTCTAAACTAAAATTTGCCTAAAGTGTATGACATATTTTATACCACAGAAATAATTAACAACTATATTACTCAACATTTTAAGACTAGTACCATTTAATTGAAGTAGAATTAGAATTATTATGTTGGGATAGTACATGACAGTGATATTACTGTATTCTGAGATTTAGAGTGACACAATGGTGTAGCTAGTCGATTGTAATGTAAAGTGTCACAGAGTGTCCTTATTCATCAATAACCTGCTGACTGAAGAATGGCTTTAGTCATGTCATGGCCACCTGGTAGCATTTCAACCTTGGCGTATATATATATATATGGATAAAAGAGTTGAAATCAAGAAGACGGGATATTGAGTGCCCTTCACATCAATGCAGTGTTTGATCAAACGTGGCATCAAGAATTCCTGGTGAAATGATTTCAAATGGAACTTGAAACCCTCCACTTTAGTATGAGTCATACGTAGCAAAAAGGAAGCTTGCAGTTGTTCAAGGTCACTCATTCCAGAATCAGGGAACCAACGTGCTTTGTCCAGGATTTTCTCAGATTATTGCACAATGTTCAGTTATAGAGTCATAGAGCATTACAGTGTGGAAACAGACCAGTCGGCCCAACATGCCCTCACCGGTCAACATGTCCCATCTACACTGGTCCCACCTACCTGCGTTTGGCCTATATCATTCTGAACCTGTCCTATCCATATACATTTCTTAAACATTACGATTGTACCAGCCTCAACTACCTCCTCCAACACCACGTTCCATACACCCACCACACTTTGTGTTAAAGATTTACCCCTCAAGTTGCTATTAAATCTTCCTCCACTCACCTTAAACCTATGTCCTCTGGTTCTCGATTATCCTACTCTGGGCACGAAGCTCTGTGCATCTACACAATCTATTCCTCTCATGATTTTGTACACCTCTTTAAGATCACCCCTCATTCTTGTGCACTCCAAGGAATATAGTTCTAGTCTGATCGACCTCTCCCTGTAGCTCAGGGCCTCGAGATTACAATACCTAGTTTCTTAAGATGTCCTCACCACGATGCTGAAAGACTTGATCGGTGGCAAGTAACGTTCTTGCCACATAAAAGCATCACCTGAAAAGGAGCTTGAAGCAGGCAAAAGGGGACTATAAAAGGAAGCTGGAGAGGAAATTGCAGCACAACAGCATCAAAGAGGTGTGGAGAGGAATGAAGACCATCACTGGCTTCAAGGAGAAGAGAAGCCAGCCATCAGGAGATGTGGACAAGGCCAATGAATTTAACCTGTTTTATAACAGTTTGATCTGGTGTCCCCTCCAACCTCTGTAGGTGCAGCTTCTCCCCCACCATCACCTCCATGAGGCAGCCCCCCCATCACCACAGCTGCAGCACCTCCTATGCCGGCATCTCCTCTACTGTTCACCACGACGGACGAGGTCAGAGCTGAGCTGAGGAGGCTGTGCCCTGGTAAAGCAGCTGGCCCTGATGGTGTATGTCCCAGGCTACTGAAAGATTGTGAGGGTACCAGTTCTGTGGAAAACATTATGTCTCGTGCCGGTTCCCAAAGCAGGACGGCCGATCGAGATCAACGACTACAGACCGGTGGCCCTTTACATCTCATTTCATGAAGACAATGTAGCGGATACTTCTTCATCTCCCGAGACCACAAGTCCAGCACACACTCGACCCACTACAGTTTGCATACCAGGAGACCATTGGTGTGGATGATACAGTCCTCTACATGCTGGACCGGACTTACTCCTTTTTGGATGAACCAGGTGGCTACGTGAGGATTATGTTCTTCGACCTTTCAAGTGTGTTCAACACCATCCAACCCCTGATTTTGAAAGACAAGCTTGAGAAGATGGGGGTGGATTCCACCTTCACTTCCTGGATACACAAGTACCTGACGGGTCCACCACAGTTTGTTAAGCTGGGGGACTGTGTTTCTGAGGCAGTGGTGTGTAATGTTGGAGCCCAACAGAGAACGGTTTTGGCCCCGTTCCTCTTCACCCTGTGCACTGCAGACTTTAAATATAAGTCTGACACATGCCACATTCAGAAATATTCTGATGACACAGCGATTATGGCATGTATAAGGAACGGACATGAGGAGGAATACAGGGACTTGACCAGTGCTTTCTGTGTCTGGAGTACAGAGAAGTGTCTTATCCTGAATACAACCAAGACTAAAGAGATGGTTGTTAACTTTGGCAGGTCCAAGCTCCCCCTTCAGCCGGTCAACACTGCAGGGGTGGACATTGAGTTGCTGCAGACATATAAATATCTGAGAGTGCACCTTGATAACAAACTGGACTGGTCTGTCAACACCGATGCCCTCTACAAAAAAGGACAGAGCAGACTTTTTCCTCAGAAGGCTCAGGTCCTTCAATGTGTGCAATGAAATGTTGTACTTGTTTTACCATACTGTTGTTGCAAGTGTCATCTTCTACGCTGTTGTCTGCGGGGCAACAACATCACTGATAAAAACAGCAAGAAGCTGGACAAGCTGGTGAAAATAGTTAGCTCAGTGCTGGGGGGAGAGTGGACTCTGTGGGGGGCTGTGCTTGAGAGGTGTTTGGGGAGCAAGGTGCAGGTTATCCTCAACAACTCCGGGCACCCCCTCCATGAAACTCTGGAGGGTCAGAGGAGCACACGGAACAACAACCGGCTCCTCTCCCTGCGCTGTAGAACAGAGCCGTTCAGGAGATGCTTCACCCCTGCAGCCATTAGCTTTTATAATACTGCCCGTTAAGCTGTATGGGGATGCTTTGCACTTTTAATAGTTATTTATTGGGTTATTTTTAAGTATTTATTGCTTTTATGTATTGTCCGTATTTTATGTATTGTCTGCTTTACCTTATGACTGTGTTGGCTACTGGGCATCTGAATATCCCTGAGGGGATTCATAAAGTATTCATTGTTATTATTATTATTATTATTATTATTATTATTATTATTATTATTATTATTATTATTATTATTAAAAGACAGTCAATGTCCATCTCCAAGTTGTTACTTCCCCAAATCAACCATCAAATCTTTCATCCTGAGTCACTGCTGACTGTAAGTTTAAATGGATCAGTCATGTAAATACCAGAGCAGGTCTGACGCTCGGTATCCTGCAGTGAATGTGGTAATTCCTGCTTCCTCAAAGACAGAACACTTGCATGTCAGAACTCTTTTCACTCATCTGGATGTTTAGTCTAGTGATACTGTGCGGAAACAGGCCCTTCGGCCCACTGAGTCCGCACTGATAAGCGATCCCCGCACATTAACATCATCCTATACACACTAGTACAATTTAACATTGATAACCGATTAGCCTACAAACCTGTACGTCTTTGGGGTGTGGGAGGAAACTGAAGATCTCAGAGAAAACCCACGCAGGTCATGGGGAGAACGTACAAACTCCATACAGACAGCAGCCGTAGTCAGGATCGAACTCAGGTCTCTGGCACTGTAAGGCAGTAGCTCTATCACTACGCCACCATGCTGCCCTCGTGTACAGCTCCAACATCACAAGAAGCGCAGCATCATCCATGACAAAAGAAGCCACTTAATTGACAATTCATTTATCATCCTGCCCATCACTGCCAGCTCAACCTCGTTACAATGTGCACAATTTGCAATTGTACCTCAGCCATTGTCAGTGAGTCAGTCAGTACACCTTCCAAATTCTCTCCACCCATCACCTAAATAGTACACTGAGTGCAGATTTACACCAAATCTCACGACATTTGATTTAAACATACATTCCCATTGTTGAAAGCCAAATCTTTTGAACTGCTTACCAAACAACAATGAAGGAATACATTCACCACAACATTGTCGAGGTGTGTAGAAGCAAGGAACTGGTTTACCAGAAAATACACAAAGGGCTGGAGTAACTCAGCGGCACATGCAACATCTCGGGAGAGAAGGAACAGAGAAACATAGAAAATAGCTACAGGAGTAGACCATTCGGCTCTTCGAGCCAGCACCACCATACAATATGATCATGGCTGATCATTCAAAATCAGTAGCCCGTTCCTGCTTTCTCCCCTTATCCCTTGGTTCCATTAGCCCTAAGAGCTATATCTTACTCTCTCTTGAAAACATCCAGTGAATTGACCTCCACTGCCTTCAGTGGCAGAGAATTCCACAGATTTACACCGATGGAAAGTATACAAGGAAAGTATCCCTCGTAGTGTTCAGGCGAGAATATATTGAAAGGTAAAACGTGGTGAGGCAGGTTGATGTATTTAAGCCATAGTTGGGTGAATTAACTGCACTCACTGGCTTAGTGAGGTGGGTCTGTGGTTAGTGGAGCCTTGACTTGAAACCAAAGCAGGTGTTATAAACTTCATTAGATTGCTTTGCTTGGCACTGCTACGATGCATCAAACTGCAGCACCTTTTAGTAGAATTGGCGCAGCAATTAACTTTGTCGAACAAATAAAATTACAAGCAAAGTTTCATGGCAAAATGGTGTACAATCTTGCGGGAGCGGGAGAGGATGTTACAGAGCTCTCGTTGGAGAGAGGATGAGAACTTCTTCAAAGTAGGCACACCTTGAGGAGGTTTCGCAGTGGAGCAGGCAAAATGTGTCGGAAGGAACTTTCCTACACGAGACCCTTCTTCAGACTTGAAACGTCACCCATTCCATCTCTCCAGAGATGCTGCCTGTCTCTCTAGCATTCTGTGTCTATCTTCGGTTTCGACCAGCATCTGCATTTCATTCCAAAAGGGAATGAGAAGAAGGACTTGGGCAACCCCGCCCTTCTTGCTGCACAACCATTACTCCCCATCCTCCCAGTCAGCCCACTCCTTCCCCCTCTTTCATGCACTCATCTCTCATCTCCAAATCCCCAATGTCCTTTTTGTCCTTACTCTTTCCCCTCTCCACTGTCCCCTTCCATCCATATCGCTCCCTCTGGCTTTACATGTCTCTCTTTAGACTTTAGTCATACAGTGCGGAAACAGGCCCTTCGGCCCACCGAGTCCACACTGAGCAACGATCACCCGTAAACTCACACTATCCTACATGCACCAGGGACAATGTTACAATTTTATCGAAGCCACTTAACCTACAAACCTGTATGCTTTTGGAGCGTAGGAGGAGTCCAAAGTACCCGAAGAAAACCCACATGGTCACAGGGAGAACGTACAAACTCTGTACAGACAGCACCCATAGTCAGGATTGAACCCGGATATCGGGCACTGTAAGGCAGCAACTTTTCCGCTGCGTCACTTTGCCGCCATTTTATCCTGCAGCATTTTAAGTTTTGACCAAAACAATGAAATCTGTTTACATTGTGAATCCTATGCCATACTCTGTGCATGTACTAGGATCCATAAATCATTGCATAATAAAAGCCTAAATGAGATTGCTGGCAGTATCAAACTGGGGACAATTTCATGCTTTGGGTCCTTCAATTGAAGCTGGTTTGAGACTGCACAAACTATTTATCCGCATAGCTCTTGAAATAATCAGAGGGCATATCCAGCCTTTGCAATAGATTTAAGCTGAGGTCCCAAAGGTCAAAGGTTGATAACACTAAAGCACTTTGCTTTCCTGAATGTTAAATTTCAAATGTTATTGTCATAGAATGTTCTAGTAAAGAGCAGCTGCTCTGTCCAAGGCACCAGAGCTGTAAAATCGGTTTAATTTTTAACGCACACCTTAAATAATTTATCAGGTTGGATTTTACTCTCATTAGAGAAATGCTTTGTCTGTGTACTTTGTAGAAAGTAACTAATAACCAAATTAATGGCTTGTTTAGCGGTGAATTATAGAAGCTAACTGGAGTTTTTTTAAAGAACAATTTGGCTATTTCTTCCACATAAATTATCTTTTTTTTCCTCAAATGACAATTCATTTGTGGTTTACTCATACCAGATTAGTAATAAGGACTGTAAACGTGACTTCATGGTGAATCACCCATGAATAGAAATGTTGGGATACAATACTTTGCATTAATTGGTGTGAGAATTATCCATTAGGGGAAAATAGTCACATTCCAAATTGATACATAATACTGCATGTTGAACTTTTCTTCCATTGACTGCAAAAATGCTGAGCAGCCAATCTCCCTCAGTTTCAAAAACTTGCTATATCTACTAATTCGTTAAAAGTTAAATTTGATATAAGAATTTAGGCTGGTGCTTAACAGCAAAAGGGTGAAGATTTATGTTACTATAACAGCATTTAATCTCTCTGGAACAGGAAGAGAATAAATGAAACTGTGAAGTCTCTCTTGTCTAGGTGCTAAATTGTTCTTAATGGTATTTTGTAATTTTAATTTTAAGCCTTTCTAATCCGTCCCCTTATACTTCTCTCTCAATTTAATCTGCCCGTCCTCTATTTTTCTCGTTCATATTTGATTTAACTCCAGTTCACCTAATTCTGTTATTCTGTATTAATAGGGACCTGAGGGGCAGCTTACTCGCTTGGAAGGTGGTGGATATATGGAACAAACTGCTAGAGGAGGTAGTTGAGCCAGGTACTATACAGCATTTAAAATATACTTGGACAGATACATGGATATGTGCCAAACCTGTGTAAATGGTGTTAGTTTGGATGGAGTAGCTTGGCTGGCATGGATGAGTTGGGCTGAATGGCCTTTTTCCGTATTGTATGACTCTATGATTCCATCTTCCTCATGCCACATTCCCAATCATTGCGATTCAAGGTTGATTCTTGTCACTGTTGTTCACTATGGTTCCCCAGGTTTCTCATCGCCACTGCCAAACCACGCGCAATGAGCATTCACACCAGGTTGCATCTTATAAGCTGCAGTGTGAGGTGAAAAGTCTAACTAATGGGATACACTCCAGCAAATTCAGTAGCATTTTCTACCGAATGAGATAGCATTCGCATTGCTTTGCATGACTATAAAGCATACTGCTTCAGAGAAAAGGAGAAATGAAAGGTGATTTAACTGTGAAATAAATGAGTCTGAATGTAATCTCTAAAATAGAAGATCATTCAAGCAATGTAATGGTCCAGTGCATGAATAATATAATACTTTTAGTGTTCTGGCATCATAGGATTAGAATTGTATTTTATGTTGTTCATTTTGCGAAAAGAAAGGAAATCTTCCAGATTTTATCTAAAATGTAGGATCTGCTTCTGGTGTGTTTGTATTATAAATTTCAGCGAGTCTGGCTCTGTGCTGACATTGTTTAGCTGGCAATATTGTTTAACTACAGTGTATGTTTGACAATATTTGACAAGCAGTCAGTCCATCCGTATCTATTACAATGTAGAAGCAACGAACTGCAGATGCCGGTTTACATAAAAAGACAGAAAGTGCAGGAGTAATTCAGTGGGTCAGGCAGCATCTCTGGAGAACATGGATAGGAGATGTTTCAGGTCGTAACCCTTCCCCAGTCTGCAGAAGGATCCCAACCAAAACGTCTCCTATCCATGTTCTCCGGCGATGCTGCCTGACCTGCTGTGTTACTCCATCACTTTGTGTCATATCCATTACACTCTGGTGATATTGGAGAACCAATAATGAAAATATGAAAGCCTGCACTCAAATGCATATTTTATAGTGATGTACGATATATATATTTCATATAAAATACAGGTCATGGCAGAGAATATATGCAGGAGCTGAATGGAACCGATTGAAGTAGGCAGGCTCAGGCAAGCACATACAGTATAGACAAATATGGCACAGAGGACCAGATGGATGCAGGTAAAGGCAAGGGAGGAATCAACAGACTAAACAGGCATGGGCAGACTCAGGGTGGCAATTGATGCATGGGGAGGATGAACTTTCCTCTGTCCATAAATAACTATATTCAAAAAACCCAATCTCTCTGTATTATGAGGAAATTAAATACATGAGTTGAGAAATCAATGGCAATGGAGCCTGGTTACGATATCTAAAATCACCTCCAGCTACTACACCTTAGCTTAGAGATACGGAAACAGGCCCTTCGGCCAACCAGTCCATGCTGACCACCGATCACCTGAACACATTAGTGCTATGTTATCCATTTTCTCCTCCCCCCACGACTCATTAGCGGGAATTTTACCGAGGCCAATTAACCAGCAAATCCACACATCTTTAGGATGTGGGAGGAAACCGGAGCACCTCGAGGAAACCCAGGCAGTTACAGGAAGAACATGCAAACTCCACACAGACAGTACCTACGGTTAGGATTGAATACTGGTCTCAGGAGCTGTGAGGTAGCAGCACTTAAACAAACATCATTTGACAAAATGACCAAGCGATGCACTGTTTTTATTGATTCAATCAAGCTTGATGTGCACAATGAATGCCAATACTTGCTCCTGAAGAGGCAACCACATGAATGGCTCCAAAGCCATATAGAGACCAGACTAGATTTACTGAGAAGAATTTTCGTAAACCAGGTGGGCTTTCCTAAACAATTAAGTTGCTTGTTGATAACATTATTAAGATTTTGAGGTCCATGCTAAATTGGTTACTACAATTTAAATTTAAATTCCTAAATTGCTATGGTGAATTTTGAACTCATGTCATTGGATTAATAGTCTTGACATTTTGTTGCTAATCCAGTATTGTAACCATGAATTCATCATTGCGCAGACATTGACAGTCAATGGTTAGAATAATTATGTCTATGCTGTAGGTGACATGTCTACATAAGAGACTATCTCTTAACCTAAATAAGGGGTGGCACGGTGGTGCAGTGGTAGAGTTGCTGTCCCACTTAGGCAACATTTTAGGCGACTGCAGGAGACTATGCAGTCGCCACATGTTCGCAGGTGGTTGCCGGGTAGTCACCTACATGGTCGTGAGGTGTTCCCGCATTCTGGGAACGAGAAAAATTAGCGACGACCGGAATGAAGCCGTCATGGAGAGTAGCGAGAATTCTCGTGCCGTAGGTGCAGTGGTAGTGGGTTGCCAGGAGGTCAAAGGTTCTCGTAGGTTGTAGCGTTCTAATTGGTGAATTTCATTGGCTCATTGGGAAAAAGAAACATAAGCAGTAGTTTTCAGAACCAAGGATAACCGAGCGGTAATGTTAATGTCCGCCGAGCTTCACAGTCATGTATCTCTGGCTTCTTAGAAGTTGGCTCCACTCATTGTCCCCCCCCTCTTACGTGACCCTTCCCGTACACTGTGCTTTCACCGTCTTAATTACAGTGCCAAACTTCCTGTTCATCGCGGTGTGTGTCTGTATCACACTGGCTTTGCACCATGTGAATTTCACTCAGACAGCACTCCCCCCGCTTGCCCTGTCCCCCACCTGCATAATGGGCTGGTGACAGTTGCCTTAGTGGGATAGGCCCAGTACAGCGCCAGAGGAGTTTGTACATTTTCTCGGTGACTTGCGTGGGTTTTCTCCAGGATCTCCAGTTTCCTCCCACATTCCATAAATGTACAGGTAGGCTACTTGGTGTGGTATAGTTGTAAAATTCTCCCTGCTGTTAAATACTATTGAGTGAATAACTCAACAACATTACTTGGTAAATTACTTGGTAAATGTTGTTGAGTGAATATCTATTACATTCCAGATGAACTACTGGCGAGGAAGAGCAGCAGCAATGGTAACAATGACAAACCTAAACAAAGATGCCAACTGAGGCCACCAGCCAGAGGGTCCCTGGGAAGAACCGTCTAGGCAATGAAAACAACACATTGGTTCTACCCCCATCAGGACTGAGGACCGAGAGACAGTTCAATACAGCGGTGGTGGAAGCCAGCAGGTTGGTCTCCAGTGGAGATGGCACTCGGGGATTGCCACAGACACAGAGCAAGGATCAGCCACTGCTGAAAATCTTGCCCGCTGCCCCACTCCGATCACCTACCTTTCAAGCTCAGGATCCATCTGTGCCAGGGCATGCTCGGCCCCTCGCTCAGCTTCCCCACTTCCAACTGGGTCACAGGGAACCGTCAAAGCTAAGGAAAGGCCCAGAGGTCAGCCACAGGCTCAGACAGTCACTTTCTGTACCTGGGCTTGATGCCAACAACTAGCAGCAGTTAGACTCCTGGCGGGATGCCAGCCTAATGTTCAGGCAGCTGGACAAGCCACGCATTCACATGAAAGTCAAAACTAAACCTGTAATCATACGATTTCCACTTCATAACAAGCAAAGATGACACGTTCCCTCAGCACAACTACTTCTGCAGTTTGAGAACCTTTGCAAACAATATATATTTGGATAAGTAGCAAACATGATCAAGTCGGCATTCCTGCCTCCATGATTATAAACTGTACATTAAAACTGAACCTGAATATAATAGTGTAGGAAGGAACTGCAGATGCTGGTTTAAACCGCAGATAGACACAAAATGCTGGAGTAACTCAACGGGACAGGCAGCATCTCTGGAAAGAAAGAATGGGTGATGTTTCGGGTCGAGGTCTGAAGAAGGGTCTCAACCCGAAACATCACCCGTTCCTTCTCTCCAGCGATGCTCCCTGTCCTACTGAGTTACTGCATCATTTTGTGTCTATCTCTTGAATTTAATAATTTTTTTCCTCTAAATATACTGATATGTCCCTGTTCTGAAGAACTGTATGGACACAGTACAAGATTGCTGTATTGACAAAGATTTGTGGTGCATATATGTTCATGTGTTCCATCACATTGCACATTTTGTGCAGGGATTATCTATTACTTTCTAGCCATGAGCTTGTAAAATGTCTGCACGGGGAAGTTGACTGCCATTCAGATGCTGGGTTTGCACAGGGTAATTGCAGCTTTTTCTGCTTTATATACTTGTGCCGCTTGGTTAGCCCTCCAATCTTTATACACAGTGGAGAGAAGATTCTGTGCAAACATCATTAGAAATTGGCTCAGAGCTCCTTTCTTTAGCAATTATAATTGAAATTAGCAGGCAACAAATCCCATTGTTAGAAGTTTTAAATGAACACCAGCAGGTTTAACAAATTCCCAGAATATGTGAACCACTCTAGGGTCCTTTTTCAATATAGTACTCAGACAATACGAGACCAATCCATATGGGTAATCTCACACAACATTCATTCCTGAATCATGCTTATGTGGCAGGAAAGTTCAATGGTGCTTTCAAAGATTCAATGATGTTTTATTATGTACTGCACTGTGAAATTCTTTTTGCTTAGATCACACAAGCATAAGTTACCATATTTTGGCATCATTTACAAAAAGTCCAAAGTCCAGTCCATTCACTCATTGTACTGGAGTGGCTTCCGATCCAGGTAAGCCCCAGACTGCAGCAGGGTCTCCTCTGTGTCCAAAAGAATTGCAGATGCAGCTTTAAATCGAAGGTGGACACAAAATGCTGGAATAACTCAATGGGACTGGCAACATCTCTGGAGAGAAGGAATGGGTGACGTTTGGGGTTGAGACCCTTCAACAGACTGATGTCAGGGGACAAAGATAGAATGTAGGTGGGGACAGTAAGACTGGTGGGAGAACTGGGAAGGGGAGGGGATGGAGAGAGAGGGAAAGCAAGGGCTATTTGAAGTTAGAGACATCAATGTTCACACCGCTGAGGTGTAAACTACCCAAGCGAAATATGAGATGCTGTTCCTCCAATTCGCGCTGTGCCTCACTCTGACAATGGAGGAGGCCCAGGACAGAAAGGTCAGATTGGGAATGGGAGGGGGAGTTGAAGTGCTGAGCAACCGGGAGATCAGGTAGGTTAAGATGGATTGTGCGGAGGTGTTCAGCGAAACGATCGCCGAGCCTGCGCTTGGTCTCACCGATGTCGAGAAGTTGACACCTACAACAGCGGATGCAATAGATGAGGTTGGAGGAGGTGCAAGTGAACCACTGCCTCACCTGGAAAGATTGGTGGGGTCCTTGGATGGAGTCGAGGGAGGAGATAAAGGGACAGGTGTTGCTTCTCTTGCGGCTGGAGGGGAAAGTGACCAGGGAGTTTTGAAGGGAACAATCTCGCAGAAAGCAGAAAGCGGTGGAGATGGGAAGATGTGGCCAGTAGTGGGATTGCGTTGGAGGTGACAAAAGTGTTCCAGGATTATATGCTGTATGCGACGGCTGATGGAGTGGACGGTGAGAACAAGGGGGACTCTGCCCTTGTTATGAATGGGGGGAGGAGGAGCAAGAGCTGAGTTGTGGGATATCGAGGAGTCCTTAGTGAGAGCCTTATCTATAATGGAAGAGGGGAATCCCCATTTCCTAAAGAATGAGGAGATCTCCGATGCCCTGGTATGGAAAATCTCATCCTGGGTGCAGTTGTGATGTGGACAGAGGATTTGGGAGTAGGGGCATAGAGTCTTTACAGGAAACAGGGTGGGAAGAAGTGTTGGCTAGATAGCTCTGGGAGTCAGTAGGTTTGTAGTAGACGTCGGTCAATAGTCTGTTTCCTTTGACGGAAACGGTGAGATCTAGAAGCGGAAGGGAGATGTCGGAGATAATCCAAGTGAATTTGAGTGCAGGATGGAAATTGTGTGAAGTTGATGAAGTCAGTGAGTTCTGCATGGGTGCAGGATGTAGCACCAATTCAGTTGTCAATGGAGCAGCGGTAGAGTTCGGGGATACGGCCAGTGTACGCCTGGAACAGTGATGGTTCGACGTACCCTGCAAAGAGGCAGGCATCGTTTGGGCCCATGTGAGTGACCATCGCTATGTCTTGGATTTGGAGGAAGTGGGAGGAGTCGAAGGAGAAGTTGTTGAGGGTAAGCTCTGCTCGGCGGAGGAGAGTATTGGTAGACGGAGACCTCCTCTGTTACTCTCGACTGACTCTGACATTCCTCTCCTCGCCTGATCTCCTTTGTGCCCTGGGGTAGCCTCCTGCAGCCAACCTTGAAGGCACTGGACAATACCCCCGTCCCGCTCCTACCAAACCACTCCTCATATCCGTGGTCACTAGCGGTTCCCTCCTCATTGACTCTCGGGACTGAGTCATCGGGACTGAGTTCGTCTCCTTCCGAGCTTTCCCCCTTCAGGCCGAGGCCGGCCGAGTCTTCCTTCATCCAGTCACTGGGTCTCACAGGAGCCACCTGCTGCTGCGCAACATGCCGGGAGCCTTCTGCCACCACTCGGCATTCCGGGAGTCTTCCAGAAGGACATCCTAAGATGGTTGCCATTTTCTTTCAAATGCGGGAGTGCTGGAAAAGGCAGCATAGCTCAAACACACGACCTGCAGCACAATGCAATAAGCAATAGAGCATTTAGGATGCATACTGGTGTTCACACGTGCTGGCACTCTCTACAAGTAATACTGCTTTTGATGAGATATCTGAACATTTGTTTGGTCAAGGAACTACATTCACATTGGTTTCTAAACCATTGATCACTGCTGCAAGGGTCAACACTTTTCTTATTATTGATTGAAAAGCTGATGAATGCTATTTAAAACATTTTACACTTTAGTAATAAGAAATTAAAGCTTTCAATCCACTTTGAGTCAGTTCCAGTTGGATTGCATTCGGGTGGTGCTGGCATAGATGTTACCACTTCTCTTGAATGGTGGGTGGAATGCTGTTTTGATCTAATGATCACGCAATTTATGAATATTGTTCGACATCTAACATGGGTGGGTCAGGAAAATGCATTTACTAATCATGGTGCAATTTATCTTTGCATAAATTAGTGAGAGTTACCTTCTACCTCATTGGAACCCCTTGGACCATCTTTAATTAGTTTTTATTGAACGTTATCTTACACTAAACATTATTTCCTTTATCCTTTATCCTATATCTCTACACTATGGACGGCTTGATGGTAATCGTGCATAGTCTTTCCACTGACTGGATAGCACGCAATAAAAATGTTTTTCACTGTACCTCGGTACAAGTGACAATAAACAAAAACTAACTAACGTCAAGAAAGCATGAGAATAAGTTTTGAAAACTGTAGATGCTGGAAGGAAAAACAGAAAGAAAACAACTGAGTCAGTAAGCCAGCAGCATCTGCTGTATCTGAAACATAAACTGTGTTTCTCCCTCCACATATGCTGCTTGACCAGCTGAATGTTTCTAATGTTTTAGTTCATCTAAAGATGTTTGAACACTCGATATTGCATCATTGACTATTTATTCTACAAATAATGGAAATACATTGCTTTAAAGGTAAAAGGAATTTGTTTCTATTTGTATTCTTCCTAAGAAAACAAAAAGCTTTTCTTGAGGATTTACACAAGCAAAATTCATTGCTCTACTACCACCCCCCTCAGAATACTGAAGGCGCCCTCCCTCATCAGAACAGCCTGGTCTGTGTGTGTTTATCGAGACAGCCAATTTATGCAGCATTTGTGAACTCCCCAACTGGATTAACAAACCTTTGACCTCTATGTTATTAGCTTGAGGAGCAGTAAAGATGTATTATTCCAAAATGTTCTGATTGGCTAGTTCCAATTCTAGTCAATGAAATTGCATTCTCAGAAACTGTACATTTCAAAGCTCCAAGTGAATGATCAGAGCGCAGCTTCAACAATATTCTAAAATTGAGAATGCACTCAGCAGGAGAGCTGGTAAGTGAGTAGATTTCATTTGACGTTCAGATTTTAACTTAGACCTTCAACTTTAAATTTAGTACCTTGAAGGTTTTTCTGTTGCACAGTTTTAGTTAACCTTCTCTTCCCAGACAGTGGACAGTTGTGAGATGGTTGGCTCCAAGAGGTTAGTTACCTGTATGAGTGCTAATTACTGTCAAGAGGGACTAAAGATGCACTGTCCACTTGAGTTTGTCACAGAAGTGCATAAGTATAAATAGGTTTGCAAACACACGAAGCGGATATCAAACATGCATAACCTCAGCTGTGCAAAAAGGTGGACATTTCACCATTGTCATTGGAGCCTTTTATAAGCTCCTTTTCCAGCGGTTAAGATTTTACTTTCTGTTTAAGTGAGAGTGGTTTAAAAACAACAGCTAAATAATTACTCGCCATATTTATGTTGGAGTAGACAAATGTCAAGTGAATTGAATCTTCAACTACTTAAATATATGCACAAAATGCTGGAGTAAATCAGCGGGACAGGCAGCATCTCTGGATAGATGGGATGGGTGATGTTTCGGGTCGAGACCCTTCTTCAGACTGAGAGTCAGGGGACTCTCCCCTAACTCAGTCTGAAGAAGGGTCTCGACCCGAAACGTAACCCATTCCTTCTCTCCAGCATTTTGTGTCTATCTTCAGTGTAAACCAGAATCTACTGTTCCTTCCTACTCAAATATACAGCACATTATTTAGAAGAGAGGTCAAGAGCACCATTATATTATAGTTGTAGCATGTGGAAGTTTATGTACACCTTGTAAGATACCCATCAACTATGTTTTGCGTAAACGTTTGAATGTGGGATCAGTATTCAAGTTCTGGACTTCAAGGAAAAGTTCAAGCCTATAGAACAATGCAGTGATGTAAGTAATAATAAATAAAATGTAATAACAAGGAACTGCAGATTTTGGTTTACACCAAAGATAGACTTAAAATCCTGGAATAACTCAGCGGGTCAGGCAAAATCTCTGGAGAAAATGGATGTGACGTTTCATGTCGGAACCCTTCTTTAAACTGAAGAGGGATCCCAACCCAAAACGTCACCTAAACATTTTCCCCAGAAATGTTACCTGACCTCCTGAATTACTCGGCATTTTGTATTTAATAAAAAATAAAGTTTGAGTCAAAGAACCTGAGATTTTTATGGAGTTTGTACATCAGTTAACAAATTCAATTCAAGATGGTAAAAAATTAAAACTAAGGGCGCTGCAATTTGATGCATGAAACATCCATAACAAAGATGATTGTATGGTATTGAGATTATTAATTAAATAGTATAGGTTATAAAAAGAGAAAAATTGGTAGAAAGAGGAATAGCTTGATGACAAAGGTTGAGAAAAGAGCAGAAGAAAGAATGAATTTAATTGAACAGAACAGGAAATGGAATTGGTGTAAGTGGTGAAAGGAGACAGCAAAATACTGATGGAGTGATTTATAGCCCTGCTGACAATAGCAGCACATTTCGAGGACAATTTACTCAACATATAAAATATTGTAGTGAAAGTAATACAATAATCAAGGAGGGTTTCATCTTCATGGCTACCGGACAAATCAAATAGATAAAGGTAATGTGGAGGATGAGCATTCATTCAGGACAATATATCATGGAAACAATTAGTGGAAGGTTGTCTTGAACATAGTCATGAATAATGACACATGGTTAACTCTTGTTTTTGGATTGTTCGTGTGATCAAGGGCAGCAAAGTGTGAAGTGATAGAGTTGCTGTGTAGTTCAGTTTAGTTCAGAGACACAGCATGGAAACAGACCCTTCGATCCACCGAGTCCACACCAACCAGCGATCCCTGCACATTAACACTATCCAACACCAACTGGGGACAATTTACACCAAGCCAATTAACCTACAAACTTGTATGTCTTTGGAGTGCGGGAGCAAACCGAAGATCTCATGGTCACGGCGAGAAGGCACAAACTCCGTACAGCCAGCACCTGTAGTCGGGATCAAACCTGGATCTCTGGCGCTGCAAGCGCTGTAAGGCAGCAACTCTACCGCTGTGCCACCGTGCCGCCCCGCTGTCTTTCAGAGATCCATTTCATAATCATAGAGTCATACAGTGTGGAAACAGGCCTTTTGGCCTAACTTGCCTGCATTGTATAACATGTCCTATCCACCCTAGTCCCACCTGCCTGTGTTTAGCCCATATCCCTCTAATTCTATCCTATCCATGTGCCTATCTAAATGTTTCTTAAACATTGCGATAGTACCTGGCTCAACTATCTCCTCTGGCAGCTCGTTATATACACCCACCACCCTTTGTGTAAAAAGTGTTACCCCTCAGATTCCCCCCTCACCCTCAACATAGACCTATGTCTCCCCCTCACCATAAACCTATGTCTCGATTCCCCTACTCTGGGCAAGAGATTCTGTGCATTTACATGATCTATTCCTCTCATGATTCTCTGCTCTACAACGCTCCCCAGAGCCCTACCATTCACTGTGTAGGACCTGGCCATGTTAGACTTCCCAAAATGCAACAACTCAATGAATGACTTGTGATTTTGAGTCAAATTCCCTCAATTGACCCCCCTGGTACTGTTGGCTGGTGGTTGGCTGTGGGCTATTGCTTAATGGCAGGCTTACCCTTGAAGCACCTTTACCATCATTCCAGTTTATTCACAGGGAGTGTGGAGATCTTTTCTGTAAATTTGAATACACTGGCCATCTATATTATACAGTCACATAAAACAGGAAATAATCTTTCATCTGTGATAGCTGAAAACCTATTTGATTTTTGATAATGCTCTTGTATAAACAAACCTTAAAAGCCAGAGGCACATTCTCTCTCAATACGTATGCAAAACGCATTGCTTTAGGAAAAATAAAGTATTTGAGTGCATGGTTGATAGTCACACAATAATTGAGGTAACAAATGGTGTTTTTTGATTCAAGATTTGTTTCAGTATATGTGCCCAGAACACTAGATAGACACAATTAATGTGATGCAAAACTCTACCATCCTTGCATGAAATAGAAAATAAAACAATGGTATTTCTCAACTACCTCTAAATTTTGGGTAATCTTTTAACGCTTACAAAACTGTGATCGCATTTCTTTAGCATTTCTGAAAATCCTGTGACACTACAGTCATTGTCATCTGTCTAATCCATTATAATTATTATAATGTAGACGCAAGGAATTGCAGATGCCAATTTACAAAAAAAGTTACAAAGTGCTGGAGTAACTCAGCAGGTCAGGCAGCGTATCAGGAGAACATGGATAGGTGACGTTTCGGGTCAGGACCCTTCTTCAAATGATTGTAGTTGGGGGGGGGGGGAAGTTGGAAGATAAGAGGGGACAGGACAAAGCTGAGCAAGTGATAGGTGGAAACAGGTGAGGGGGCTGCTGGATTGGCAAATGGTTAGGCAAAGACCAGAGATGAAAAGACTAAAAGTGGGAGATAGTTATTTAAGAATAGAAGAGTTGTGAAATGATAAACCAGGGGGAGGAATGTAGGTGAAAGGGAATCGGGAGATGGAGAAAGGGAGAAATGCGCATGCATTCAGGTGGTACTTTTAAGGATTTGGGATTGCTAACTTCTTAGTTCCACAGCCAGGAAGCTAGATTGCCAAGCATACACATTTATTTCATTTTATATATTCTCTGTATTCTCTAGCTAAATTAGATCAGTATTGCGTATTGGGGAATCTTGGCTGACCCACTTCTTGTAGAGAAGGAGGCACTCAGAGAATAGGAGGTACTTTGGGAGATTATTAAATGTCTATATAGACTTCAGCAAACTATTTGATAAGGTTCTACATGGTAGGCTGCACCAAAAGGTTAGATTGCATAGGATGCAGGGAGAGCTGGCTAACCAGCTAGAGAATTGGCTTCATGGAAATAAGCAGAGTGATGGTGGAAGGTTGTTATTCAGACAGGAGACTTGTGGCTCGTGATGTGCCTCAGGGACCAGTGCCGGTCCCACTGCTTTTTGTAGTTGATATCAATGATTTTGGTGAGAATGTACAGGCATGATTAGTAAGTTTGCAGAAGACATCAAAGTATGTTGTATCATACATAGCGAAAATGGTTGTCAAAAATTACTGCAGGGAGTACAAACACCGGAGTCTAAATTTAGCCAAGTTTGACCCATGAAGTCCAATACCATTTCAGGAATGTTTTTGGACTCATTCAGAATCTCGGTATATTTATCCATGCCTGCATCTCATGTCATGTGTCATGTGCATAAGTTCAGTGAGGTACAGGTGTAATGGAAAAATCTGCATGCACCAGTATCATAGGCAGACACAGACTATGACACCACACGAAAAAAACATAAATTATCCTTAAATTGCATCTAAACTATACAATACCGTGAAAAGAAAAGGACTAAAACAAACAAGACATTCATACAAAAAAGGCAATTAAGAAACAAGTCCTTAAGTTCAAGATGGTTGTTGAACAAGTGTACAAAAGCCTTCTGAGACACAAGATACAAGATACAAGATACATTTAATTGTCATTTGGACCCCTTGAGGTCCAAACGAAATGCCGTTTCTGCAGCCATACATTACAAACACATAGACCCAAGACACAACATAATTAACATAAACATCCATCACATAGCAGGAAGGCCTAATAACTTATCTCAATAATTCAAAGCCCCGGCTGGCATGGCGATTGTGAATAGAGTTGGTGTTAGAGGCTCACAGAGTCCCGCGGCCATTCCAATCTTTGGACACCCTGCAACTTGATAAGTCGCCGTTCGAAGCCGCGGGCTCCCGGTGCCGCCGTCCACAGACCTGGCCGTTGAAGCCTCCGACTCTCCGGTAGCAGCACAGCACACAGCAGCCGCTCCTCCACCGCGCTCCACCCGCACCCGGACCACCGGACTCGGCCAGCCCCACGGCGACAGTGAGTTAACACGTCCGCTCCAGAGCTCCCCAACTTCTTCCTGTTGGAGACCGCTCCTCGTTGCGGCCCAACGACGGTGAAAAGTCTGCACAGCCAGAGTAGCTTCTTCCTGTTGAGAGACCGCTCCCAGGAGACAGAACATGGGAAGAACATGGGCAGCACCAGCTACCACTTTGTTCCGCTTGTAGTGCAGGAGACCAAGGAAAATGGTCTTATGGAGGAGTCCCACTCCACCCCCACCCCCCCACACACGCACCCCAACAAAAAATAACAAAAACTAAATTTAAACACAGACAGAAAATAAAAAAAAGCGGAAAGACTGCAGAGGTCGCTGCTGACCAGAGTCGCGCCGCCCACAGGATGCCCACAGGAGGCACTTCAATAATTAGCAGCAATGAATAGAGTGTTTAAGGAAGATATCTTTGGACATTTGATAACTCGAAGGGCAGAGCTATAGGAAGAACATGGGCAGGCTACCACTTTTTTCCTTGTAGTGCAGGAGACCAAGGAATGGTCTTATGGAGGAGTATAACATCATGAAAGGGAAACGTAGAGTGGATGCACAGTTTTTTCCTGGGTAGGTGAATCAAGAACTAGTGGGCATAGGTTTAAGATGAAATGGAATGAGGAGGTATTCGAGGCAAGTACTATAACATCATATAAAAGACACTTGGACATGACATAGATAGGAAAGGTTTAGAGGGAAATGGGTAAAACAAGATTGAATGAGACTAGCTTAAATGGGACAGAGTGATCACCATGGACAAGTTGGGCTGAAGGGCCTGTTTCTGTACTTTATTACTCTATGCATATGTCTGCTGATATTTGCACTATGAAACTTTGAAGGTTATGGATGACTTCTTTCCTTTTAGAAAGAGACCAGTCAATATTCCACATGAATGCCATGAATGTGCCAGCTGAAGCAAACGGGCTTGTGATGCAGATGGATTTCACATTCACAATCTGCAATTTGCTGCCTTCAGATGTGTTAATCTGTGCGTGTTGTTCTCACACTCCCTTACAGCCAAAAAACAGTCATTTGCCTGTGCAGAAATACCATAGAGAGTTGCTTAAATGTTTCACGCAACCAGGGAATGTATGTGGAGTTCAATGAACAAAGTCTAATAATGAACAGTTATGGGAAGAAGTAAAGGGGAAAAAAAACTCAATCAATTTTATGAGAATTACAGAGGCTGCTATTTTCAATTGTTTAAAGAGAAACGTCTGTTTCCTTTTCCCTGCACCCAGCATTGCAAAAGTTTAAATTGCAATTTAATCAGGAAGGTTCAAGGATATTCAATGCTGCATCCTATCTCACAGCACAAAGCTAAACCCTGAAAGAAATACTTGTCAAACCAAATGAAGAATTTCATCTCATCTCATATTTCGCTTGGGCAGTTTACAACCCAGTGGTATATCATTTTCTCTAGCTTCAAGTAACTCCTGCATTCCCTTTCTCTCCATCCCCCTCCCCACCCAAGTCATTCCAGCTTCTCATTCACACTTAGCAAACATCTAACAATGGCCTGTTTCCTTTATCATCGTTACTTTTTTGCAAATCTTTCCTTAATTTGTTCTCTAAATCTCTATATCACCATCTATACCTCTCCTTTCCACTGACTCTTGTCTGAAGAAGGGTCTCAACCTGAAACATCGCCCATTCCTTCTCTCTAGAGATGCTGCATGTCCCGCCAAATTACTCCAGCATTTTGTGACAATCCTGAACAATTTCCAAGCCAGGTTGCTGAAATGTTGTCGGATTTATTTATAAATCTCTATGCGCCTTCATGAAATGTTCAGGGATGGGACTAATATTCATGAAGTTCTGTGAGTACATCACTGGGAACTTTTAGGGAAGAAGACATTAAGGAATTCTTTATTTCTTTATTTATCCATGCCTTCATCTCCTCTCCTTGAGACTCTTGAAATTCTGAAGAAATGTCTATTTCGCATATATACATGAATGTGATGTCGCCATCTGACATTTAATCATGAATATATGGTTTTCTGAAGGAGTGCTATCAAAGAAAAACCTTGAATATATCAACCCTACTGTCTACAGCTTTTGATGTTTCTTATGTATTAACCACTGAATGACTCGTTGGGTTTAAAGCGGATTGACTGAAAGAATTACGGGATATTTGCCTCAAGAATGAAATGCGCTTGGATGAAAATCTACTCAATATCTTTTGACTCCTTTAATCATCTTAAATATCTTATCTAAATACTTTTCTACCCTCAACCTACTGTAGGTGGCATCCTCATTAATTAACACTTTTAGTCCAATATTAAAGTACTAATCCAGCTTTTCTTAAATCTATCTTTCTATTCATCGCAAGTTCTCCCTGTGATAACGCATTCTAATCAGTGTCTAGATATAGAATTTTTACATGCCTTTTCTAGTCATTAGTGAATATTTTATTCATGGCTATTGTTTCTAACATGCAAGTGACAATCGTGACAATCTTCTCGCAATTAATGAAACCTACCTACCATTGTTCTATAACAAATTAATACCTTGCCATGGCATCACTTGGTTTGTGGATAATATCACTTCCTCAGAATTCCAATGACTGGGGTTTGATCCTGGCCTTTGGTGCTGTCTGTGCAGAGTTTGCATGTTCTCCCTATGAATTTACTTCGGAGTCACGTGAGTGATTCCATGAAGAACCCGTTCAGCACGCATGCGCGCTTATGTGCCATGACCCTATTATCCTACATAGACACAACCAAAATATTCGAGGGAGATGAAAAGCCTTGTGGGGTCAGTCATAAAAAACCTTATGGTCGGGTGACGAGCCATTTCGAGATGGCTCAAGCAGGTGCTAAAAGCTGCTGGGATAAACAATAACATGTACAAATTTCATTCCACCAGGGCAGCATCCACGTCGACGGGAAAAAGAATGGACGTGCCTATAAACCACATCCTGGCTACAGCAGGATGGTGGGGGGAAAGGCCGTTCAGAAATGTTATAGTAAGCCGTTGGCAAAACCTGTTTTATTTGCAGGAAAGATTTTACAGATTGCAAATATTTAATTTAAGCCCAGGGGAGCAATTTAATTTCTTTGTTGTTATTGTTAAAAAATAACATTGTGTTTTTCTACAAACAGATTCATTGGTTGGTTACGATAACACACTTCCTCCCTCAAAGACTTCGGCAGTGATGTAGTAATAACTGTTACACGGTTTGAAATCACAGAGCTTTGAAATCTTCACGGAATCACTCACGTGACTCCGAAGTAAAATAGTAAGATTAAACGAGAACTTACCAGTTTGAAGTTTGATCAGTATTTTATGAGGAGTTACGATGAGGGATTACGTCCCCTCCGCTCCCACCCTCATTAATATGGGTCAAACTGATAAACTGATGTCTCCTTATCTTTACTATGTTTACTTCAATAACTGTGTCTATCTGTGATTCCACACCGCTGCTTTGAAGTATGCCGCGCATGCGTGCTGAACGGGTTCTTCACGTAATCCCTCATCGTAACTCCTCATAAAAAACAGATCAAACTTCAAACTGGTAAGTTCTCGTTTAATCTTACTATTTGATGCGATGCTTCCTCCCACATCCCAAGATGTGCTGGTTGTATGAGAATTGGCTGCGACGATATGCCCTAGCTTAGTCAGGTGGTAGGAAATATTATTAATGGGCATGGTAAACCTACACAGAAATAAATGGGATAACAGAACTGATGTGGTCACTCTGAAAGCAGATATATGGGCTGACTATCTTCCTAAATCGTAAGGGATTATGAAAATATCATCAAATTAAATTTATCCATTTCAGTTTCGAAATTTTTATTTTATTTCAACCAAAGTGTATTTTGAGGACGGAAATATTGTCAATGTGTTCGGTGAAGGAACCCTTTTAGAACTCATCCTGAGTTAGTTTATTCTGACTTCAAGTAATGCTGTCATTCTCACATTCTGTAAAGAGAAAATAATCTCTCAGTATTTAACCAATGACTCCTTTAATCATCTTAAATATTTTATCTAAATACTTTTCTACCCTCAACCTACTGTAGGTGGCATCCTCATTAATTAACACTTTTAGTCCTGATATTAAAGTACTAATCCAGCTTTCCTTAAATCTATCTTTCTATTCATCGCAAGTTCTCCCTGTGATAATGCATTCTAATCAGTGTCTAGATATAGAATTTTTACCTGTCTTTTCTAGTCATTAGTGAATATTTTGTTCATGGCTTTTGTTTCTAACATGCAAGAGGAACTATCTTCCCAACATCTATCTGAGGCAACTCAAAATTTATAATGCTCAAATTAATTTTTTAGTTTTATTTATTTCAGAGAGTGTGGAAGGGGGAACAATTGTTCATTTTTACTCAGATTGATTCTAGCTTGGTTAGAATATTTGTAATATCAATGTTTCAGGAAAAAAGCACTTTATCGAGGTTATTTTCAGAAAACCATTTGTTTTATGGTGTAAAAGTCTCCACCATTTTCCTTTCATTTCTATTGAATAATTATACAATGTATGAAGGTACATTGATTTCTTCAGGGCATTGAGATTGTCCATCATATTTTCAGCAATGTAAAAACAGAATAAAATGACATTGTCCACAGTATGTCAAAGTATATGACAATTTTCACATTTACATTTGTTATCAAGAAAGGGTAACATATTATGCCGGATTTAAAGAAATCCCTAAATAATATCACCTGCAACAAAATGTACATGTTGAAAATTATGAAGCAAAGTGATGAGCATCCAGTATAATTTACTCTATATCTTTATTCATTGTACAAAGATTTGCTAAAATTGGGGCAAGCTTGGTGAAGACATTGGTGATGAGAAGTTTAGTTTAGTTTAGTGGAAATAGGCTCTACGGCCCACCGGGTCTGTGCCAATCATGATCACCCCGTACACTAGTTCTATCCTACACACTCGGGACAGTTTACAGAGGCCAATTAACCTACGAGCACATCTTTGGAATGTGGGAGGTAACCGGAGCACCGGGAGGAATCCCACGCTGTCACAGGGGAAAACGCACAAACTCTGTACAGACAGCACCCATAGTCAGAATCAAACCTGGGTCCATGGCGCTGTAAGGCAGCAACTCCACCACTGCGGCACTGTGCTGCCCCAGTAGGAAAGGGTGTAGAGGAGATTGGCTGCTGGTGATCTCGTGGCCCAGCCTGGGTGTGTGGTTGAGACATTGGGAGTCTATAATTTCTCAATGCCGAGGAAATTAATTCCTGCTCAACCTGTAATTAACTAACGAAAGCCTGCCCTCTCCAATAGTTAAACTGCTTTACAGAGCAACAAAACAGCAGAATGCCCTTCAGCCCTTCAAGCCTGTTCTGATATTCCGCAACATCCACCATGTCATTAAAACCTCCTTCTTTCATCTCTGCAACATCGCCAAACTCAGACCCTCTCTCACACCTCCCGCTGCTGAAAGACTCATCCATGCCTTCATCTCCTCCCGACTGGACTATTGCAACTCACTTCTCCTTGGCATCAGCTCCACCTACATCAACCGACTCCAACTGGTCCAGAACGCAGCCGCCCGACTCATCACCCACACCAAATCCTGGCATCACATCACTCCAGTCCTCAAACAACTTCACTGGCTTCCCATCTCCCACCGGATCACCTACAAAATTCTGATCCTCACCTACAAAGCCCTCCACCATCTGCCCCCCCCCCATATCTCACTGACCTCCTCTCCCCCTACCAACCCTCACGGTCCCTCAGATCCACATCAACCGGTCTCCTCTCCATCCACAAGTCCAACCTCCGCCGTTTTGGGGACAGAGCCTTCTCCAGGGCAGCTCCCAGGCTCTGGAACTCCCTCCCCCAACTGATCCGC
Source organism: Leucoraja erinaceus (assembly GCF_028641065.1). Lineage (NCBI taxonomy): Eukaryota > Metazoa > Chordata > Chondrichthyes > Rajiformes > Rajidae > Leucoraja > Leucoraja erinaceus. The sequence continues at coordinate 29,964,165 of NC_073395.1, read as the reverse complement.
AATTCCGTGTCCCTCACCATCTTCCAGTCCCACCTCAAGACCCATCTCTTCACCTCTGCCTATCCTTAGCCCCACGTCCCCCTCCCTTTTCATCTGTGCATTAATTGCCTCATATTGTGTTTTGTATTGAATTCTGTCTTTACTTTGTGTACTAGTCATGTCTCTACTATTTATTTCATTCCCCTTACATGTTTTTCCTCTACCTGCTAAATTGTTGTAAGGTGTCTTTGAAACTCTTGAAAGGCGGTCATAAATAAAATTTATTATTATTATTATTATTATTAATAAACAGCGTGAGAATGAATTTGTTTCCTCTGTGCTTCTCAGCTCCCCATAATAAATGCCACGGTGTACTCACGATAACTTAAATTATAACCCTGTCTCAGAAAGGAAGCCGAAAGCCTAGTCAATGGATTTGAATATACGAGACTTTGAACACAGCCACTGCAATTCTGAAGAAATGTCTATTTCGCATATATGCATGAATGTGATGTCACCATCTGACATTTAATCATGAATAAATGGTTTTCTGAAGGGGTGCTATCAAAGAAAAACCTTGAATATATCAGACCTACTGTCTATAGCTTTTGATGTTTCTTATGTATTAACCACTGAATGACTCGTTGGGTTTAAATCGGATTGACTGAAAGAATTAAGGGTTTTTGCCTCAATAATGAAATGCGCTTGGATGAAAATCTACTCAATATCTTTTGACATATTTTCATCTTGGCCCTTGTCAATATTTTGGGTGCCTCCTCATTTTGTAGCCAACTGCCCCCGAGAGTCATTATGTTGAACAGCATGGAAACAGACCCTGCAGCCCAACTTGCCCATGCTGATTAAGATGCCCCATCTACATTCCTAGCTATCTTCCCAAATGTCTTTTAAATGTTGTCTCTGGAAGTTCATTCCATTTTCCCACCACTGTGAGAAAATGTTCCCTTCAGGTTCCTATCTTACCCATACCTCAAACACTGGGGTCAAGGAATGAGCGTTCACGTTACGGCCCTGTTTTTTCCACCAATCTTTCCACCACCACCACCATGCTCAAGATGCACAAGAAGCGCAAGACAGACACTATTGTATGCAGATGCAGAGAAGCGAGTTCAGCTCGAGTTGAACAACTTCTAATCTTGTGTGTGGACTTGTTTAGAAGACATCCAACACTTTAATTCCCCTTCCCATTCCCACATTGTCCTTTCTGTCCTAGGTCTCCTCCATTGTCAGAGTGAGGCCAAACGCAAATTGGAGAAACAGCATCTCATATTTTGCTTGGGTAGTTTACAACCCAGTGGTATGAGTATTAATTTCTCTAACTTCAAGTAACCCTTACATTCCCCCTCTCTCTCCATCTTTACCCCCACCCAAGTTGTACCAGCTTCAAAGTTGCCTTGTTGAGTCTCATTGTCTGTAACTCTTGTTCACCTAGTACACAGCTAATAATGGCTTGTTTCCTTTATCATTGTTACTTTTTGCATATCTTTTATTCATTTGTTCTATATCTCTCAACATCACCGTCTATATCTCTTGTTTACCTTCCCCCTGACTCTCAGTCTGAACAAGGGTCTCGACACAAAATGTCATATTCCTTTTCTCCAGAGATGCTGTCTGACCTGCTGAGTTACTCCAGCTTTTTGTGTTTATCTTCTCTTTAAACCTACAGTATGTCCTCTGGTTCTTGATTCCACTGTTCTGGTAATCTTTAGGGTGCATTCACCCTAACTATTCCCTTCACCATCTTGTATATCTCTAGGAGATCACCCCTCAAGGAATAAAGTCCTGGCCTGTCCAACATCTCCCCAGAGCTCATGGCCTCAAGTCCTAGCAACATCATCGTAAATCTTCTCTGCACTTTTTCCAGCTTAGCAACATCCTTGCTATGGCAACATGATCAAAACTGAACACAATACTCTGAATCACATTAGTCTGAAGAAGGGTATCGGCCCAAAGCGTTGCCTATTTCCTTCGCTCCATAGATGCTGCTGCACCCGCTGAGTTTCTCCAGCATTTTTGTGTACCTTCGATTTTCCAGCATCTGCAGTTCCTTCTTGAACACAATACTCTGAATGTTGCCTCAATAACGTCATGTACAACTATAGCATAACGCGCCAACTTCTACACTCAGCACCTTGACTAATGATGGCCAATGTACCGAAAGACCTTGAAAATCTTTCTTCTTGCATCTCGGACAAGGCAGCTACACTGTCAGAAATGTGGCCTAGTGCTTATATTACTGCATTAGTACCCAGAGCCTATATATTTGAAATGGTGGTGTAATTTAAATATTACCATAATAACTTGGTTTAATTTAAATAAAACTGTATTAAAACATCTGGGATCAACAATGGTAATTGATTGATTATTATGAGGGACAATCTGGTTTATTCACTTACTTCAGAGAAGGAGAAGCAACTATCTTAGTTTAATTTAGTTTTAAATGTAGTTTAGAGATGGAAACAGACCCTTCTGCCCACTGAGTCCACGTCAGCCATTGATCACCTGTTCATGCTAGTTCTATATTATCCCATTTTCACATCCTACACACCAAAGGCAATTTACAGAAGCTAATTAATCCACAACCCTGAACATCTTAGGAATGTGGGAGGAAACAGGAGCACCTAGATTAAACACGAGGGTCACAGGGAAAACATGCAAACTCTGCACAGAAAGCACATGAGGTCACGATCGAACCCAGGTCTGTGGTGCTGTGAGGCTGCAGCTCTACCGCTGTGCCACTTTACCTAACTGTTCACTGGCTTAGAACTTAGAAAATAACACTAGCCTCACCACTGTAGCTCACTCTAACTTCTTACTTCCTCAGTTTTGGGGTAATTATGAATGGGCCATAAATCATGGTGACATTACATCAAATATTTGAAGTAGCGTATTTTGTAGTTTGAATTCCAGCAATAAATCCCGATATAAATAAATTGTGATATTTATATATTTAAAGCCCATTTCCAATCGGTTGTTCTTCCTTCAATACAGATGAAAGCCATTTTACAGATAGAAATAATATCTGAACTATCTAATTACGATATAAGCATGATTCACACTAGAATAAAAAATCTAAAGCAAGTAGGTCTTAAATATCCTCGTAAAAGAGCATTGATTTAACCATCTGCTTATATTGTTTACAGTAACAAACATCTTGAGTGCAGACTAAAAGCCTACACAATAGTTATCTCCTTTTGTTCTGTGCTTTCCCATACCTATAGTTTCCCCCTCTCTGACTCTCAATCCGATGAAGGGTTGCGATCCAAAATGTCACCTATTCTTTTTCTCCAGAAATGCTGCCTGATCTGCTGAGTTACTCCAGCATGTTGTGTCTATCTTCAGTGTAAACCAGTATCTGCAGTTCCTTCTTATACACAATAGTTATCACTTTTATATTAATTGACCATAAGGTTTATCATTGATAATGATGACAGTTCCAGCCCTTGATGTAAAACCCATGAATTAACTAGGTTACTACAAGACTCAGATTATGTCTGTACAGCTCATCTTGTAGCTGTTAGCATCCCTTATCCTTTGTCTCAATCATAATAATAAAAAAATTATAAAATCATGCAAGACCTACCATAATTACCCTTGTGTTATGTCAGCAAAAGCTGAAGCATGTCATAATAATTTCATACAACTGTGCTGACACAATATGAACAGTAACATAATTGAGATCCATTAAAAGAAACATCCTGATTCATCGCATTTAGAAAACTATCAACATGTAAAAACCTTATTTCTGGAAAATCAAAATCTGTTGCAGTATTCCAGTCAAAAAATCATAATCTGACAAGACGTGCCTTGACTTCTTTTTCTTTTGTATTGATTCCTCTTGTCCTTAATAGTTCTAACACTGTGTTTCATTTCAACCTTTTATTAAGGTATTTTTACCACAATGGCACAGCGGTAGAGTTGCTGCCTCACAGCACCAGAGACCTGGCTTTGATCCTTTGATGACGGGTGCTGTCGGAACGGAGTTTGTATATTCTCACCATGACCTGCGTGGGTTTTCTCCAGCTGCTCCGGTTTCCATCTGCACGTATAGGTTTGTAGGTTAATTGGCTTTGTAAAATTGTAAATTGTTCCTAGTATGTGTAGGATAGTGTTAGTGTGCGGGGATCACTGGTAAACAGGCTCGTTGAGCGGAAGGGCTTTTTCTACACTGTATTTCTAAACAAAACTAAACTAAACAGCTGCTGCTTCTATTGGATTTAACGACCCTAGTTTTCCTTAATTTTATTCAGATTAATGGAGTTACATGCTTTTATCCCTCAGACAGATCTATTTGTTGACCCTTACATTATCCAGTTAACTATTTTCTTTCATTCTTACTGCTTATCTCTGGTATTCACATATGTGTTGGATGCATTACCGGAGGAGTGGAAATCCTTCTTTTAACTGGAATATCTCCTTTTACAGAAGTCAATTCAAATTTAAATCTTTTTATCCAGCCATGACTTCCAATAATCCCATTTTAACATTTCCTGCATGTTGCTAACTAGAATGTATGTTCATGAATTTTAAGTAAAGGGACCTATTTACCCATTCTAATCCCACTGCATTCTTCATAAATCCAAAGATTATCTTGCTCTTTGAGTAGGCAAATGTGGCTCCTGCCCCAATTTGGCGAGGTCTCGTATTAGTTTGCAGATGAGGTCCAGATAACATCCTTACATTTAGATTTTATCCTTGGGTGACAGGATGACCAAGTGAGTTTCTTTGGGTCTGATTGGGAATCTTTGGACACATGTCCCCTCCCACTTGTGTTCTGAGTCCTGCTTCTCAAACCAGATGACTGATTGGCAGGATCTAGTCTACAATCCCTTTGTCCAATGATATAACTTAAGGTCATAAGATCATAAGGAATAGGAGTAGAATTAGGCCATTTGGCCCATCAAGTCTACTCCATCATTCAATCATGGATGATCTATCTCTCCCTTCCAACCTTATTCTCCTGCCTTCTCCCCATAACCTCTGACACCTGTGCTAATCAACAATATATCTATATCTACGATAAAAATATCCACTGATGGCATCTACAGGCTTCTGTGGCAAATAACTCCACAAATTCACCACTCTCTGACTAAATACATTTCTCCTCATCTCCTTCCTAAAAGAACATCCTTTAATTTTGACCTCTAGTTCTACACTCTCCCACTAATGGAAACATCCGCTCCACATCCACTCTATCCAAGACTTGTGGCAGTCATGAAGATGTGCAGGTGCTGTTTTACAAAAAACGACACAAAGTGCTGGAGTAACTCAGCTGGTCAAGCAGCAACTCTTGCGAACATGGACAGGTGACGTTTCAGGTCAGGACCCTTCTTCTAATCTTAGTCTGAAGAAGGGTCCCACCACCAAATGTCACCTATCCATGTTCTCCAGTAATGCTGCCTTGCCTGCTGAGTTACTCCAGCACTTTGTGCTTTTTCTTTAATATGAATTCTTGCCTGTGATCTTCTTTTCTTTCCCCACTTCCCCCAGTTAATGCATCAGGCCAGGTTCAGCGGAATCTCCAAAGAAAAGTTTAATAATATTTCCCTGCTATTAATATGGTCCATGTTACCCATTCCCAGAAAAGGCAGGTGCCCCTGCCTCCCCCATTACCTATCTTGCCTAATAGAACAACATAAAATCTCACACAAAAACGAGTGGCCCAACAACTGACTAAAACTGAATACCTTTACTGAATCTCATTGTTGATGTGCTCATGTATTCAATGCACAGTAATTATACAACAGCAAGAATCTGATGGATCATTTTCACAAAAACATCAGTCATCGACCACTAAAGAATAGTAGAATGTAATTAATTTCAGCTGGGACAATGACTTGCTTGTCCAAGTGAAAGTTTAACCGAAAGCATTCAATCAAAATAAGGATTGAGCATATGTAGTGCTTTAAATTGCTTGGGATCGATAACCTCAGAAGTGAAAGGAGGCCCAGCTTTAGGTTCTTTCGTGAAGGCTCTCCAAGATGAAAAGTGTGTTGTGATATTCATCGTCATGTGTAACTGATGCACCTTTAGGAGATGTAAATTAGACACTACGCCCATTGCCAAAGGCAAAGATGCAAGATGCTTATAAATTGCCTGAAGACATGAATTCTCTTTTGCTTTGGAAGAACATTCAGTCGGCACCTGGTGGCAGTGCTCTTGTTGTTCTGTTGAGAAATATTTTACACTGCAATGAAATCTCAGTCACTGCTCAGAATTCTCCAAGTGCATTTGCTATCTGCTGATTCATTCACATTGTAGTCAAATATTCTGGAAATATGGCTGATTTTTAGCAGCCATTGCAAATTTGATGGTGTGCAGCTATGATATACAATGTTAAAGTGGACACCTAAAAAGCTATTTGTTTTGCTTCATTACAGTTTGGGTGCATTTTGAGAAGCAGAAAACTTTCAACGTCAAAGATCTATACTTTTTATTTTTTTTTTAATTTATTTTTTATTAGAAGTACAGTAAATTACAATAATACACATCAGATATATCTTATTACATTTGTTGTACCACTTTGTTTTTCAAGCTTTAAAAAAGATAGAAATAAAAGAAGTAAGGAAAGTGAGCAAGAATCGTGAAGGTGCAGGAAAGTGTTGGGGAAAGAAAGCCCCTTAGGGAAGAAGTTAGAGAAGGAAGTAAAGAAAGGAAATAAGACCCTAGAAAGAAAAGAAAAAAAAAGGAAAAATAATCGCTCTATTGTAACACAAAACTCCGCAAAAAAGGATATACCAACCGTATTTTAAAAAAATATATATATTTTATACCCCCCGTTACCAGATCCTGGTACCATTTATATTTTAAATTACTATTGCACCTTATGCTTGTAATAGTTCCATAAATGCAGTCCAAAAATTCTGGAACTAAATATTTGAAATCTTCACAAAATTATTTAAAATAAAACTTGTACCAAAAGCAGAATGGCAAGTAAGGTGAAAGTAAATCCAAAGGGTTTCTACAGCTACATTAATAGCAAAAGGATAACGAGGGATAAAATTGGTCCATTGGAGAGACAGAGTGGACAGCTATCTGCAGAGCCAAAAGAGATGGGGGAGGTATTGAACAAGTTATTTTCTTCGGTATTCACCAAGGAGAAGGATATTGAATTATGTGAGGTAAGGGGAACGAGTAGAGTAGTTATGGATACTATGAGTTTCAAAGTAAAAGAAGTACTGACACTTTTGAAAAATATAAAAGTGGATAAGTCTCCAGGTCCTGACAGGATATTCCCTAGGACATTGAGGGAAGTTAGTGTAGAAATAACCGGGGCTATGACAGAAATATTTCAAATGTCATTAGAAACGGGAATAGTGCCCGAGGATTGGCGTACTGCGCATGTTGTTCCATTGTTTAAAAAGGGTTCTAAGAGTAAACCTAGCAATTATAGACCTGTTAGTTTGACTTCAGTGGTGGGCAAATTAATGGAAAAGATACTTAGAGATAATATATATAAGCATCTGGATAAACAGGGTCTGATTAGGAACAGTCAACATGGATTTGTGCCTGGAAGGTCATGTTTGACTAATCTTCTTGAATTTTTTGAAGAGGTTACTAGGGAAATTGACGAGGGTAAAGCAGTGGATGTTGTCTATATGGACTTTAGTAAGGCCTTTGACAAGGTTCCTCATGGAAGGTTTGTTAAGAAGGTTAAACTGTTGGGTATAAATGCAGGAATAGCAAGATGGATTCAACAGTGGCTGAATGGGAGAAGCCAGAGGGTAATGGTGGATGGCTGTTTGTTGGGTTGGAGGCAGGTGACTAGTGGGGTGCCTCAGGGATCTGTGTTGGGTCCTTTGTTGTTTGTCATGTACATCAATGATTTGGATGAAGGTGTGGTAAATTGGATTAGTAAGTATGCAGATGATACCAAGATAGGGGGTGTTGTGGATAATGAAGAGGATTTCCAAAGTCTACAGAGTGATTTAGGCCATTTGGAAAAATTGGCTGAAAGATGGCAGATGGAGTTTAATGCTGATAAATGTGAGGTGTTACACCTTGGCAGGACAAATCAAAATAGGACGTACATGGTAAATGGTAGGGAATTGAAAAATACAGTTGAACAGAGGGATCTGGGAATAACAGTGCATAGTTCCTTGAAGGTGGAATCTTATATAGATAGGGTGGTAAAGAAAGCTTTTGGTATGCTAGCCTTTATAAATCAGAGCATTGAGGACTTCCGGTCGCGCTATGGAGTAGGAGAGACTCGCGCCAACTAGCTCCGTGAAAAAAAAAGAAAAAACGGGGGGAAAAGACAGATCCTACCTGCAGAAAAGGGCACTGATTGTTTTGCAATAGGCTCGTGACGTCATCAGGCATGCAACACGGCAGTATGTCAACTCAGCATACTCCCCCTCCCAAGACAAAAACCGACAAGACTAAAGAGGTAGGCCCAACTGAAGCCTCGGCCTCAGGTTTAACAGCCCGAGTGACATCTCGACTGAGATGGAAGAATTAAAAACGTTTCTTACACAGGAAATCTCTAATTTAATGGAGGAACTTAAAAATCTTAGACTGAATTTTAAAGAAGAGCTGACATCTTTTAAAAACGAAATTAAAGAACAAATTAAAGACGATGTTACAGAGATGGTACACAAAGTCCTGGAAGACTGGAAATTAGATATGGAAAGAAATTTTACTCAAAATGTTGAAGAAGTAAATGAAAAACTGAATATGATGGAATCCAGATTTGATTCTAAAACTTGAACCCCTTCCAGACATTAAACCAAAACCACAAGATTGCAAAGAACTTGAGGAAGAGGTAGTACCGCAACTGCAACTCATCGGAACCAACGCCTCAGTTATTTAACAGCATCCCGAAAATAAGACATCTCAAACTTAAGAAAAAGACTGAGATGGAAGAATTAAAAACGTGAATTTGCTGCAGATGTACTGAAAACAATTTTGAACCTGGACCAGGCGCCATTACTTGCACGAGCGCACAGAGTGCCGAGACATCCCCCAAAGGTGGACGACCCTCCAAGAATAATGATAGTAAAGGTCCAATATGACCATGTATTGGATGACATGATGAGGAAAATTGGCAAAAGCAGAAATCTTGTATATGAAGGAGACAAGATTAGCGTATTCAGAGATTATCCTGTGGAAGTTGCTAAGAAAGGAGCATTGTTCACAGAAACAAGAAGAATACTGAAGAACATAAAGAATCTGAGATATGGACTGTTATACCCGCAACACTAAGAGTTAGTTGCGAGAAGAAGGAATACTTCTTCATCAAGCACATGGAAGCATTGGAATTTGCCAAGAACATCGAGGACAAGATCGAAGATTGAAAAATATTCAACACTCAACACCTACCTGGATACTGCTATCTCGCAGAGAAGATATGGAACTCTAAACTTTAAACTATTATATTTAAGAGTTGCCTAAAATTCGCAATAAGAATTGGGTTAATATCCTGCAACGGATATATAATACTTACATACTAACTTCTAACAACTATTAATAATCAAGAATACTAACTAACACTAACTATTGATAATAAGATTATTCAGATTATTTAAGAATTAACTAAAAGTATGAAATATAAGTAAAGTGTGATTCAGGTATTTTATAATGAAAAATGTATGGTGGCTCTCTCTCTGATGTTTTTAATTAGTCTTTGATAAATGTTTATATTATACAAAACTATACATTTCAATTTGAGACTACTAATTATATCATTAATGCAATATAATCATTATTTCTTTCCCCCCCACAAATTGTTTGCATCGAATTGGAAACTTTCCTTTCAAGGAAAGTACGGAGCTTATATTTTTATTAACCAAAAGCTACGGAAGTCCATAGATGCTTAGCCACATTAGGGTGGCTATCACTAACTGCACTAATTGTAGTTGTAATTGCTTTTCTTTTTGACTTTCCACACTTTACTAACCCAATTTGCTATTACTTTTTTTTATCTTATATCATATTATATTTTGTATTTGGAATGGAATTGCATATTTTATTTAAGGAGATATGTTCAGATGGAAAACAGATGTGACCTAAAATTCATCTACCTGATGTTTGAGTATAAGGTAGGGTTGAGTGTGCTGAATCAACTGCTCTACCACTTAATCACAAGATGCAAGACATGAATATAAAAATTGGGGGTGAGGGAATTAAATTCTGTAGTTGGAATGTTAAGGGAATTAATGAACCTATCAAGAGAGGCAAAGTGTTAGCTCATTTAAAATCATTGAAAACAGATATCATATTTCTCCAGGAGACACATCTTAAAAAGGAAGCACAACACAGATTGAAAGCAAAATGGATTGCTAAAGCGTACCAATCTTCATTCTCACGTAAATCTAGAGGTGTTGCAATATTAATTCGTAAAGGTATACCCTTTAAACATATATCAACGATAGAAGACATTGAAGGCAGATATATTGTAATAATAGGGGAGTTATACTCAAAAAAGGTGACTCTCCTCAATGTGTATGGACCAAATTTTGATAGCCCTCTGTTTTTTAAGAGAATTCGTAACAATATCCCTGGAATGTACGCAACAAAACTTAATAATTGGTGGAGATTTAAATTGTACATTGGATGCTTGTTTGGATAGATCATCAACTCAAAGAAAACTAAAATCTCGATCAAGTGAATTTTTAAATTCACACATTAATACTACTAATATTAAGGACGTTTGGAGAATTGAAAATCCATTGGGCCGAGAATATTCATTTTACTCACCAGTACACAAAACTTACTCAAGGATAGACTCTTTTTTAGTAGATTCAAAACTTATCCCATTTACCTATAACTCGCAATATCATAACATCATAATCTCAGACCACGCTCCATTAACATTTATGATCAAACTAAACGGAATGGTAGAGACACAGTCACAATGGAGATTTAATCCCCAAATCTTAAAAGATGTTATATAATGAATACCTAGTAAAACAGATTAAAATGTTTTTTGAGACTAATGATAGCCCTGAAATCTCTGCTTCCCTTCTTTGGGAAACATTTAAAGCATTTGTACGAGGAGCATTAATTTCTTCCCAATCATTTTTTAATAAAGAGAATAGGGCCAAACAACAGAAACTGGAAATGGAAATAAAGCAATTAGACACAGAAAATGCAGCAGCACCATCCACAATAAAACATAATAAAATTGCAGTATTGAAATATAAATTAAACAAGATATATTCAGACCAAGTTATAAAACTTTATCAACATACAAAACAATTACATTTTGAATTTGGTGATAAACCACAAAAACTATTAGCGCGTCAACTTCGCAAATTGGACGGGGAAAAAACAATATACAAAATTAGAACAGACAAGGGAGAAACATTAACACTGCCTAAAGATATTAATGATGGATTTCTACAACACTACCAAAAATTGTATTCATCTAAAATAACAGAACAATCAACGGGAATGGAAACATTTTTACAGAATTGTAAGCTTGCGGGTCTAGATCAGAAAGAGAGAGAATTGCTAGGGGCTGAAATTACGATAAAAGACATCGAAGAGTCAATCAAATCTTTAAAAAACGGAAAGTCTGCAGGCCCCGATGGTCTAAATTCTGAATTTTATAAAAAAAATTATGATTTGCTTTCCCCACGCCTACAGACAATGTACAAATACGCTTATACTCAACAGAAACTCCCAGAAACTCTAAATGAATCTACAATCATACTCATACCAAAAACGGACAAGGATCTTGAAGACCCAGGTTCATACAGAGCTATAGCCCTCTTAAATACTGATCAGAAAATATTAACTAAAATTTTATCTAATAGATTGAGCTTAGTGATCAGCAAATTAATACATCCCGACCAAACAGGGTTTATCCCCAAACGGTATTCATTTTATAATCTGAGAAGATTATTTAATATTATATACTCCAATAGAATCCCTAATGCAGATCTAGCAATTATCTCGTTAGATGCTGAAAAAGCATTTGACCAGGTAGAATGGCCATATTTATTTTTGGTGATGGAAATTTTTCAACTAGGAGAGAAGTACTGTACATGGGTTAAATTGTTATATTCTAATCCAACAGCTAGAATATTAACAAACAAAATGTTATCAACTAAATTTAATCTCTCTAGAGGCTGTAGACAAGGATGTTCACTATCCCCACTATTATTTGCTCTTGCAATCGAACCCCTAGCAGAAACCATCCAGGAATATTTGGATACAATACTAGAGACACAAGGAATAAAATCTCCTTATATGCAGATGATGTACTAATATATATTACAAAGTTAGAAACTAGTATTCCAAACCTATTAAATCTAATAACTCAATTTGGTCAGTTTTCGGGATATAGACTTAATTGGAATAAAAGCGAAATCATGCCAATAACAAAATTAAATTTACATACAATACAATAATCCCCTTTTAAAATAGTTAAAGATAAATTTAAATACTTAGGAATCTATGTAACTAAGACATATATCTCTTTATTTAAACTAAATTTCCCACCCTTACTGAATAAACTACATAAGAATATTCAATACTGGAAAACACTCCCCATTTCTATGCTTGGGAGAATTAATGCTATAAAAATGATTTTTTTACCGCAACTGCGGTAACCCGAATTCAATTAATTCCGATATATATCCCAAAAACTTTTTTCAAAAAAGTCGACTCCATTGTTACAAGTTTTGTCTGGGATTATAAGAATCATAGAATAAGTAAAAAACATTTATGTAAGTCAAAGATAAATGGAGGTTTGGCTTTGCCAAATTTCTTATTTTATTTTTGGGCAGTCCATATTAAAAACATGAATTTCTGGTTGGAAGAAATGGATCAACAACCAGATGATGGCATGATGTTAATGATGGAAAAGGAAGACTGTCTACCTTTTGAAATTGGACTGATCATATTTGCCCCCACAAAACTGCACAAAAAAACCTATAGAGAAAACCCCATAATACATAGTGGAATACGAATTTGGAAACAAATAAAAAAAGATTTAAAATTGAATAATATACCACTATGCCTTCCCATTGTAAATAATCCTTTATTCAAATCATCCTTTATGGACAAAGGTTTCACACAATGGAAAAAATTATGGAATCAAAAATATAGGACATCTTTATGGGAAAGGCACTTTTCTTTCATTTCAAGAGTTACAACAGAATTATGGACTGCACTCAAATAGCGTGGAAACTGGCCATTTGGCTCGCCAAGTCCGTGCCGACCGGTGATCAGCCGTACATTCGTTCCATCCTGCACACTAGGGACAATTTGCAGAAGACAATTAACCCATAAACCTGTACGTCATTTTGAATGTGGGAGGAAACCGGAGCACCCAGTGAAAATCCACGTGGTCACAGGAAAAAAGTACAGACACTGTACAGGTAACGCCCATAGTCAGGATCAAACCCGGGCCTCTGGCACTGTAAGGCAACAAATCTACCACTGTGCTGCCCTTATACTGACTGAAGTAAATTTTCTGCCAACATTTCTGACAGAATACTAAACTACTATCAGAAGTGTCATTTTTTTCTGATAGATGTAAAAACCCGAGGCTAGATTTGGACTTCTATACAGAGTTATAGAGCCAGCAATATTATTTCAAAGCACACACAAGTAACATTTGTCAATTCTCCTGGTTATATTTCTACCTCAATCAACAATGAAAATAGATGAGACCTGGTCCTTTAACCCTTTGCTGCTTGTGAAATCTTGCTGTGAATTAAATGGTTCATTGACAAATTGCAGCATTTCAAAACCAGCACAAAATGTACAAGAATTTGTAACATGTTTTCATAAAATTGAGAACATAAAATAATTTCCTGTGAGGCACAAAAAACAAAACTGTCTGTGGATTTTCCAAATTATTGAGCACTGCTGATTTTATTCATTGGACAAGATTCGTGGTCTGAATTTCTGAGGAGAGGAGTGATTGCAAATTTTTCACATTTTATTTGCATTCATAGATTTCATGTTGATGAACTGTCATTATTATCAAACCGGGAATGAATGTAATACATCGCAGTTCCAATTTTTATGCTAACATAAGCTGACTTTGCTTTAAACAATCCACAAAATGCAGCCAACCACATAATTCCACGTTTAAATGCTCAGTGACAAGTCAATAATAGAATTCTATGATACAGGGTTTGGAAAGTTAAGTAGAAAAGAAAAGGTGAGTGCATAGATATCAGCCGTATGACATCTTGTTCTGAAATGTAGATCTTTGTTGAAGTAGATTGGGGGTGAGTTCCCATGTATTTTTTGAAACTGGTTCAAGTTGTTTTTATGAACAGGAGATTATAAGAAATAGAACTAGGAGAGAAGTCCAGGAGCCGGCTGTGCTATTCATCAGTACCCTGCGTGATCATCATCTTCAACTTCATGTTCCTGCCTAAGCTTGATTTGTCTTGATGATTCCCTTGGAGTCCAAAAATCCATTAATTTTGGCCCTCAAAATGCAAAGGCCAGGCAAATGCAGCCACAATATGTTGGAGGAACTCAGCAGGTCAAGTCGTATCTGTGGGGTGGAAAGGAATGAATGGCATTTCAGGCTGAAACCCTGTGTTAGATTTCAACCCGAAACATCTTTCTCCCCACAGATGTTGCCTGATGCCACGAGTTCTTCCAGCATATAGTTTGTTGCTCTTGGTTCCAGTATCAGCGATCTCTTATGTGTCCATTAACGTCCCTCTGGAATGGAAAATTCAAAAGACACAGCACTGAAGGCAGAAATTCCCATTATCTCACTCTAAATGACAAAATCTATCCTCCCGCCATGCACATTTGAAGGCAATGGAAACATCTTAAGTCGTAGTTGTACAGCACCTAATCAGGCCCTTTGGCCCACCACATCCATGCCGATTATTATACTTACCTCTACACAAACCATTTATTTGCATTTGGTCCATTGTCTGGCTTAGTTTTGTTGAGTGCAGTTTAGTTTAGAGATACAGCACAGAAACAGGCCTTTCGATCCACGGAGTCCATGTCGACCAGCGGTCACCCATACACTAGTTCTATCCTGCGCACGAGGGGAAATTTACAGAGGATAATGATCCCACAAACTTGCATATCTTTGGTGTGTGGGTGGGACCCGGCACATCTGGAGAAAACGGGTGCGGTCACAGAGAAAACGTACAAACTCTATACAGAGAGCAACCCTTGTCAGGATCGCATCCAGGTCTGTGGTGCTGTATGGCAGAAACTTTACCGCTGCACCACCATGTGCCGCCTGAGTGTTCTCTCTGTGCCTTGGTGATTCAGGTCCTTGTCTGAATGTTTCTTAAATCTTGTGAGAGTCCTTGCTTCCACCACCTCCTTGGGATTAAACTCAAAAGCAAATATATTCAAACTGTGTTGATGAAAGAGTGCTCCTACTTTTCCAGGCTCATGCTGAAGATAGGCTGATAGGAATACCTCTGGTTGGACCACCCGAGACACAGGACATCTTGAATAGAGCACATAACTGACATGCTTCCAATATCTTCATCCGCTTAGGGGAGGAGGTATGGAACAAAAGCTGGGCTACTCATTAAGAAATTCAAGAGATTCCATGGAAATGATTCCAGCCTCTACTTTCCTTTCTTGCCTTTGCCCCAGAAGTTTGATATCGCCAAAGTCTAAAAGTCTATTTGATCAGGCTGAGTAAATCCAATCAATTTGCCTCCACTGCGCTCTCGGGTTGAGATTCCCAAGAATACAAAATCATTTCAAAGAAAAAATACCTTGTCATCTAAGTCTTAAAAGGAGACTCCTTAACTATGAAACTATGCCCCATTGTGTAGGGAGTCATGGTCAGAGAGTAATGTAGTACAAAAAGAGTTCAATGACCTACCATGTCTATGCTGACTATTAAGTACCTATCTATACTGGTCCACTTGCTTTATAACCAACAATGCATTTTAGATTCAAGTACTTGTCCAAATGCTACTTAAAAGTTTGGAGAGTACCTGCCTCTACCATTTTTCAGAAAGTACTTTCTAGATATCTCTGGGTGAAAATATTATTTCTCAGTCATAGAATCATCATGTCATGCTGCATGGAAACATGCCCTTTGACCTAGCTCATCCATGCTGACCAAGATGCCCATCTAAGGTTCCATTTGCTCACATTTGCCCTACACTATATATCCGTCTAAACCTTTGTTATCCATGTACCTGTACAAATGACTTCAAAATATTGTTTTATACTTGGTTCATCTACTTCTTCTGGCAGCTTGTTCCATATACCCACTGCCCTCAGATCCTCTCAAACCTGTTACACCTCACCTTAAACATGTATCCTCTCTTCAGAGAAACTTCTGCCACTGAAAAGTTTATTGCTATTAATCATATCTATGCCTTTCATAACCTTGTATATATCTTAAAGGTCCTTCATGAGCCTCCTCTGTTGAGGGATAATAAACTTAGCTCAATAAATATCTCCTCATAGCTGACACATTCCATCTCAGGGAACATCCTGCAAAATCTCATCTGCACCCTCTCCAGTTTAATCATGTTCTTCCTACTGCATGGCAACCAGATCTGCACACAGTGTTCAAAATGTGGCCGAACTAATGTTCTATTATGCTTTACCAAGATCTCCATGCTTTTACATTCTAAGCCCATAACTAATGAAAGCAAGTGCCCCATATGCTTTCTTCACATCCTATCTACCTGTTCTAAATCCGCTCACCAGAGGAATAATCAATTACCAATTTCCCAGTCAAACGTTCATAGAACTTTGTATGTTTTTGGCGGATCACTTCTCATTCTTCCAAACTCCAGGGAGCATATGCAAATCCATTGAAACTTTCTTTCTAACATTTTCACACATGGAATGAACCAATGAACCATTTTGAAAAGTGTGAATTCTCATGGACCTGCCTTGAAGGCAAATGTCTTCTTACTTAAACAAGGAGAACAAAGCTTAACACGTTAAGTTTTGTTTTGTTTAAAGATACAGTGGGGGACACAGGCTCTTTGGCCCACCGAATCCACTCCGACCAGTGATCTCCGCACATTAGCACTACCCTGCACACACTAGGGACAATTTTTTTACATTTTATACCGGAGTAGGATCTCCTGTGGCATTCTGTCCTGCAAATTTGATTTACATTTGTGGGAGAAAGGGCAAGTACCAGTACCAGCATTATGTCTTTAGCTCAGTCTTTACTCTTATTTGATTATAATTACACAAAGCCAATTCTGCTTTGTATTGGTATTTAGTTCAAACCCTCCTGGTATGACAAGAACACCACTCACCTGCTAAACTAAGGTGACAATTGCCTCAGTTTATTGCTCCAATTTATCAGTTGAAAACCCCCTGTATCATCATTCAAAGCACGTTTAACTGAAATTACAGTTGATATTGCCTTCTGTTGCAGTGTAATTAAAAACATAATTGCACAGAAATATTGAAAGAACTATAACACAGTATGTGATCTGTTAGATTACTATTTTCTTACAGCGATGCTGTTGACAAATTGCTTGTTACCGGGTCTGATTTAGAATATGTCATCAGTGATCTCATCTGACCCATTTTTCACCCAAACATTTAAAAGAATGCATTCTTGGAGAAGACCGATAAAGAAATACAGAGTTTTATTTTTTTGTCACTGAATAGCAGAGATGATAGCTGCATATGTGAGATAAGAACACTCAGTGCATCTGAGATGAAAACGACTGTTCTCCAGAGTATTCCCATACACGTACACAGTTTAGAACATTATCTAATCACTGTAGGCTTCAACATGGCTGTTTAAAATAAAACTAATAAAATAAGAAATCTGTGACATTCTGCAGGTTTCTGTGGATAACTTTGGTTTACACTTATAACATTCTTCTCGTGACTCGTGTTTTACAGGGTTCCTTAGCACAGACAGCGCTGCGCAATAATAAATAGAGAACGGACAAACTCCGTACAGACAAGCACCGCAGTCAGGATCAAACACGGGTCTCTGGCGCTGTAAGGCAGTAGCTCTACTGCACTATGCCGCACTATGTTATTTCCCAAGTGTATTCTGTCCAACGTTTTGTAGAATTATGACAAAATTATTCATTTTTTTACTCCAGTTTCAATGCAGTAAGGGACAACTATATACCACATATATACCTAATATTTTGTTGTACATGCAAACTAACATTTTGATACAAGTTTGAGGAAATCATGATCTCTCAGAACATAAGCATTTATCTCACACAATTTAAATAATATTATGTTTTATTTTCTTCTTCCTGGCAAAGTGAATAACTTCAAATGACTGCGCATTTCACTTCAGCTGCCGTAGTTCGGTCCAATTACAAAAGTGTTCACATCTCTTTCAATGCTATTTACATCTTTATCACATCTTATTTTCCAATTGATCTTTGCAACATCAGCGATCTTTGATACCAAACACCTGGTCACTATGACTGTTTACCTGAAGCCTCAGTAATGATCCTGGTGTACACCATGACTGCAATTTGTCAATATGATGCTGTCTCTGCTTTCCTGTAGTTAGACAATTTCTTATGTTCATCAATTTATTTTCCTTAATTCTGGGGCATCACACAGTGGTGCAGCAATAGAGTTGCTGCTTTACAGCACCAGAGACATGTTCAATCCCACTACGGTGCTGTCTGGGTGGAGTTTGTATGTTCTCCCTGTGACCGCGTGCGTTTACTCCGGGTGCTCCGTTTTCCTCCCATACTCCAAAGACGTACAGGTTTGTAGGTTAATGGCCTTCAGTAAAAATTGTAAATGGTTCCTGTTGTATAGGATAGTGTTAGTGTATGAGGTGTTCTCTGGTCGGTGTGGACTCGGTGAGCAGAAGACCCCATTTCCACGCTGTATCTTTACACAAGTGTAAAGTCTAAAGACAAAGAGCTATTATCTTCTTATCAAATGCCTTTTGGAAAACCAGCTCCACTGCATCACTTGTTTACCAATGCCCACCATCTGTCTTGGGGGTTCATCAGAGATACCTGAATATTAAATATGTCAAATGCTCAAACTCTATTTCATATGATATAGATAGAATCAATAGATTCTTGATTAGTACGGGTGTCAGAGGTTATGGGGAAAAGATGGGAGAATGGGGATAGGAGGGAAGAGATAGATCAGCTATGATTGAATGGAGGAGTAGACTTGATGGGCGGAATGGCCTAATTCTACTCCAATTCCATGTGACCTTATGATATTAGGTCTGCTCTTGATGCAACTCAATACGGTTTGTCTTATTGCTCTGTCGTCTGCCATCTACATAACATGACCCATTTGTGGGTTCATCGTTGCAGAGGTACAAAATATTGGGAAGGGGTGTGATAGAGAGGATGATGTCCACTTGTGGATGTCTCTCCTCAGGAGTTGTAGATTATTGGGACCGGAGAGTGAAGGTACTTTTATTTTCAAGGAAACAGTAAGGGTTTTTGCCATGATGGACACACCTTTGCATAATTCTGCTGCCCTTGATTCCCATAATCAATACTGGTGGCCAGCCATCTCCATTAATGGAAAATCCTCAGAGCCAATGAGCCTGACCACAGTCTAATACAAAAACATATTCCTTTATGAAGGGCCAAATGGTCTGCTCCTGCACCAATTGTCTATTTATTCCCTTGTTCCCTTCTGCTTAGCCCATTTTCTATCCATATTGCTATATACTATTTAAAGCCATGGCATTGAATCTTGAGGTTATCTGGCATGTGGACACTTTATTAAATGGATTTGGAAATTCATGTATACTATATCAACAGCACTTATCTCATTGACCCCCCTATTACTTCACAAAACCGTTAGTTACACATGTTTCTTTTAAGAAGGAATGCCTTGAATCAATCCACATTTAGCTAGGTGAGAGCTAACTCCATTGTGATAATTTCTAGAATGTTTTTTACCCCGAGGTTTAATTAATTGGCCGTACATAGAATATAGCACAGCACAGAAACAGGGGCCCTTCCACCGACAATGGCCATGCCACATCATCCATATCCCTCCCTTCCCAGCATACCATGTGCCTGTCTAAAAGCTTCTTAAACATTACCATATAACAACAATAACCATATAACAATTACAGCACGGAAACAGGCCATCTCGGCCCTACAAGTCCGTGCCAAACAACTTTTTTCCCCTTAGTCCCACCTGCCTGCACTCATACCATAACCCTCCATTCCCTTCTCATCCATATGCCTATCCAATTTATTTTTAAATGATACCAATGAACCTGCCTCCACCACTTCCACTGGAAGCTCATTCCACACCGCTACCACTCTCTGAGTAAAGAAGTCCCCCCTCATATTACCCCTAAACGTCTGTCCCTTAATTAATATGTTGTCTACCTCAGCTACCACCCTTGGCTGCCCATTCCAGGCATTCACCAGCCTCTTTTCTCCTAGTTCAGCTTTTCTTGTCAACGCGGCAAAGAATATTTTTGGAGTTCCATTTATGTTTGTTGCCAAGGGGAAAAAGAAAAGCACATTACATCCAAATTTTCAGGCCACCGTGTGATTAAACTTAGATCAAAATCGGGAAGATATCAGACGTCCAAAAAAGGCATCACGATACGATAGAACTTTATTTATCCCAGGAGGGAAATTGATTTGCCAACAGTCATAAAAACACAAAAACATGTAACCCATGACAGAAGGGGGAGGAGTTATACAGTTTGATAGCCACAGGGAAGAAGGATATCCTGTGGCGTCCTGTCCTGCAAATTTTGATTTACATTTGTGGGTGAAAGAGCAAGTACCAGTACCAGCATTCTGTCTTTAGCTCAGTCTTTACTCTTATTTGATTATAATTACACAAAGCCAATCCGGCTTTGTATTGGTGTTTAGTTCAAACCCTCCTGGTATGACAATAACACCACTCACCTGCTAAGCTAAGGTGACAATTGCCTCAGTTTATTGCTCCAAATTATGAGTTGAAAAACCCCTGTATCATCATTCATAGCACGTTTAACTGAAATTACAGTTGATATTGCCTTCTGTTGCAGTGTAATTAAAAAATTAATTGTACAGAAATATTGAAAGAACTATAACACAGTATGTGATCTGTTGTATTCACTATTTTCTTACAGCGATGCTCTTGACAAATTGCTTGTTACCGTGTCTGATTTATAATATGTCATCAGTGATCTCATCTGACCCATTTTTCACCCATACATTTAAAAAATGCATTCTTGGAGAAGAGCGATAAAGTAATACAGAGTTTTATTTTGTTGTCACTGAATAGCAGAGATGATGGCTGCATATGTGAGATAAGAACACTCAGTGCATCTGAGATGAAAAAGACTGTTCTCCAGAGTATTTCCATAGACTTACACAGTTTAGAACATTATCTAGTCACTATAGGCTTCAACATAGCTGTTTAAAATAAAAATGATAAAATAAGAAATCCGTGACATGCTGCAGGTAACTTTGGTTTACACTAGCTTTCTGCACTTATAACATCCTTCTTGTGATTCATGATTTACAGGGTTCCTTAGACATCAATAATAAATAGATTATAAAACACTCTGTAGATTTATTTTTCTATAACCCTCTAGGCTCCACAGTGGAAATGTTACCATAATAGCTTGATTATTTTTGAAATTGTTCAGTTTTGATTCTGAATGGGAAGGTATTGGATGTGTGTTGCTGGGGTTTCTTATTGTTAATTGTTGTGTGACGCAGCCAAAAAATTGTTTTGTATCTATTAGGAAATAGATAGAGAAGCTGCCTGGGAGGAAGTTTCTGTGATACTGCCAGTGGTGTCCATTTTCCTGGCATAATCTGCTCTGGGACACCCTTCACACAAAGCTGTTTTGCAGATCGACTGACCAACCATCTCATGGCATGAATGTTGAATTCTCCCAATTTTGCTAGCCCTTGCTGTCTCCTCCCCTTCCTTAACCCTCAAGCTGTCTCCTCCCATCCCCCCGCCCTCGGGCTCCTCCTCCTCCCCTTTTTCCTTCCTTCTCCCCATCACACCCCCCATCAGTCTGAAGAAGGGTTTCGGCCCGAAACGTCGCCTATTTTCTTCGCTCCATAGATGCTGCTGCACCCGCTGAGTTTCTCCAGCAATTTTGTGTACCCACCAACCATCTCAAGTAGCTCTCTCCTTTAATTGGTACTGAGAATAGGTAGAAAAAAAATGTATGTTGGCAATCGGGAGAAATATGAATTTGGAAGGTGCCAGTCGAACTTGTGAGCTTTCCACTGAAATAGAATATGCACTGGACTGATGCTTGTTACTGTGGGAGTTTGTAGTTGCATAAGGCAAAAGGCAGTCAAATACTTTTCTTACTTTAATCCCAATACCAAGGTGAACCAAAACATCACCCATTCTTTTTCTCCAGTGATCCTTAGTTTAGTTTAGATACAGCAACGAAACAGGCCCATCAACCCTTCAAGTCCACGCAAATCAATCAATCAATCAATCAATCAATCAATCAATCAATCAATCAATCAATCAATCAATATCAATAAATCAATCAATCAATCAATCAATCAATCAATCAATCATTCAATCAATCAATCAATCAATCAATCAATCAATCAATCAATCAATCAATCAATCAATCAGTCAGTCAGTCAGTCAGTCAATCAGTCAGTCAATCAATCAGTCAATCAATCAATCAATCGATCAGTTTTATTCATCACATTGCACATAAAGTGTAAGTGAAATGAATTTGCCATCATCACTGGTACACTGGTTCTATGTTATCCCAGTTTTGCATCCTACACACTAGGCACTATTTGTAGAAGCCTATTCACCTACAAATCTGCACGTCTTTGCAGTGTGGGAGGAAACCGAAGCATCCAGAGAAAACCTACACGGTCCCAGGAAGAACATACAAACTTCATTACAGAAAGCACCCATAGTCAGGATCAAACCCTGGTCTCTGTGTGACTGCTGTGACTGCTGTGACTGAAGTATGTAGATTGAACATCTGACTTTGAACAGGACTTAAGTTTTAGCCAATGGTGAAATGATCTCTCTTGAGAGGAATAGATCAGGTTGATGCACAGTATCTCTTGCCCAGAGTAGGGGAATCAAGGACCAGAGGACATAGGTTTAAGGTGAAGGGGAAAGGATTTAATAGGAATATGAGGGGTAACTTTTTCCACACAAAGGGTGGTCGATGTATGGAACAAGCTGCCAGAGGAGGTAGTTGAGGCTGGAACTATCCCAACGTTTAAGGTACATTTAAAGACAGGTACATGGAGAGGACAGCTTTAGAGAGATATGGACCAAGCACAGGCAGATGGGACTAGTGTTGCTGGGACATGTTGGCTAGTGTGGACAGGTTGGGCTGAAGGGCCTGTTTCCACACTGTATCACTCTATGATTCTATGACTATGAATATCTGACTGGCTCCAGCAAACCTACTCTTTACACCAACAGTCTATCAATACCCCATTGGTAGATCCTTTTCATGCTTACTCTGGTTCCCATCTGTTGCCTGGCAAGTTCATCATTTACTCTGCATCTTTAATGGCCCTGTGAAGTGAATAGTTTGAAAGGCCATTTCAAGGGCCACTGGGAGTCACATTGGTCCTTGCCTAGGTTGCACACAATAAAAGGAAAGAAGCCCCGAGGTAATGAGAATGGGATTAATAAAATAAGCTGTAGAATCAGGGCAGTCTACATCTGAAAAATTGAATCTAATTGGCCCATTATGTACCTGCCATCCATAAGGTAGGAGCTATTTAAATTAATACCAATTACCAGGTATTGAACCACAGCTTTATTCGTTATGATGTTTCAGGTGCTCCTTAATGCATTTTTTTTCAAATGAATGTGGGTTTCTGACTTTCTGCTGTGAGTTCTGAAGCTTCACTCTACCTTCATTGATTTTCTTTGTCCCTCATATCCCCTCTAATCCGTCCACTAATTCATTTAAATCCACTATCCTGGTTATTGATCTCTCTGCTATTGAAAACAGATCCTTCCTTTTCACCAGGCTGAAGCTTCCCAGAGTTTCATGCTTTTTGATTAAACCTCTCTTTCATCAGTTTTAACCATGCCCCTCATAACTTTACAAATCTCAAAACCAACTCCTCTCATCCGCCTATGTTCCAGAGAAAATAAACCCAGTCTATCCAATCTTTCCCATAAGTAATGCCTTACATGCCATGTACATTCTGGTGAATTTCTTCTGCACTCGTTCTAATGTGATCATATCCAGCTTGTAGTTTGGTGAACCCAATATGGTTAGCGTGGCCTCAACAATCATTTGTACAATTGCAACATGACATCTGTCAATAAAGACCTTTCTTCCTCATCATCAATCACACTTCCAAATGTGGCACTATTGGCAAACATCTGAACATTATCCCTACATTCATGTCCAAGTCATTGATATGGCAACAAAACACAAACCACTTAGTACTGATACCCATGGAATACTTCTGCATATTGCCTGCCATGCCACTAAGACTTCTATAGAATTTTACTCTTTGTTTTCTGCTACTGTGTTGATTTTATATCCAACTTTTATTTTTCTCTAGATTGCAAAATGTTTTACTTTCTTGATTAATCAGCCTTATACGTCTGCTTCAAATGACTTGCCCAAATCCATACAACCCACATCAAATGCTCAACCTCATCAACTCTTCCTTTTGCTGCCTCACAAACTTCAATATATGTAGCCAGACACAATCTTCCCTTAACAAATCCATGGCAACTGTCTTTGATTAATCTGTGTCTCATTAAATCTTGATGTATGGTGTCCTTCAGAATTATGCTGCAAATCTGCAACAATCTAATGTTAAAGCGACTGGCCTTTTCGTTTTACAGATTAACCCTTCCTCCACGTTAGAGAATTAAATTCTTAAAATGCTTTCAACTGTCATGAAATCTGTCGGCAAAAAAAGGGTTAGAAAATAATAGTTATATTTCATTGCTTCTTTGAGTGGTTTGAGACATTTTATTAATCACAAATGATTTATCCATTTCCAAGCTCAAATGTTTCGATAGTCCCTGCCTCAACTACCTCTGTAGCAGAGTGGTAGAGTTGCTGCCTTACAGCACCAGAGACCCGGGTTTAATCCTGACGACAGGTCCTGCCTGTACAGATTTTGCATGTTCTCCCTGTGGCATTGTGGCTTTTCTCTGGATGCTGCGGTTTCCTCCCACACTCCAAAGTTGTACAGGTTTGTAGGTTTGATAAAGTTGTAAATTGTCCCTAGTGTGTGCAGGATAGTGTTGACGTGCAGGGATCGCTGGCCGAATCAGACTTAGTGGGCCTCGGGGCCTGTTTCTATGCTAGATCTCTAAATGACACCAAACTAAACTATTTATCTCTAATGGTTTATCCATTTCCAAAGATGGGTTAACTCATATGGAGAATTGGGGATTGATATTGATTCTTAAATAAGGGACTTTCATGCAAGCTTTGATCTTCAAAGTGAAAAAGGGCAGCAGTTGAGTTGGTGATCATTCAGCAATTGCAGTGAGTGGGGTCAGTCAGCAATTGAAATGGGTGGCTGAAAGTAGCTGGAATAGTTGAGATAGAAAGCATGTTGAGTATTCGTTAGATGTAAGATGAGATCAAGTCACTAGATCAAATATGGAACAGTCAAGCATCATGTGCTGTTGGGTGGGGGAGGGGGGGTGGGGTGATAGAAGTTACTACCATGTGGGTTGGGAAGAAAAATGCCAACCCCAGTGAAAACAAAACAGATAATGAAGATGAGGGGTGATCTCATAGAGGTGTACAAAATCATGAGAGGAATAGATCGGGTAAATGCACCCTTTTGCCCAGAGTAGGGGAATCAAGAACCAGAGGACATACAAGGTGAGGTGCAAAAAACCTATTAGGAACCTGAGTGGTAACATTTTACACAAAGTGTGGTGGGTGTACGGAACGAGCAGCCGGAGGAGGTAGTTGAGGCAGGGACTATCGCAACATTTGAGAAACATTTTTACGGGTCCATGGATAAGACAGGTTTAAAGGGACATGGGTCAAATGCAGGCAGATGGGACTTGTGTAAATGGGGCACGTGGTCAGCATGGGCAATTTGGGCTGAAGGGTCTGTTTTCACGCTGAATGACTCTATGACTATTATAAGTAAATTGCTTGAAAGAAACAACACTGATTTGAATTTCCAATGATACTAAACTAAACTAAACTACACTAAACTACACAGCCTGAGATCTAGCCCCCCTTCTGGGTCAAACTCAAGTGATTTCACAGCGCTGCATTTGTAGTTCAATAAAAGTCACCCATGGACAATACAAACTGCACAACTGATATTGGAGGAAGTGTCTTCCAATTGTTGGAACCTGCTAGGCAACACTCCTTGCATCAGCATGTCAGATGCAAGGACAACTTGTAATGAACATACACATAGAACAGTACAGCACAGGAACGGGTCCTTCAGCCCACAATGTTTGTGCCGAACATGACATCGTTAAACTGATGTAATCTGCCTGCACATGACCTATTGCCCTCTATTCCTTGCTTATCTCCTTATATTCCTGTGTGTTTATCTAAAATGCCACTATCATATCTGCCTCCACCAACATCCATGTGTCCACCACTCTGTTAAAAAAAAAAGCCCCACACAACTCCTGTAAACTTTGCCCCCTCACCTTATAGCTATACATTCACATGTTGGACATTTCCACCCTGGATACTGAATACCCTATCTATACCCCTCACATGTTTATCTACTTCTATCATCTCCCCTCAATCTCTGACATTCCAGCGAAAACAATCCAAGTTTATCCAATCTGTAGCTGAAACCCTCGAATCCAGGCAGCATTCTGTTAAACCTCTTCTGCACCCTCTCAAAAGCCTCCACATCCTTGCTTGTAAGGGACGACCAGAATGGTAAACAATACT
Source organism: Leucoraja erinaceus (assembly GCF_028641065.1). Taxonomy (NCBI): domain Eukaryota; kingdom Metazoa; phylum Chordata; class Chondrichthyes; order Rajiformes; family Rajidae; genus Leucoraja; species Leucoraja erinaceus. The sequence goes on along the minus strand of NC_073395.1, from coordinate 29,937,431 downwards.
CCAAATACGACTTAACCAAAGTCTAGTGGAGCTGCATCAGGACTTCTTGAATCTTGTACTCGATGCCACTAGCAATTAAACATAGAAACATAGAAATTAGGTGCAGGAGTAGGCCATTCGGCCCTTCGAGCCTGCACCGCCATTCAATATGATCATGGCTGATCATCCAACTCAGTATCCCGTGCCTGCCTTCTCTCCATACCCCCTGATCCCCTTAGCCACAAGGGCCACATCTAACTCCCTCTTCAATATAGCCAATGAACTGGCCTCGACTACCCTCTGTGGCAGAGAGTTCCAGAGATTCACCACTCTCTGTGTGAAAAGGGTTCTTCTCATCTCAGTTTTAAAGGATTTCCCCCTTATCCTTAAGCTGTGACCCCTTGTCCTGGACTTTCCCAACATCGGGAGCAATCTTCCTGCATCTAGCCTGTCCAACCCCTTAAGAATTTTGTAAGTTTCTATAAGATCCCCTCTCAGTCTCCTAAATTCTAGAGAGTATAAACCAAGTCTATCCAGTCTTTCTTCATAAGACAGTCCTGACATCCCAGGAACCAGTCTGGTGAACATTCTCTGCACTCCCTCTATGGCAAGAATGTCCTTCCTTAGATTTGGAGACCCAAACTGTACGCAATACTCCAGGTGTGGTCTCACCAAGACCCTGTACAACTGCAGTAGAACCTCCCTGCTCCTATACTCAAATCCTTTTGCAATGAAAGCCAACATACCATTCACTTTCTTCACTGCCTGCTGCACCTGCATGCCTACTTTCAATGACTGGTGTACCATGACACCCAGGTCTCGCTGCATCTCCCCTTTTCCTAGTCGGCCACCATTTAGATAATAGTCTGCTTTCCTGTTTTTGCCACCACCGAAAGCAAGCATACGATACAGTTTCCAATTGTGGTGCAACCTTCAGTGGTGAGCTATGAACTTGGACTTCAAGAACCCCCTGCGCACCAATGTGTTTGAGTCTTGCCATTAACTGCATACCTCCCCCTTACATTCAACCTGCCAAAGTGCAACACCTTGCGCCATCTCAGACTAAACTACATCTGCACATTTCAGCAGCTGATTTATATCCCACTGTATCTTCTGACAACCTTCTTCACTATCTGCAACTCCTCCAATTTTGGTGTCATCGGCAGAGTTACTCACCAACCCATATACATTTACGTCCAAGTCATTTATATTATATATCACAAACTGCAGAGGTTCCAGCACAGATCCCTGTGAAACTTCAGTGGTCAGAGATGTCCAGCCAGAATATATTCCTTCCACTACAGCCTTCCGTCTTCCGTGAATAAACCAGTTCTGAATCCATACAACCATGAATTCCATGTATCTTAATCTTCTGGATCAGCCTACCATGAGGGACTTTATCAAAAGCCTCAATCATCTATGTTGTTTTCCATGTAACTAGCCCGCAATTTTTAACTATATTTTATATTCCTTAGAGATTGATTCATACTACGCATACTGTAACTGTATGGCAGTACCCAATTCAGTTGGTTGGCATATATATTTTTAGCGTCACAGGATTGTCCTTTGAAACTAGAATCAATTAAATCCATCTTGCAAGCTATCTATTCATTTCTAAGAATTGGTTATGTTATATTATGATCACTGGTCTCTCATTTCAGTTATTACAAATAAACGACAAAAAAATCCTCTCCTGTCTATTAAATGTTCTGTCTCACATCTGATTTCTCAATGGTATAACGATTAAGGCCTAGCATATTGATTACTTCCAAACATAAGGCAGTTGTTTGCTCTTCAGAGACAAACACAGTAAAAGCTGTCATTATTTGGATTCAACTCACCTCAATAAGTTAGTGATTGGCCTATCACTTTCCATTGTGTTTGTTTGCAGTCTAGAATGCATACATTTGTCCACAGGGTTATGACCCATATGCTGCCGTGAAGCAATTATTAGTTTTTGTACAGTAGAAACAAAAGCTTGCAAATGCCGGTTTATGCCAAGGATAGACACATTGTGCTGGAGTAACTCAACAGGTCAGGCAGCATCTCTGGAGAAAAAGGATGGGTGATGTTTCATGTCGGGACCCTTCTTCAGACTGAAGGTGTCACGACCCAAAATATCATTCATCCTTTTTCTCCAGAGATGCTGCCTGACTCACTGAGTTTATTAGTTTAGATAATTAATTTGTCCCCACAATTCGATAATTTGTATCAAATTAAAATAAGTTATTCATTAAACTTGAGCAAAATTATGTTTTTTTTTCAACCAGGAGGTATTTTGTTGCCAAACTGCCTGCAATTGAACGATGAGAATCTAGGACTAAATGATTACTGTTGTGGGTGTAATAAACATGAAAGAATATGCTTATAATTAACAACTGAAATTTAACACTGTAAAGTGTGAGGATTTACATTCTGGTAACAAAAATCAGCAGACTGCCAATTGTACTTGGAAAATAGACATTTAAGTGGGTTAGAAAAGTAAAGGGATCTCAGATGTGCAAATCTATATATCGTAATGCAGGTTAATGAGGGAAAAAGAATGACAAATCAAATACTAGGATTTATTTCTAGATGGACTCAAATGGAAAGTAGAAATATTATGCTAAGCCTGTGTACCCTATGCTATAGTTTTTGTTTAATAATATTTAATAAAATAGGGCCACTGTAAATATTATACGTCAAATAAAGTTGATGGAATCTGATATTTTTCAGGATCCCAGTAATGCAAACAAATTAACTTTTAACCATTTTGCATGGAAAAATGTCCTTGAATGCTTCACCGAGGACTCTTCCAAAAGGTGAGCACTGAGATTACTACCAGGGGGGAAGAGGGGTGAGGGGGAAGGAGGGTGTTGGAGCCATTTATGTTTAGGCTAGCTACTGTTGGCATATTTATACTATTTTGTCTAGATTTATCTTGCAGTATTATTATGGATATTAGATGCACAGGGTGGTGTATATATAAGGGCATAGTGGACATGAAGTGGCAGGCACAGGGAGGGAGAGCATACAGTTCTCACCAGACCAGGGACAGAGCAGCCAGCTACAACTTGCATGCAGAATAAGGAAAACCTAGTCCATTCATCTCTTTGTTTGTACAACCATCAATAAACAACCAATTAAACTGGAAATAATGACTGGAAAATCTGTTCTATTAGGTCTGTGTAAGATCACTCCTACTGTTCAGTAATGGCAACTGGAAAGGACACTGTAAAGGTTGGAAACTTGCCATTACAGAGGGTTTGTTGGGAGTTGGATAATGAAGGTCTTAAAAGGTGGGAAAAGAATAGGGATCATACGAGAGAGCTGCAGCCTTATAACTCACAACAGATTGTGTTGAAAACTATTCAGGAAAGAACAGTTACAAACATAAAACATGTTTGTTGACATTTTATATTGTCCAAATAACTATATAATGCAGGATTCATGGAAATCAATGTTATGTGAAAATTAAGACTTGCTTTTATGAGCCACCTTGAACAGATATTATTTATGAACAGTCATGTTTTGGAGCAGAAATTATTTGGCACGTTAATTTTTTCCTATTGCTTTGCGAAGTCAGGAGCACCCAATGGTTTATACAGTGTTTTTCAGAAATCAATGTGGACCATCATTGGGTGGTACAGTGGCTCAGAGGTAGAGTTGCTGCCATACAGTGCCAGAGACCTGGATTCGATCCTGAACATGGTTGCTGTCTGTGCGGAGTTTGTACTTTCTCCCTAAGACCACGTAGGTTTTTTCCAGATGGCCTGGTTTCCTCACACAGTCCAAAAGCATACAGATTATAGGTTAATTGGCTTTGGTAAGTTGTAAACATTGTCCCTAGTATGTAGGATGATCCCTGGTCGGCGTGGATCCGGTGGGCATAAAGGCCTGTTTCCACACTGTATCTCTCAAGTCTAAAGTCATAAGGCTTTACAGATAATGTTGAATGGCAACCTTAATGATGTAAACACTGTTGGGAGAGAGATTGGGCAAAATGTCTCCCCAGGCTCACTGCCATGACCAACCCATGAGGTGGAATGGTGACGAGCCAAAGATTGGTGTTTGAGCAGAGTTTGTGCTTTTTCCTTGTGACTGCATAGGTTTTGTCTGGGTGCTCCAGTTTCCTCCCCCATCCAAATACATGCAGGTTTATAGGTTAAATGGTTTCTGTAAAATGTCCAAAAGTGTAGAGGATGCAAAAGTGTGCCAACATATAACAAGTATATGGGTGATCAATGATCAGTGTAGACTTGAAGATGGACACAAATGCTGGAGTAACTCAGCAGGACAGGCAGCATTTCTGGAGAGAAGGAATGGGTGACGTTTCGGGTCGAGACCTTTCTTGTCTCAACCTGAAAAGTCACCTATTCCTTCTCTCCAGAAATGCTGCTTGTCCCACTGAGTTACTCCAGCATTTTATCTATCTTCTGTTTAAACCAGCATCTGCAGTTCCTTCCTACACATCAGTGTGGACTCAATGAGCCGAAGAGCCCATTTCAACTCTGTAATAAACTAAATTAAATTAAACTACTTTGAGCTGAACTATTATTATATACATTATCTACTCCCTTAACTCCTTGTCTCTATGAATTCAACACACACTCTATTAAAAACAAGTGTGTGCCTGACACATCGCCGAACACCTCCGCCAAGTCCGCATTAACCAACCTGACCTCCCGGTGACTCAGCACTTCAACTCCCCCTCACATTCCGTATCCGACCTCTCTGTCCTGGGTCTCCTCCATGGCCAGATTGGGCACCACTGGAAATTGGAGGAACAGCACCTCATATGGCAGTTTGCATCCTGGGAGCATGAACATTGAATTCTCACAATTTTGTTAGCCCTTGCTGTCTCCTCCCCTTCCTATCTCTCCCTCAGCCCTCAGGCTCCTCCTCCTCCCTTTTCCTTTCTTCGCTCCCCCCCACCTCCCCCCCTCCACACCCCCCATCAGTCTAAAGAAGGGTTTTGGCCCGAAACGTTGCCTATTTTCTTTGCTCCATAGATGCTGCTGCACCCGTTGAGTTTCTCCAGCATTTTTGTGTACCTTCGATTTTCCAGCATCTGCAGTTCCTTCTTAAAAACAGTGTGCCTGACTAGATTGCTCTCAGCGTATAGTTCCACACTTGCTTAATCCATCAGCAAGCCAGAGAGAGCAGTCCCTTTTAAACAATTTACATTTTTTACAAAGAAGAATTCAACAAATATATATATTGGTTGTTGAACTTCCATTTCTAAATACTTACAGTCTCACTTTAACCCCATGATCTCATTTTGTGACTGCAGAACTCCCAATGCCCCAAGCATAATGGTTCTGTGGCCATCCCCTAAACCGTTAAGGCAATGACCAGTAACCAGGCCTCCAGCTGAAGCATCCTGAGACTCCATCTCCAGCAAAGACTTGGGTTAATGTTTTTAAATAGCATTGATCAATGGATACATATTAAAAATGCTAAACATTATTTCAATAAATAAAAACTTAAATCATTTAATAAGTATTGCATTTCTTTATGTCATTGTTAATTAATAAAAATGTAAGTATATAGTGATTGTATTTATTTTCATATCTCTGTTTATTTATATTTATTTTCATTAATTAACAATCAAGTATTATGGCTGTAAAGAAACTTAAAATACTTATGGTCGGCACGGTGGCGCAGCGGTAGAGTTGTTGCCTTACAACGCTTGCAGCACCAGGGACCCGGGTTCGATCCCGACTATGGGTGCTGTCTGTATGGAGTTTGTACGTTCTCCCCGTGACCGGGTTGGCTTTCTCTGAGATCTTCGGTTTAATCCCACACTCCAAAGACGTATAGGTTTGTAGGTAAATTGGCTTAGTATAAATGTAAATTATCCCTAGTGTGTGTAAAATAGTGTTAATGTGCGGGGATTGCTGGTCGGCGTGGACTCAGTGAGCTGAAGGACCTGTTTCCACATTTTATCTCTAAAACAAAAAAAGGATTAAATTGTATATGTTTTTAATTATATAATTAACACAATGAATAAACTCCTTAACTAAAACTACCTTTCATGAAGGTCAATGACCCCATTCAAAAGCATTGGTTTGTATTAGATGAACACATTATCGTTAGTAGTAAAGCTGTGGAGCTAGACACAGATCTACCTGGTCCTTCAGCGCAGTAAGTTAAATGATTCAACGTCCAGGGTTAGGGTGAATGATCAAATTTAGCTGAATCTCTATTGCAGAGGTCTGGAGCCACTGTCATGCAAACTGCAGCCAGCTAACAATTATTTACAGATGAACAGAATCTGGTCCACTATCTCCCCCATTTCATTTAAAAACAGTTTAATTCTGAATGGGTTTGTGATTTTCCTAAATGTCCTTTTTATATCAATTGAAATTTCTTGGGATATTCACCAAGCAGTGATGCTATATGCCTTGCGATCAACAAGTTACACCCCTAACCATATTCATATATTATTTTTAAAGAAATGTACTCATTTATTTTTTGTTATAGTTTATTGTTGCAGCATATGGATCATGTTACCTGTTCTGAACTGTAATAAGCAACTGGAAACGTAGTGAGATAATTATAGTTCGATTTATCCCCGAGGTCTCATTCCAGCCATAAAATTAAACATAATATTATGCCTCAGTTACCGTGGCATTCAAACTACTGGAAAGCATCAACAATGGCAAATTAATCCGCGGTATGTTATTCAAAAAGTCTGCCAAAAGTCACTGCTATTTATTAGAATCTGCAACACCAACCACAATGTAATGCAAAATGTGCAGAATGTAGAATGGGTAAATCGATCTGAAGAAGGGTCTTGGCCCAAAATATCACCCATTCCTTCTCTCCAGATATGCTGCCTGTCCCGTTGAGTTACTCCAGCCTTTGGTGTCTAAATCGATCTATTCTCATGTATTATTTATTCCACCTAACAGAGGGTTAAAATCATGCAATTTCTGTTTTAGAGTTTTCCTCAACATAGATTTACAGGAGTGGATTCTGACATGACGGAATGTGTGAGTTAAGGATCAGGAAACTTGGGGAGAAGGAGTAGATGTGGCAAAGTGACAGCGCCACGGAGAGTCATTTTCAACTCACTGACCTCCACACCTCAGACTAAGTGCTGGTAAACCCCATAAGAGAAAATGACAGCTTATTTCATTCAGCCAGAACACTTTCAGTGAAGTGCTGCCTGCACTCACCACTGACTCAAATTCATTGTTTGCCCAAAGCCACCCTGATCTAAAATGGAGAAGACCAGCATGGAGGTTGGACATTGTGTGGTTATGTATCCTCATGTGGTTCAGCCAGAATAAACCCCATTAGCTACAGAGCTGAAATTATCTTTCACAGCTCAAAACTATGCCAATAACTTTGCTGCCTATTAATCAAACCTGTCAAGGACTTTGGATACTTTAGATGTCCACTGCCATTCGGTATCAGTCAAATTTTAAAATAGTAAAACTCAAGGAAACAATTTAAAACAAAAATGTTGAAAAATAATTATGTTGTAATCTTTTTAAACCATTTAAAACATTTAAGTAATTTCAATTCAATCAAGAGCAATACAAATTATCTTACTTTTACTTAGATAATAGGCATTGGTGCAACAGAATGATTTCCCTGTGTGATTTCTGGACAAATGCAGTAAGTTCACATTGCCAGGCTGAATTCCATATAGAGTCTAATGTCAGAGCTCAGCTGGCGGAAACCCCGAGTGAAGAATGGCTACCAAGTTTGGGACTTTATAGTCCAATTGGAAATCTCTGAAATAGTTATCAATTTCCCAATGGGTTCTGGTCTGATATGTTAAATATGTTAATAACTAATTGAAATGAAAATGATTAAAACATTAAGCAGGTCAGACAGCTTTTATGGGAAGAGAAATAGTTAACCCTTCATGTCAATGTCCCTTCATCAGAACTTGGAAATTGAAGAGACAAACTTGTTACTTGACCGGCTAAATCTCTCCAATGACTTTTCTGCTTCCTTGCTCCAAACTCAGGAGTAACATTTTTTTCCTCAGATGGAGGTTTGTTCCTCAGAGTTGGGGCTACCAGAATGGTAAACCCAATAGACGTGATGTTCAGGCTGAAGGTAATTTAAATTATTGGAATATCTGTGTCTTAGAAGATAATAATAATAATAATAATAATAATAATAATAATAATAATAATAATAATAATAATAATAATAATTTATAACTTTATTTATAAAGCACTTTAAACAACTGCAGTTGCCACAAAGTGCTGTACATGAGAACTCATGGACAAGAAGTTATTACAAACCATTAAAAACCGTAAAACAAAGGACTATAAAACAGTAAAAATTAAAAGACATTAAAAGCACTAAAAACAGGAGCAATGTCTCAGCCAGTGTCGAAAGCCAGAGAATAAAAATGAGTTTTTAGGGTGGATTTGAAGATGGACAGTGAGGGGGCCCGTCTGATGTGCAACGGCAAGGTGTTCCAGAGTTCCGGAGCAGCAACAGAAAAGGCTCTATCCCCTCTGAGCTTCCGCTTAGACCTTGGTACCTCAAGGAGCAGCTGATCAGCTGACCTGAGACACCGGGCAAGATAGCAATTATTTACAATCCCACTGAAAATGGTATTTCTGTCAAGCATGTTGGGTTGACAGAAATACTGAAGAAAAATTCCGGACCCAAAATGCCACCTATCTACATTCTCAAGAGATGCTGCCTGACCCATTGAATTACTTCAGCTCTTTGAATCCTTGTGTATACCAGCATCTACAGTTCCTTGTTTTTACATTTTGTAATGCTTTATTAGCTATGCATGCTTTAAATGTAATGAAGGTTTCTACTTCAAGGCTTGGGGAAATAGTTACTGGAGTTGAAGTCGTGGTCAACCATCATTGATGGGATGGGATCAAAGGACAGAATAACCTATTCCTACTACTCATTCCAAATTGCTTTTTCTCCCGAGGTTCTGGGAAATGAATCATATTGGCAACCACCCCGACCCTCCCCTCTCCAGGAAAGTCTGGACAACTTAAAAGTTCTGTTAAATAATGACAATGATAATTCTTTAAAGCAGGCTTGAACACCAATCAATAGTAGTAAACACTAAACAATTATCCTCACAATGGACTAACGATCTGGGGACGCAAGCTCAAATTCCACTTTTGAAGCTCACTTCAATGCCGTTAATTAAATACATCTGGAGTAAAAAGACAGCATCAGTGAGGGAGAGCACAGAACTGCAGGAGTTTTGTTAACATTGCCATCTGGTTCACTATTGTACCTTCGGGAAGGAAATTGGCCACCCTTGTCGGGTCTGTCCAAGCAGCGACTCCAATTCCACGGTGACTGACTCATGTTGAGATAACATAGAAGCTACAGGGAACAGGTAGGAAATATTGTCTCACTGGCACTGCCCACATCACCTAAACAAATAATCTAAAATCTAAATACTCAGAGCCCTCTTTCAACATTTAACTCTGAGCCAACAACTGCTTCTGATTTGAGCTTTAATGAAAAACTAAACACAATGTTTTACACTGATCACAGCCATTGATTGCTGTGGAGAAGTAGGGAATAGTCCTTATTATTAAAGCACCTCATGCTGCTCAAAAGTAGGGTAGGATTTGAGAATTCAGCATGTGTTCTCGGACAGAGAACAGAGGAGCCAGAACAAATTCTCATCTGTTTAAATTACTGGCTTTCAATTAAGAGTTTCAAAGGTTCAAAGGTCAAAAGTCTGTTTATTGTCACGTACCAATTAAGGTACAGTGATATTCAATTTACCACACAGCCATACTAAAAAAAAGCAACCAGACACTCAACGACATAAAAGTTAACGGAAACATCCACCACAGTGGATTCCCCACATTCCTCACTGTGATGGAAGGCAATAAAGTCTAATCTTTTTCCTCTTTATTCTCCCGCGGTTGGGGCAGTCGGACCATCTGCAGTCGGGACGATCGAAGATCCCGCAGCCAGCGAATGAATCCCCCGCATCAGGACAATTGAAACCCCCGCGTCAGGGCGATCGAAGCACCTGCTGCTTGGAGTTTTCGAAGTCGATCTCTAAAAAGATACCACAAGATCCACGATGTTAAAGTCTGCAGGCTCCCGCGCGCGGTTGGAGCTCCTGAAGTCGATCTCCAGCAAGAGGCTGTCAACTTCAGGATGTTTGGCCACAGTGCGGACAGAGATATGATATGGAAAAAAATCACATCTCCGTTGAGGTAAGAGTTTTTTTTTTAAGTAACCGCAACCCCTATTGAGTTACTCCAGCACTTAGTATCTTATTTTTGGCTTATTTCTTGTTGTTTATTACTCATTCCCAAATAAGATCCTGGCATCTAGTATATAGTGTTACGATGTGTCCAGATGTGGCCGTTTGAATGTTCAAACCAACCTTGAATGTTCCTACGATACAGGTGACAGAGGTGGAGGTGTGCTATAATGTCAGTGACCTTTGATCCTTGAGATTCCCTTTCCCATTTTACCTCCTCCATTTCAGCATTGGTATGTGAAAAAGCACCACTTTTCATGCAGGTACACCAAAAAAAGATAATCCAAGGCTTATTGTAGAAACAAAGAACTGCAGATGCTGGTTTATACCAAAGATAGAGAAGTTGTTCCATGTTGTGTGTGTCAATGTTGAACACTTCAAGGGTGTTCTAATGGAGTCTTTGAATTTCTTCTTCCATCCACTATGTGATTGATCACCTTCAGTCCATTGTCCATAAACTAGCTTTGGTATTCTGTCATCAGATATTCTTCTGAAACATTCTGCTCATTTGATCAGTGAACTGTTCCGCACTGTGCATTTGGAGTATTATGAACAATTTTGGGCCCCATATCTGAGGAAGAACGTGCTGGCGCTGGGGAGGGTCCAGAGGAGGTTGACGAGAATGATCCCAGGAATGAGTGGGTTAACATATGATGATCGTTTGAAGGCAGTAGCTGGAGTTTAGAATGATGAGGGGGGACCTCATTGAAACTTACTAAACAGTGAAATGCTTGGATAAAGTGGATGTTTCCACCAGTGGGAGAGTCTAGGGCCAGAGGTCATATCCTCAGAATAAAAGGAAGAATTCCTATGTCTAAAATAATTTTCCTAAATGTCGAAAATAAATTCCTCCTCATCTCCTTCCTCATCTCCTTCCTCAGGAGATGAGGACGAACTTATTTTGTCAGAGTGTGGTGAATCTGTGGAATTCATTGCCACAGGTGGCTATGGAGACCAAGGCATTGGGTACATTTAAAGCAGAGATTGACAGCTTCTTGATTAGTCTGGGTATCAGGTATTATGGGGAGAAGGCAGGAGAATGGGGGTTTGTTATCCAACCCCAAAGAGCACATTCCACTGCATTGAGTATAAATATTATCACAGATGCTCAGTTCTCTATTCCCACTCCCTCTCAATCCATTGTTAATCAGGCCTAATATTTCAGGAGAGGATGAGATGAGGTGGGGACACTGATGATAGTGAGGTGCTGGTACATAAATATCCACAGCGGGCCTTTACCTTCTGACAAGGAATGAACTGGGAATGTTAACTTTGTTTCTCTTTCCACCATCACAGCTTGAGCTGCTCTGTTTTCCACCTTTTTGATTTTCATTTCTAAATCCTAGCAATGCTCCAGATCCGCAATGAATGGACAGAATTATTACAAAATGTTGGAGTAACTCAGTGGAAGAGGCAGCATCTCTGGAGAGAAGGAATGGGTGATGTTTCGTGGTGAGACCCTTTCCCAGAATTATTACCATATTTTGTCTCAGTGGGAATTGTTTCCAGAATGTATTCGGAGCAAACACACAGCATTTCAAGTTCTAGCAGATTTTAGGAGCAAACTGGACTATTTGCCTCGACATCTTCCCATTTTGCTGACCAGGCATTAGACATAGGAATGATTTAGGTGTTTCAAGCTCTCATATCTGTTCTACTATTGAATTAGATCACAGATTATTGCATTTTAACTGTAATTGCATGTCTTTGTTCCTTATCCTTTAATGACTTCATCTGACACAATGCTTTTGTTCTTAAAGTTAGGATTTCGGGAGTGTTTTCCCTGGTTTCATCTATATTAGAGTGTCTGCTTTCTGACATCATTTCAAACTATCTCATTTAAGTTATACATCAAGTGGCGGTAGAGCTATTGCCTTAAAGTGGTAGAGACCCGGGTTTGACCCTATGGTTTGTACGTTCTCTCAGTGACTGCGTGGGTTTTCTTTGGGTACTCTGGTTTTCTCCCACACTCCAAAGATGTGCAGGTTTGTCAGTCAATTGGCATTTGTAGGAAGCCTGCAATTCTGTAAAATTCTAGCGTGTAGGACAGAACTAACGTACGGGTGATCACTGGTCAGCGCGGACTCAATGGGCCGAAGGTCCTGTTGATTGATTCGTAGGACTGGATGTTACAATCCCTATGCTTTCACTACAATTGACATTCTTGGGTATGACCACTAGGTGAATTTGCTAACAATCAGACACATCTTCAGTTGTGTACCACAACGTCACTTGGGGTTTCAGCCTTTTATCACAAGACACCCTCAATCGAGACAGGCCCACCACAAGTTGATCAGACCTGGGTGTGGGTCTTATTGTTAGCCTCTAGATGGTCACGTGGCAGCCCAGACAGCATCTTTCCTCTTCAGCCACAGCCAGTGACTGCTCCGTTCGGCAGCATTGACAAGTTCTTTTATTGCCCTCCTTTGTGCCTTCCCTTTGACTCGTACTTCCCCCAGGAGCCTTGCGGTGGAACTGGCTACAAAGCCCCTGCACCCCACCTCCACTGGACACACCCTTACACTCCAACCTCGCTCCTCTGCCTCAAGGTTTGGATATGAACGCTTTTTCCTTTCATAAGCCTCGTCTACCGCCTCCTCACATGAAACCATCAGCTCAATGATGAAAGCACGCCGACAGGAGTTGGACCAGAGAACCAGCAGGTTGGTAACTACGATTTCAACTGGGAACGAAAGCCTCCGACCTAGGTCAACATGCATTTCCCAGTCCCTGGCTTCGTTAGTGGGCATGGGTTGAGAGGCGAGGGGTTAGTCCTCCGTTTCTCACCTTCCCGGATGAAGGATGGTATTTGCGGGAATGTTATCTGGGCATTGATAGGCATGGCGTTGGTGGTAACTCTCTTGCACTTGAGTTCAGCTGCCAAACACCTCAGCACCTGGTTGTGTCGCCAGATTTATCTGCCTTGTGTTAGGCTGATCTTACAACCGACCAGGATGTGTTTGAGGTTTGCTGGAACTGCACACAGGGAGCAGGCTGGATCCTCTCCCAGCCAAAGATTTAGGTTTGTGGGAGAGGGAATGACGTCATATGTGGCTGTGATAATGAAGCTCAACTTATTGATTTGCTTGAGGCCACTGATTGTATCCTGCCCGAGTTGTTCCACCTGCTCTGCATCCTCCATGGTCCACAGCTCCCTCCATGTGGTCTTCCTCCTCTCAACACCATATCACATCATCCAGCGGCCTTGTTTGGCTTGGGATATGGCTTTGGCACACCTGGCTGCTTCTTCCTGGTGGCGCACCTCCTCTACCATCAGATGCCGACGTTTGGAGTAGCCTTTTGCCAGGTAGGTTTCATTGCTCCCAGGCCAAAGCCCCCTCGGCCTTGTTGGACATGGCCCACTATGTCCCGGTGTGTTGGAGGGTGGATTCTGCGTCCAGTACCACTGCTGCTGGAGTCCATTTCTTCCCTGTTACTAGGGTTGGAGCGACACCTCTTATTATTGGGTCCCGGGATTCTGTTAGTGTCATGTCCAGCCTCACTTTGGCACATTTGTATTCTTCCACCAGGCTTGAGACTGGCAGTGAGAGGGCTCCATTCCCATAGAGCCCTATGTTGCTGAGGCATCTCGGTAGGCCAAGCCACTTCCTCACTTGTGAGTTCACCAGTCTCTCCAGCTGGTTGCCATGGGATAAAGTGACCTCGTGGATGGTAATTGGCCACATGAGTCGGGGCAGTCGACCGCATTGAAGGCACCAAAGCTTCAGCTTCCCTGGGAGAGCAGTGTTGTTGATTTGCTTGAGGCCACTGATTGTATCCTGCCCGAGTTGTTCCACCTGCTCTGCATCCTTGAGGTATGCGGTGTACCATCGCCCGAGGCTTTTGACAGGCTTCTCCAGGACAGTTGATATTGTCTCGTTATTGATGCGGAACCTTTTGTCAGTGAGCCGGCCTTTGACGATGGAAATACTGCAGGATTAGCTGGGTTTAATCTCCATTCGTGCCCATTTGATGTTTTCCTGGAGTTTATCCAGCAGTTGAAGGCAATCTCCTTCGCTGATCAGACATTTTGATTGGCTCATTGAAGTTTTCAGGACTTAGAAGACCCGTAAAATGCCCGCTAACTTTATTAAACTTCTTAAAACTGTCTCCCCCCCCCCCCCCCCCCCCCCCCTCCCTCCCCTTCTCCCCCCTTCTCTCCCCCTTCTCTTCTCACTTCTCTCCCCCCTTCTCCCCCCTTCTCCCCCCCTCTCCCCCCTCTCTCCCCTTCTCCCCCTCCCCTTCTCTCCCTCTCTCCCTTCTCTCCCTCTCTTCTCTCCCCTTCTCTTCTCTCCCCCTTCTCCCCTTTCCCCCTCTCCCCCCCCCCCCCCCCCCGCTCTGTGGCAGCCTCCTCTTCATCGCGCAGACAGCGCTCCTCCGCTCCCCATGGCCCCCATCTTTGCGATGTGTGTGTGTGGGTGCAGTCGGTATAGGATCTTTGGTCGGCAGATGCAGCTCACATTTGGCCGATCCAGGTCGAGGCTTTCCAGCCGAGTGACCAAAACCTCCGGCAACCTCCTGGAAACCTGGGTCGCGGGCAAGGTCACCAGAGGTTTCCGTTCAGGTTTCCGAAGTGGGACGGGCATAAGCTTTTAACAGCTTTGTGATGACCTCTGGGACCTGGAGGAAATTAAAAGCTGCCCAAAGAGTCTCATGAGGCACCGAACCAAAGGCATTGGCAAGATCTTAGAAAACCACATGCAGATCTCTCTTTTCCTTCTTGGCAGTTTGTATCTAGTGCCAGATGACGTTTGCATGTTCCAGACATCCTGTGAAACCATGTACCCCTACTTTCTGCACTGACGTGTCAATGAAATTGTTGCTCTGCAAAAATACTGAGAGTCTTTGGGCCACAACACCAAAGAAGATCTTTCCTTCCACGTTCAGAAGGCTGATCTGGCGGAATTGGCTAATGGTTGAGGTGTTCTTTTCTTTGGGAATTAAGATCCCTCCTGCCCTTCGCCATGCCTTAGGTATGATTCATTTCCCCCATGCCACTTTCATTAACTTCCAAAGGTATTTCAGGGCACCAGGGGTGGTCTTATAGAGCCTGTATGGAATGCCATTGGGCCCTAGGGCTGATGCTGTTCTTGCCTGTTTGATTGTGTTCTCCACCTCCTTCCATGTAGGAGGCCTTATGTCCATCTGGTGCTCCAAAGATGTGCAGGTTTGTCAGTCAATTGGCATTTGTAGGAAGCCTGCAATTCTGTAAAATTCTAGCGTGTAGGATAGAACTAATGTACAGGTGATCACTGGTCAATGGGCCGAAGGTCCTGTTTCCGTGATGTATCTCTAAAACTAAGTTTTGGAATATCACAATAAAAATATGAAACACTTCTCTCTCACAATGTCTCCTAACCTTTGATTCTCCCACAAGGGGAATCCCACTCCTCACATCAACTGTGCAAAGACCCTTGTGATCGTATATGAGCCAATCATCCTCTCTCTGCTCCATTCTCCAGCAGGTACAAGCCTCACCTGTTCAACCTTCCTTGTATGAAGAAGGGTTCTGACCTGAAATGTTCCCTATCTATATCTTCCAGAGATGCTGTCTGACCTGCTGAGTTAGTCTAGCACTTTGTGTCTTTTTTTTTTAAAAACAACTTTCCTTGATACCTGCAATCGTAAAGGATTATTTACAAGACTCGGAGAATTCCCCACTTAAGCCCTTTATCAAGTACTAACCATAATTATTAACAACCTTTTAAAGAGAATATACTGTATTACAAGACTGAAATATGACATGCTCAGTATGTAGATTCGTCCTTTAATAAATCTTGCCAGTCAGTGATTTATTACTGGATTCATCTGCTCTGCAGTGACAGGTACAAGATGAGTTTACCAAAGGAAGTATGTGAAACACTGAGCTCATCACTGCCAGATGGTAACAGGAGACCTGTGCTAATTACTGTTTCTTTTGTCAACAGCCAGGATTGCCTGATACGACGGTACAGAAGGCACTGCACGCAATCCCCGAGGCCTCTTATTTACCCTCTGCATCCTGAGGTGCGATATTCATTATCTTCCCTTTGCAAGGATTAAAACTTAAATAAAAGCCACCAGGATTTCAATCCAATGTCCTGTGAATCCCAGTCAAATTAATTACCCGGTGCCATATCCTTGAAAGGTGAGTATTTGGAGATAGTGGAATGATGATAAAAGTGTTGAAGGCATCATTAATCTCACTAGAATGAATCTCACTCATGGTGGAGTTTTACCTGTCTCATTTTCAGTTTCTCCTCCTTCAGCGTGCCTTTCCATCCATCTGGATAAAATCAGTAATCCTGACTAAGGTATTATTTAAGTTAATGTGTTAATCCAATTCCAATGGATGGATTGACAAGTGTACTTGCTTGAAAGTGATCCCTTTCTCATTTCCCCTCACTTTACAAATTACATCTGGGCATTTATTCAGACATCTGAAAGGTCTGATTATGCCAAAAACGCAATTTTGAAATTGTGATCACATACCTAACAACATTAGCTGTGCTCGGTGTTAAAGATTTGGTCGACGGCAAAGAATCAATTCTAGAATAAATTGCATGTGCCACGAGGTAAAATGAATAGTAATTTTCACACATCAGAAGTTGATAAGGCCTATTTTTCTAATCATTCCCCAGGAGGCCAGACTCGGCTTTGTAATTTACCTGGAAATCCTGCCCACTAACAATCTAAATCAAGTAACAAGAATGTTTTTTCCAGTGAGATGGTTTTGTGTTTTTTTTTCTCAAGGATCACTGCCTCGAGTAGACTGCATGCTGCTGATCCTTGAAAGTAAGTGCACAACATACAAAAGCAGAACCACTTCTTTCAATATCTCAGTAAACAATGGCTTTGTCTCACTGAGCTGATGGCCACTTTATTCCCTTTACAATTACAGTGCCTCTCCATTCTGGTGGCCAAGGCATTTTCAAGACAGAAGGTGAATTGATCAAGTAGAAATTCTTAGGTTAGATCTGGGCAAAGATCTGAATGATAAATGATTTTGTGTTGGAAAGTAAGAGCATACTTGCTATGACTCCTGAAAAAAACATAAGCAAAAGATTGAATAGATTTTCAAATGGCTAGATTTGTCACGAGAACCTTGAAAATGGTGACAGTTTCAATAAATAGTTCATTTGCTGAATAGATTGATGTGCCAGTGAAGCCTTCTGTCAAAAGGTTTGGGATATGATTGCTCGATCACTGGGAAATTCAGCTGCATTGGCAGGATGCTTCACAGCTTGGCTTGGGAACAGCTCCACCAACAGAACCAACCTCCCTTCTATTGACTCCATTTATACCTCACGCTGCCTCGGTAAGGCCAGCAGCATAAACAAGGATGAGTCACACCCTGTCCACTCTCTCTGCTCCCCTCTCCCATCAGGCAAAAGGTATAGATGTGTGAAAACGCACACCTCCAGATTCAGGGTCAGTTTCTTCCCAGCTGTTATCAGGCAACTGAATCATCCAACCACAACCAGTGAGCAGTGCTGAACTACTATCTACCTCATTGTTGACCCTCTGTCTATCCTTGATCAGACTTTGCTGGCATTATCTTGCACTAAATGTTATTCCCTTATCATGTATCTATCCACTGTAAATGACTTAATTGTAATCATGTATAGTCTTTCTGCTGAATGGATAGCATGTAACAAAACTTTTCACTGTACCTCGGTACACGTGGCAATACACTAAACTGAACTGCGGTGATAGGAAGCTGCCTTGCCTTTCTGTACAAAGTGGTTTGCTCAATGAATAACATGGATAATTTAAAGAAACATTCAAAATTTCATTCAAAATCTCCAACTAATTTGCAAATGTGAAATTTCTGGACTAAAATTGATACTTGATTTTCCATTTCCTAATCATTAGATTTGACTCGTCTCTGAAACGCATAGTTTTGGCCACCATCTAAATGTCATTGACATTGGCACAAAAAGAAGAAACAGTGGGTGGAAGAGATTTTCATGATGGTCATGGACATTTTTATATACAGCTATGAAATAGAAACGGGAAAGTTATTTTGGCAAATAAATTTGAGAGCAAAGGATGAGTCAACAGTTTGTCATTGTTTAGATCTGCCTGAATCGCAGCTGAAGTTGCTGAATTAACCTTTTGCATTCAGGTGGCCAAAGAGTTTATTAAAGAACCTTTAAAGTACTTTGGATAAATCTAATAGTTGCAACACCGGGCTCTTATTATCTGGGACTAATATTTATTCATCAAGCCTATTGTACTTATGTTGGATGAAAAAAAATCACTCGCCCACTCTTTCAAGCTGTTTACCACACAAAAAACACTATTTGCATGACTGTTTCTTGCTTGACACGATTCATGTCCTCTTCAATCTATGCCAGCAAGCAATCTCTCCATTGTTGGCGCTTGTAGAACTCAAGAATGTATATATAGTCCTGGCCTTTTTTCAGATATACAACTAGTCAAGTCTAGTCATGGCAGATCCACTATCAGCAACTAGAGAGCGGTCCTGACTCCCATCTTCCTCATTGGAGACCCTGAGACTATCCTTAATCAGACTTTACTGAAGCAAAGTATAAGAAGTAAAGTAGATAAGCTTGAGGCTTAGTTAGAGGTTGGTAGATATGACATTGTGGGGATTACTGAGACGTGGTTGCAGGAGGATCGGACCTGGGAACTTAATATTTAGGGTTAAACATCCTATAGGAAGGACAGGCAGGTGGGCAGAGGGGGGGGGGGGGGGGGTAGCTCTGCTAGTGAGAGATAGAATTCAGTCCCTTGCGAGGAAAGACATAGGGACTGACGAGGTAGAGTCACTGTGGATTGAGTTGAGAAATTGTAAAGGCAAGAAGACACTAATAGGTGTTATCTATAGACCCCCAAATAGTAGCCCGGATGCAGGGTGTAAGTTGCAGCAGGAGTTAAAGCTGGCATGTAACAAATGTAATGCCACTGTGGTGATGGGGGATTTCATTATGCAGGTAGACTGGGAAAATCAGGTTGTTTCAGGACCCCAAGAAAGAGAGTTTGTAGAGTGCCTCCGAGATGGATTCTTAGAGCAGCTTGTAATGGAGCCGACCAGAGAAAAGGATTTAATGTTGTCCAACGAACCAGATATGATAAGAGAACTCGAGGTAAAGGAAATACGTAAATGAGTGTTATAATTGTTAGTGCGCAGATAGCTGTAGATAGAAGTAATGTAAATGGGGAATTGAGAGTCGGCTCAAGGATCTGTTTTGTGAAGTACAATTCTATGACTATGATTCTAAGATAACATTCAGGGAAGCTTGAGTTCGTCATGTCATTATATTGTAATGAAGATTGAAGATTCAGTTATTTATTTCCATGACTTCTTTCACACCTCTGCCCCGCAACTCTGGAACAAAGTGGGAAGATCCGCCACTGAGTGCTATTTGAATTAATGTGGAACAATTTTCAGGCTGATGCCGGAAGAGTTCACATTGTTTGTCAGCAGATGCTTCTTCTGCAAGTATGCATATGTGCTACATTGTGTTGTGTTGAGAAAGCATCTGTGAGATGTGTTCCATTAACATTAGTGCACACGGTTACAGCAGTGTCAGTGTTGCTATAAAAGCATACCTGCAATTGGCCAGAAATATTTAACTGACAAATCAGGTTCGATCCTGGCCTTGGAAGCGCTGTTTGGAACTTAGCATATTCACTCGTGACTGCGCTAAAGGCAGTCTGGTCCCGTGAAACTTGGTAACTCTTGAAAAAATTCAAACATGTTTAAAGTTTTCCACAAATAAAATGTACTGCTGAAGTTAAAAATTGAGACATTTAAACTTGTTTTAAGAACATAGTGGCCCGTGCGTTTACCTTAGTGTCTCGTGAGTCTACCGTGGGAACTCTTTAACTCAGCGGGCAGGCAGCATCCCTGGAGAGAAGGAATGGGTGACGGGATGACATTTCCAAATTTCTGCTGTGTCTTTGTGTAACTCCACCACCGTGTGTTCACTTTTTGTCAATCAGCATCTGCCCTTTCTTGTGTATGACATTATTTGTATCCGTGGCAGTTGATTGTCGCTCCCTTCAGTTTCCCAGGGGATCGGGACGGGACTGGAGTTGTTTCACCGGGATCGCCAGCAGATGTGGTAATAAAAAATAAACGGCAATGACCAATGTCCGGTAATTATCTTGTGGTAGTCTAGCTGATCGATCAAATGGAGATTGGCCGGTGGGGGCAAGTTATAAGCCTTTTCTGTCCTACTTATCTCTGAAAAAATGGTTTTGGCGAGATGGGAGCACAATTAGTATTTGCAAAGGTAGAATTATCAGTGATAGTTGGAGTGCTGAATATGTTAAAATGGATGAAAATAATAAGGAAATAGGCGGAGATGGGGAAAGTCCCCTAGGGGAGGAGAAACGTGTTAAGCAGAAAGAGGGAAATGATGGAACTGTGCCTATTAATAACAAAGCAAGTGAAAACAAAATACCCCCGAAACCCTGTAGAGAAGGCACCCTGTTGGTTGTGCAGCAATCAGATGTGCAGCATTTAAATCCCTCTGCCGAGGGATGTGCAGATGCTGCTGCAATGTGCATATGGAAACTCATGGGCTACCCTGAAAGACGGGTTTGCAGTTCCTCATGGCGAAAATAGAGATTGGAGAGCAAATGATGATCAGCAGGCTCTGGGAAATGAGTGTCTCACTCACTGGTTGGCCTATACTCACTGAGGAAAGTAGCCTATAAAGGGGAGTGAGAACAGGCTCAAGCTTATAAAGTGGCCACTATGTAATCTGTGCTCCCCTCCATGGGCATCTCTGTATGTCAGTCAAATATTAAGACTATTAACCATATAACCATATAACAATTACAGAACGGAAACAGGCCATCTCGGCCGTGCCGAACAACTTTTTCCCCTTAGTCCCACCTGCCTGCACTCATACCATAACCCTCCATTCCCTTCTCATCCATATGCCTATCCAATTTATTTTTAAATGATACCAACGAACCTGCTCCACCACTTCCACTGTAAGCTCATTCCACACTGCTACCACTCTCTGAGTAAAGAAGTTCCCCCTCATGTTACCCCTAAACTTCTGTCCCTTAATTCTGAAGTCATGTCCTCTTGTTTGAATCTTCCCTATTCTCAAAGGGAAAAGCTGATCCACATCAACTCTGTCTATCCCTCTCATCATTTTAAAGACCTCTATCAAGTCCCCCCTTAACCTTCTATTGAGGTTGCCGGCGTCCCCATGATAGAAACTTCATCAGGAGCCGCTCATATATATGGCGTCACTTACTGTACTTTTATAATTTCTAGAACAGCCCCAGTCTCGTTACTGGGAAGGCAAGCTCTGCGCAAACTGGGAGCAACCTCTGCAGTTCCTTCCAACAGTAGTTTCCCAATTTGACGAGGAAGCAGAAGGAGCCGAAACCCTGACTATTCCTCTTTCCCCATACGCTGCCTGACCTACTGAATTCACCCCGTATGTCCTATTTCGTAATACAATTATTAATACTTGTTTTACAACTCCACTAATACGGGAGGAAGGCCGTATGAAACGATGAGTTTGGGTCCGAAGTGGGAACTTATTTGAAACAAGAGTAACTCGGGAGAGGAACTTGGTAACTCGGGGGTGGAACTTAACACATCGCGGAAATGAGAAGTAAACGGCAAACTTATACACACATGTGGGAACTCGGTTAAAATCTTGATCATACACTTGGAATCTCGTACACAAGGTAATAAAAAATAAACGGAGATGACCAATGTCCGGTAATTATCTTGTGGTAGTCTAGCTGATCGATCAAATGGAGATTGGCCGGTGGGGGCAAGTTATAAGCCTTCTCTGTCATACTTATCTCTGAACAAATGGTTTTGGCGGGGCGCCAAGTTGAGGGGCAAGAATATCAATATATCATTCAACAACTCTGCAAGTAGTCTCAGACTGAGAACAGAGTGGATGCAAAATGTCCAAGTCATGTTTAACCTCAAATTGAACAGATGTGCAAATATAATATGTCTTAACCAAGGTTAAACAACAGATGTGAATTGAAATCAGAAAGATTAAATTATATTAAGCTAGGAAAACATCACAGATAATTAAATATGTCTCAGTGATCTTTGAGCAACAAACTGTTAATCCACAAAATCTAAATTTATGAGGTGAATCATTGAGAAAAAAAAGACAAAATAAATACTCAAGGAAGAAATATGAGTGAATATCAGAAATGGGATAAGCTATTTCCTGCCAAAACCAAGTTTGCACGATTTAACTGACCAAAGGGCGGCACGGTGGTGCAGCAGTAGAGTTGTTGCCTTTCAGTGATTGCAGGATCACAGACCGGGTTTAATCCTGACTATGGGTGCTGTCTGTACAGAGTTTGTACGTTCTCCCCATGACCTGGTAGGCTGTCTCAGAGATCTTAGTTTTCCTCCCACACTCCAAAGACATACATGTTTGTAGGTTAATTGGCTCGGTATGAATATAAAATTGTCCATAGTGTGTGTAGGATAATGTTAATGTTCAGGGATCGCTGGTTGGTGAGGACTCGTTGGGCCAAGGAGCCTGTTTCCGCACTATCTCTAAACTAAACTGAACTAAAAGACTATGCCATCAGTATACACAATAAATTATGTTTTGGATTGGCATGAAGAGATACAGAACCCAATGCCAAAACATTCCATTAACTTGAATGGAAACTTAACTTACATGCACATTCAACAATCATAATGGAAAGAAAACACTGACAATTCACGAGGCAGAAAACATTCCTGGTCTCCTATGTGCTTCTATCTAAACTTGGACTATCTAAATCAGGCACCTCAATGCCCATGTGAGCTACGTCCAATGCTGTAACTACAGCATATTGTAAATCCACGGACAGAATAAGTAAAACATGTGGCACTAATTTTCATTCAGTCGTATCCATTGCCAGGCCACATCATCCAAATGCTTGACTAGATTGAGCTCTGTCAAAAAAAACATTCAACAACTCAACTGAGGAAAATATTCACGATCGTTCTGAAAAACCTCCTGAAAACAATTCCAAGTTTTCCACTGATTTGTGGTACTCTTTACCTCTTGCCCACAAAAGACGACCAATAATCAATGATTCAAGATGCTACTGGGGGACATCCAGACTCACCAGCAGGCCTGGCTCACCCGCCACAGAATGAGATTTTCCCGTTGCCCACAGAAGCACGTCTGCCACAGACAAAGGCCAAGGACACGCTCAAAAAGCCCAGCTTGCCCGCCCTGGACCGAGGACCAATGCCATGGAGCAGGAACTCGCCCAGAAGGTCCCGTTCGCCCGCCCCGAGTGGAAGGTGTCAGACAGAGTGACAGAGCAAACTGACAACAAGAAGACCAGTATCTGATATCAGCCTCCAACTGATTTTTCAGTAAACATCCTAATGCTAGCCGGTCTGGATTTAAGGAACAACATTTGCCAGTGGCATCTCATCACTGGTTTAGATCAACAACACTGTTGAAGTTCCCGAGACAACCCAGCGTGCATTTGTTGTGCCAGTCCACCAATGGCTACTCTGAGTACACTACAAAGTGCTCCAGCACTGATGAAAGCAGCATGTTCCACAAGAATGTGGTGAAGGTAATCCTGCAGTATTTCACATCTCTGTTAACTTCATGAGACCAGTGTTATTTGCCACCACCTTTCCCATAATCGCTCAATAGCCCTTATTGTGCAGGATATATTGTTTATGGTGTTATATCCTTCACAATGAGGGCAACCCTCAACCTCAAATTCCCATAACAGAGGAGCTGCAATTCTGGGAAAGGTGGTGGCAAATAACACTGGTCTCCTGTGTTGACAGCTGGAAATGTCTGGCAGTGTGGATTCCTCAAGGATAAAAGAGTCAGGGAAGCTGTCACAAAATGTGGCATACACCATCATTAAATTTGCTCCATGATTCATAATAATCTAGACATTCAATGAGTGGAACTTTTTTCAAGTGATGACGAGAAACAGGTTTGCTGAGGAAGCCCTTATAGAAACATAAGTGCAGTCAAGGGATTTGTGTACCATTGGGAAGCTAGCATTTCTGGCAAATTCCAGTAATCAAGATGCCACTTACTCCTATGTGAAATCACAAAATGTGGCTGCTCCACTGCAAGTACAGATTACGCGTAATGATCGCGCGCACTTGATTTCCTCATTATCTAGGTTGATATCAGTGGAATTGTGTATCACGGAATGATGCCATTTAACAATAGTCTGACTGGAAACATATCAGGCCGACTAACTGATCACAATCATAGGCCTTTAGTCTAATTTTATAATAGCCAAAACTTCACTTGGAAATAATCTCGAACATCAGTACTCTTGATCAGATTGATTTGGGAATTCATATTAGTGGAATAAGAAGCACCACACAGTCACAGAATAATACAGCAGGAAACAGACCCTTTGGCCCAACTTGTCCATGCCAGCCAAGATGTCTATCTGACCTAGTCTTCTTTGCCTGCATTTGGTCCTAAACCTTTCCAATCCATTTATCTATCTAATGGACTTTTAAACATTTTTACATAAATGGTGGTGTGAATATGGATTGAACTGTCAGAAGAAGTTATGGGTGGGTACAATTAAATGTTCAAATTGTACCCACCTCCACAGCTTCCTCTGACCACTCAAACTATTTCCCCACCACCCTGTGTCAAAAAATAGTAAGATTAAACGAGAACTTACCAGTTCGAAGTTTGATCGTCATTTTATGAGGAGTAACGTTGAGGGATTACGTGAAGAACCCGCCAGGACGCATGCGTATCATTCTTCAAAGCAGTGGTGTGAAATCACAGATAACAGTAATGACTGAGCATAGTAAGATTAGAGAAGAGGAATCCAGTTGAACTTTAGTATCAAGGGTGGGAGCGGAGGGCACGTAATCCCTCAACGTTACTCCTCATAAAATGACGATCAAACTTCGAACTGGTAAGTTCTCGTTTAATTTTACTATTTTACTTTGGAGTCACGTGAGTGACTACGTGAAGATTTCAAAGCTCTGTGATTTCATGCCGTGGAAACGAGTCCATGCATCATATCTGCCTTAATTGACTAAGGGAGGAATTGTGTTAACATATTTAAACATGAATCCGACATTGAAAACCCATGATAAATTTATTAACAACAAATTATAGCCCCTATTTCATGGGGTGAAATCATAATACAGAACTTAAAATTGTTTCTGCAAAAGTTCCAGGTTTAGCCACTGGTTTATAGTAGAATTGTTGGAATGTTTTTTCCCTAGACCATCCTGCTGTCTCCAGGATTTGGTCCATCGGTACGTCCAATTCCATAGCTGCCGATGTAGCTGCAGCCCTGGTGGAATGAGATTTGAATATGTTAGTATCCACCCCAGCTGTTGTTAAAACCTGTTTCAGCCATCTGGAAATAGTTTGAACCGACACCTTTTTGTGGGGTTGTTTGTGGCTGATTAGTAGCGCCATCTCATTGCCTCTGATATTTTTGGTGTTCTCTATGTATAACAATAAATGTCTTATTATACAGAGACGATCATCTATAGGGTAAGCCCTAAATTCTATTTTAAGGCCTGATGATCCCGGTCTGTTCTGTTTGACTAATTCGTGAATATGAAAAATTATATTTTTTGTTGAAGAAATCATATCGTCCAGCCTTAACTTATGTAAAGACTGTACCCTGTGTGCTGAGACCAAAGCCATCAGCATTACTGTTTTATGCGTAAGTTTTTGCAGGGACAGAGCTGTTGCTGGAGACCAGTTCCTTAGCAACGTTAGGACAATACTCACATCCCATATATGAGAGTACCTGGTTCTTGGGGGATTGGTATTAAAAATTCCCCTCATAAGTTTGGTTACCAGGGGGTGAGTCCCAACAGAATGACGCTCTGATCCTCGCCACAGATATGCTGAAAGGGCACTTCTGGCACAGTTAATGGCACTATAACTGAGCCCCTCATCATAATGGAGGCCTGCCAGGAATTCCAGAACAGACGTTATGTTCATCGTGCTGTAAGTGATGTTATTTTTGAAACAATATATCTCCCATTTCCTGATGTATACCAGATATTGTTTTTTGGTGGACTGCCTGTGGGCCGCTGAGATAATGTTCAATGTTCGGTCCGTCAGTCCCAGTTCCAGTAGAGGTTTCTTTAGACTCTACAAATTAATAAGTTTGTCGTATTATGACATGGATGGCTATCCCCCGTTATGGGATGAACCAACAAATCTGGTCATTTCAGGACGGTGATACATGGTTCTAAGACCATGTCGAGAATCACAGGGAACCATGGTTGAGTAGGCCAATCGGGCACTACCAAAATACCAGACGCCGAGTCTTGTTGTATTTTGCGTAATACCCGACTGATGAGGCAGAAAGGAGGGAATGCATAGAAAAACAATTTCCCCCAATGCAGCGAAAAGGCATTTATCGCTGATGCCCCAGGGTCTGGTTCCCAAGAAACATAGTTTGGTAGATGGTGATTGAGTCTAGATGCAAATAGATCGATATCTGGTGTTCCGTACAATGCTACAATATCAGCAAATTCTTTTTGATCCAACATCCATGCGATGTTTTCATTGAATTTGTGTGACCTGGTGTCTGCCACTGAATTGAGGTTACCTGGTAGGTAAGTAGCTGATATCCAAATATTTTTCTGAATACACCATTGCCAAATTGTATTAGCCAGATTGTCACATGATATCGATTTGATTCCACCCATATGGTTAATATATGCCACCACGGTGCTATTGTCAATCTGTAGTCTAACATGCTGGTGATATATTCCAAAACAGTATGATTTTAAGCCATAGAACGCACCCAACATTTCCAGGTAGTTTATGCCAAGTGTCTGAAGAAATGATGCCTCCTGTGCATTCCATCTACCTCCACAGCTAGAGATGGAGTTGGTAGTACCCCAACCAAGCGCATTGGCATCAGTTTGTAGCACCACTGAGGGGTTGCAGACAATGATAGGGCTGGAACAATGCCGAATGTTATCCCTCCACCATTTTAATTCCATAATTGCTTTGATTGGTAGCTTCATTGGTCTGTCGAAATGACCAGCATTAATTTTGAGTACTTGTATTTTTGCGCTTTGTAAATTTTGGTAATATAAAGGTCCAAATTGTGTGGCTGGAAAAGTAGCCACTATTTTGCCAATTACCCTTGCTACCAATCTAATAGATGGTTCACTGATGTCAATGAGGTTGTTGCAGGCCTCAGTTAAGACTGTAGCCTTGTCCTTTGGTAAAGTCACCGACATGTGAAACTGAGTCAATTGTGAACCCCAAATAATCCATTATGGTGGAAGGCGTTAGTTTAGATTTAACTGGATGTATGATAAACCCCAGTTTCTCAAACAATTGTTTGGTGGCTGATACAGCTAGTTTAGCTAATTCCAAAGTTTTGCCCACAATTAATATATCATCCAGGTAGGCCATGACCATATGTTTTTGTTTCCGAAGAAACGCTAGGGCTGGTTTCTAAATTTTGTTAAACAGCCTGAGGGCTGATGTTAAACCACTGGGTAGAGCTCTATACTGCCACTGCTGCCCCATCCAGTTGAATTTTAAATAATGTCTGTGATCAGTCCGTATAGGCACTGAATAGTAAGCATCTTTTAGGTCGATGCTAGCCATGAAGTAGCCTGTGGAAATCAATTGTTTGGCAGTAACAAAGGTTTCCATTTAGAAATGAATATATTGCACAAATGTATTCAATATGGTCAAATCTATGATGATGCGACAACTGCCATCTTTTTTGTTTTTGGTAATGATATTAGACACAAATTCCAGAGAATCGTGTTGGGTTTTTTCAATAACCCCCTTAGCGTGGAGTCTCACCAGTTCAGCATGTGCTTACAATTTTTCTTTTCATGAAAGTACGAATGTTCGGTTCGGTACATGCTGAACTGGGGGGCTATTTTTGTGCATAAATTCAATGGTATATCCCTGGATACTGTTTAGGATATAAGTGTCTGTTGTTAATACATTCCATGCCTCCCAAAAGAAGTGTAATCTCCCACCGATATGTGTATTATCCACACTTCCTATAATTTGAAAGGGACCAGACCCACCTACCTCCATGGTTACCAGTGGAAAGTTTACTTTTTCCTGTGTAGTCTTCGAGGAGGTTGAGGCGCCGGTGTCTGGGTTTGAGTTTGGGGTTTGCGCATTTTCCATGAAGGCCGGTCTGGGCCATGGCCTACAAAAGACCGCTGTCCTGTATGTCCGGCCTTTGAGCTTTCACCAGCTTCTGATTGTCTTGCTCTGCTGGTGGGTGCGTAAGGGTGCTGTCTTTGAGTGTAGGAGGTTCTTCCTGTTGTTGCCTTTATAAGCCCCAGTGTTTTTGCCTCCTCATCGAGCTCCTTAACCTGTTTGGACAGGTTGCCCCCAAATAATAATATTGGTGGCTTTGTGTCTCCAGGTTTGCACAGGCCTGCGAACTTTGGATTTAAGGCAGGTCGGATGGCATTCTTTCTGATACTATTGATCTCATACTGTGTATTGCAGAAGAGTGCCAGTGCATCCTGTTGTTCTTGCAACATTTCTTTCTCATCCACTGTGCGAGTGAATGCTGTGATCCCTGCTGTTAGTAATTTTAGTACTTTTTGGAGTTTTACATCCAGGCTTCTAACTCCTGCTCCGACGTGTTTCCAAATACAATTGTTCACCACTGGAACATTCAGGGATACACAATTTCCTGGGGCCAAATATTTGGCAGTGGTGTCCATCACAGCCTGTTCCTGTAGTTGCTTGAATGATAGGAAATCAATGCTGGGTGCTAGTTTTTGTTCTAGATTTTTTCCAGTCTGATCTGGCTGTATGTATTTGGACTCCATGTCCTGTAGGTTTTCTCCTTCCTGTACCCCCTGCACACTTGTTGTTTGTTCAGCAAACCCCCATTCAGGGTCAGCCCAGAATTGACCCCCAGTACTCCCCTCTGACGAGGGAGATGCACTGTGCAGCCCTACGTAAGGTGCTGCTGTGGGTGTTTTATATAACCATTGGTGACTAGACTCCATCTCCCGGAGTCTGTCACGTTGGAGCATTTGCTCCATAAGCCGCTCCGTTCGGCTCCAGCGCTCACGGTCGCTGGCCGCTCGCGGCATCTCCTCAAAGTCGGACTCATCAGAGTCAACGGCTCTGTTAGTTTTCCGTTTTGCCTTCCCGCCCGGCCGCGGTATTGTTCTGGCCGGCGCGAGGGCAAAGTCGGGCACAGCTGATCCCACTACTGGTGATTCTAGTGCCATCAGCCGCTGCAGGCCGACCGCAACTCCGCGGTCCTCCCCAACCAGCTTTGTCGCAGCTCTAGTCGACTTTTTGGTTTTATCCATTATTTTCCCACCTGTGAAACAGTATGGGTAATAAGAACGACCGCAGAGTAACTCACTTACCTGTCGGTCTCGGCTTTTAAACTTGCCGCTACGGGGGAACGTCGTTCCAACCCGTCTGTCGTTCCAACCCGCCTATGCGTGTAGCAATATGACACGCATGCGTCCTGGCGGGTTCTTCACGTAGTCACTCATGTGACTCCGAAGTAAAATTGCCCTTCATTTCCCTTATAAATGTTTCCTCTCTCACCTTAAATCTATGCAATCTCTTTTTACCTTCCCTACCATGGAAAAAAGACTGTAACCATCCACCTTATCTATGTCCCTCATGATTTTATATACCTCTAAGATCATCACTCAATCTCCTACACTCCAGTGCAATCAGCAGCAACCTATTTTGATTCTCCTTACAACTGAAGCCTTCCAGTCTCAGCAATATCTTCATGAATCTTCTCTTCCTCCTTTCCTACTCAATGACATCTTTCCCATAGCTGGCTAAACAGAGCACACATGGTACTCCAAGTGTGGTCTCACTAATGACATCCCAAAAGTCATATTAAATGTCTTGATCGAAGGCAAACAAATCAAACTCCTTCTCCGCCACCCTGCCTAACTATGTCACCATTTTCATAGAACTATGTATCTGCACTCTTGGTTCTCTCTCTACTCACATACAGAATGCTTCTGTGTTTTTAATTTATTTTAAATGTTTTAATCTTTTAGTTTTTTAATACTTCTGGAACCTGTTTGAAAGCAAGATTTATTTATTTGGGGTTTTTTTTTAAGTCGCTTTGAATGCATTCAAATTGTGGAGACATTAAAAAGAGAATGACAGTTTTGATACACAGATGTGGGCAGTCCACAATTCTGGAGATCTGGATTTTTTCCTAATCGCCAATGCCATCTGCGTGCAGTTTGCACGTTCAACCTGTGACCATGTGAGTTGATGCCGGGAAATATAGATCTCTTCCACATCCCAAAGACGTAAAGTTTGGTAGATTAATTGGATAATGTTAATTACCACTAATATATAAGTGAGTGGTAGAATCAGGGGAAGTTCAAGGGAATATAGGAAGATTTTTTATAGTATAGTGTAAATGGGTGTGTGATGATTGACACAGTATGACTTTCCATGAAGTGCATAGATTTAGTTTAGTTTAGAGTTACAGCGCGGAAACAGGCTCTTCGGCCCACTGTTCCCGCACCGACCAGCGATCACCACACATTATCCAAACACAGACATACACCAAGCCAATTAACCTACAAACCTGTCAGTCTTTGGAGTGTGGGAGAAAAGCAAAAATCTTGGAGAAAACCCTCGTGGTCACGGGGAGAACGTACAAAGTCCATACAGACAGCACCCGTAGTCGGGATCGAACCCGGGTCTCCGGTGCTGCAAGCGGTGTAAGGCAGCAACTCTACCGTTGCGTCCTTGTGCCGCGATTTGCTGGCTGCCAAAGTTTTCTTCAACCATTTCATGAGTGAAGTTTGTCACAGCCCATCTGACACAATTATGTTGTGTGATGTTATATCACAAAGCCGAGACCTACCACACAAGCAGAGGGCACTTTCCCCAGTCAAGTTCAGACTTCTGGATAGAAATTGGTGAGCAACTTCAGAGTGTGAGTAGTGAGACATTTTCAGTAGGTTTTGGACCACGAAGTTAACATATAACACTGCAGCTGAAACAGCTAATATTGCTTGTTATAAGGGCATGTGTGAGCTGTAATCTTTGCTAAACAGCTGAACAAATGGTACAAGAACATGATGAAAAGGATAACCTTTCCAAATCTAATAAAAATTGTCATTAGTTGGTTGATTCATGAAGTGGAAACATAAAGGTCATGATGTACTCCTCATTAAACAGATGCACTGGCAGAAAATTAACAAATCCTAAAGTAGAAAAATCACTTGGCCAAAGGCAATATCCTGATGATCTATAAGTATCTGAAGGTGGATATCAATTCTCTTCAGTCTTACACAAAAATCATTCTCTGAACAATGCATTATAAATCCAATCAAAAATCAATGTCCTTAACAATAATTTGCTCCTGGAAGTCTAACATTGAAAGTACTATGGTGTGTAATATGAATTTTAAGACCAATGCTATTATTCATTGATAGATGATCACATTTCCCATCTCAAAACCTCTTCAAACCTTCAACATTCCCAGTACTTTATATTTTGTAAGGAGTAAGGTAGAGCAGTAGTAGAGCTACTGCCTCACAGCGTCAGAGACCCAGGTTCTATCCTGACTATGGCTGCTGTCTGTACGGAGTTTATATGTTCTCCCCGTGACCTGTGTGGGTTTTCTCTGAGATCCGCCGACACTGTAAAGACGTACAGGTTTGTAGGTTAATCGGCTTGCTATAAATGTAGAATTGTCCCTAGTGCTCGTTGGGTAGTGTTAATGTGTGGGGATCGTCGGTCGGTGCAGACTCGGTGGGCCGAAGGGCCTGTTGCCGCTCTGTATCTCTGAACTAAACTTAAGCCTTAAAACATATTTAGTTTAGTTTATCAGAACTTTGCAGCTTCACCCTCTGCATGGTTCATAGACAGTATTCTTCCTGTGATACGGTGCCCAGAACTGAATGCTACACTCCAGTTGGGTCTAATAGGAGATTTGTACATGGAAGCACAGTTTCTACCTCTCTGCTTCTTTTCTTAAGCCTTTTAATTAACCTTTGTGTCTGTGGCCTGAATTTTAATGACCGTTACACATGGCTACCACACAGTTTATAGCTTCCCATCATATTAAAAATGTTATTGCATGATTGCTTAATGTTTGAATTAAATCACTCGCTCAACTAATATAACAGAGGAGTTAACATGTTAAATTTTTAATACAAGCAATGTCTTTGGTAGACTATCAGAGAAAGGAATTTGATACAAATACACGTGAGAACACTTCAAGGATTATACACCTGACTACTGATAATCAACTTAAAAAATGAAGAAAGGTTTTGGCCCGAAACTTTGCCTATTTCCTTCGCTGCACCCGATGAGTTTCTCCAGCATTTTTGTGTACCTAAAAAATGAATGGTTCTTCTGAGACCATTTTGATAATTAGTTGCAGCGGTGTCAGAACACATGAGCTTACGACAAATAACTGGTAGAGTTGTAAGGATGCAAGATCAAGGCCATAGGCCAAGAGAACCTGAAGAAGGTTTATGTAATAGCCATTAACTCCAGCACTTTGTGTCTGTCTTTAGCCATTAACCCGATCTTATTGCAACTGTTTTTTAAACTACACACAGAACAGTACAGACCAATAATAGGCCCACAATATATGGGCAAAACATGATGCCAAGATCACAATTTATCTACCTGCTCATAACCCATATCCCTCCATTCCATTTCAAATTTATTTTGGAATATAGAGAGATACTTTGTTTTAAATAGCTGAGAAATTTGATCTATTTTTGTAAATTGCAAAGGAAATTTGCCATGATAATATTGCATAAATGATCAGATCATGCTAATCATGCATTGATTTCACATCCGCTGATGGAATAGGTCATGCAATGCATTCTTCCTCTGGTACTGATAGATCTGCAGCATGGTGGGAAACCTACAACCTTACTTGATCAGTCACAGGACAAGGAGAATCACATTGCGCAAGGATCAAAGGATTGGAGATTAACGTATCTTCATTGTAACACCAGTGCCTCGGATACAGCATGTGCCAGCCTTGGTGAATGACTAGCATCTTGGAAAATGAATCATTGGTTCTATCTCACTGATCAGAGCTCTTTGTGCAAATCTCATTTGACCTTCACACTGTGACCACTGGCCACTTGATCAGCCATGCCATGCTGAGGTTAAGGCCCACTTTGGGACTAGACCGGCAGTGCGCTATCCACCATAATGAAGTGCTGTAAGAGGATGGTTATGGTATCACTCCTGTCTCAGAAGTTCTCTGAATCTGCTTCAATTTATTGATCGCCACAACAGGTCAACATCAGGTGCTATCTCTTTAGCTCTACACCGGACCAACTGGTTAACAGAACTACATAGGTCAGGCTATGTCCGTTGACTACAACTCAGTGTTCAATATTATCATCCCTTCCAAACCTAGCATCAATGTCCAAGGTCTGGACCTCTGGACCTCCCTTTGTAATAGATTCTTGACTTCCTCATCAGTAAAAATCAATCTGTGTGAATTGGTAACAATATCTCCTTGCTGACCGTAAAGAAAAGTGCTGTATGCTTAGTCCCTGCTCTACTCTGTTTACACACATGGCTGTGTGGATATTCACAGCTCCAATTCCATCAATACAGTTGGCAATGACACCATTGTTGTTGGCCAAAGCATAGGTGGTGATGAGCCACTCTACAGGAGAGAGACAGAACTCCCAGTTCAGTGGTGTCATGACAACAATGTCTAGCTCAATGTCAACAAGATCTAAGAACTGATTGTTGACCTCAGGGGAAGTGGAGAGATTATGTGCCAGGTTTCATTCATGTCGGTGGTGGAGAGAGATAGCAGTTTCAAATTCCAGAATATTACCATCTTGGGTGACCTGTTCTAGCCCTAGTAATCCTGAAGATGTGCCAGCACCTCTACTTTTGAGAAGTTTAAAGAGATTTGGCATGTCTCTGAATAACAAACTTCAACAGATAGTCGATGGCATTGAAGAAAGTGCCTTGAATGTTGCATGACAGCCCGGTACACCAATTCGAACGCACAGGAACACCAGAGGCTGCAGAGAATGGTGGACTCAGCCCACTCCATCGTGGGCACAGCCCACCCCTTATTGAAAGCATCTACATGAGGTGCTGCCTCAAGAAGGCATCCATCATCAAGGATCCCCACCATTTGGGCCATGCCCTGTTTCCACTGCAACCATCATGCAGAAGGTATAGATGTCGGAAGTCTCACACCACCAGGTTCAGGAACAGTTAAGGGTCTATCCCACTATATGAGGTAATTCAAGAGCTCTCCCGAGTTAAAAAATCAAACTCGTGGTAAGCACGTAGAATGTATGTAGCGGGTACGTCGGAGCTCGGGACGTCTCTTAATAGCTCGCAACGCTAACGGCAGGTACTCAGGAATCGCGGTAAGCTCGTGAAGACTCATGAAAATTTTTCAACATGTTGAAAAATGACCACGAGAGCCCCGAGTACCTACGAGCGTCTATTACCTTAATTCTCCGAGTTCGAATCAGGGGAAACTCGGGAGAACTCTTGAATTAGCTCGTACAGTGGGAGTCGGGACAGGCCCTTTACTTTTCTACAACTATCAGATTCTTGAAGCACCTGCACAACCCTAATCCTACCTCACCAATTGACCACCTCTTGCACCACGATGGACTTGTTTGTTTTTTTGTTTTTGTTTTAATTGTGTTTTGCACTAATATCTTATCTTTCTTTTAGTGCCATTTCAGGCACTTGTCTCCTAAACAAGAAACGCTAAAGTATAATAACACTACCACTTCCCCTCCCCGGACAGCCAAAGCTCTCACCCCTTTAATCCATCATGGAAGTTAAATAGTGCAGTCATCAGATGTATATGAAGAACTGTGGCTAGGGGTATGGGATAGAGTTGTGACATAATCACCGATTCACCCTCTATCCCACCCTCAAGAAATATCTCAGCTGGAATTTCTGAACTACAAATATATCGGCTGTGCATCTTCCTCCCATCAAGCCTCGAAATATGTGCCACCACTTTTGTGCTAGGTTGCAAAAATGAAACAAAGTCACCTGTCATGATTATAATATACTGGAGACAGGCTCATTTACAATTTTAAGAAAAAAACTGCAGATGCTGAAGATCTGAAACAAAAATGAAAAATACTGCAAAACTTAACAAGTCAGTCAGCATCTGCAGAAAGAGAAGTCAATGTCCTGACAAGGGATCACAAGTATCTGTCTGAAGACAAATAGATGTTTTAAAAATGTAAACATTCTCAAGACTTGGATGTTTTCGGCAATCCTGCCAATTATTCTCCACGCATAAGTGCTGCTGAACTGATGAGGCAGTTAAGAGTCAAACATGTTGACAGGTCAGGAGTAATATACAGGAAAAATATATGATTTCCTTCCCTGAACATCAGCTAGGTTTCATAACAAAATATCAAAAAAATACCAGCAGCAAAAACCTGACAACTGGTTAATTCAGTGCCACTTCTTTTCCTGTGCCACCTGTTCAACAGAGTATTTTGACAGCTTCAGTATTTGTTTCAGCTTTCCAGCATCTGCTATCCTTTGCTTCATTTTGATTGTGTTGCCACAAGAGGAGAGCCATCTCTACTTCTGCATAAGCAATATATACTTGCTTGTAAACTGTAAAGAGCTTCTACTGGCAGGGTACAAACCGGCAAACATACTTCATCAGACTTGCTTTCAAAACAAAGGAGACGAAGAACAAGTCATTCAGCTACAATACTGGAATATTGCTTGCCTGAAACTTTGACAGAGCAGCCTGGCCAACCTGCTTATTCCGATTAAACCAAGTTTGTGTTTACTAGATGAGATGTAGACTGTTGAAGGGACTATTACACTTCAACAGAATAATAAACCCTGATTGGTATAAAGCTCCTGAACTTGGAAAATAGATAATTATCTACCTTCAATGAGCAATGCGAGTATATTATAGGTAGCAAACATGAAACATCTTCAGGGTGTCATTTGAAATTCTGATTAGGTTTCATCCTATAACATATTCTGAGACGCATACTATTTCTTGTGATTTATGGTATTTGAGTGATTTTAGCAGTCATAAGTGAATACAATATGGCAAGTTCCACTCCCATTGCAGAATTAACAAGTAGCTATAATCATCTCTTGTTACATTCTGTTGGAAATGCCAGAGGTTGATATGTGTTCTGACAGGAGGAGGGGGGGGGGGGGGGGGGGGGGGGGGGGGGGGGCGGATATAGGCAGTGACACAAATGCAAAATAAATTTGGAATGATTTTTCAACAATAAAACCCATTAATTCACAAGCATGCCACAACAAATTATTGGCTAAGACAACAGAGAAGAGGGGAAAGTATTGCCCCTGTCCCACTTAGGAAACTTGAACGGAAACCTCTGGAGACTTTGCGCCCCACCAAAGGTTTCCGTGCAGTTCCCGGAGGTTGCAGGTGGTTGCCGGAGATTGCAGGCAGTGGAAGCAGGTAGGGAGACTGACAAAAACCTCCGGGAACCGCATAGAAACCTTGGGTGGGGCGCAAAGTCGCCAGGGGGTTTCGTTCAGGTTTCCTAAGTGGGACAGGGGCATAAATGGAGAAACAAGAACTGTGAACTGATTTCTTAAATATTTCCTTCGCAATTTTCTGCTTCTGATGACGCATCCTTGACCCCAAACATGGACTCCATTATTGTCCTCACTGATGCAACCCAACATGTTGAGTCCTTTTGGCTTTGTTTTGGAAAGAGGTTGTACTGTCCAATTGACTCATCGATAGCTATCCAGTAAGTCCCACTTGGCTGCTCTTAAGCTGTCTCTCAGCGGAGTTGAAAGCATCCAAAGAAGAGCAAGAGGATTTTTTTTGTCAAAATAAATAAATCTATTGTGGGAAAATAAACCAATGTGAGTCCTGAGCTTCCTAATCCCAGCATATGATCGGATCCACAATAGTACTGATATCTATTTTCCTGTGATATTACAACCTAGAAAACCACTCTCCCATCAGTATAGAGGATGAAATTATATCCCTGAGTGAATGACAGAGGCACAAATGGGAAGTCAATATGCTACTGTCAATGCCAGAGCCATTTTCTTAGGGACATCTGCAGTTGTACTGAAAGTTGGAGGCAATGGGAGAGATGGGCACAATAGTAAGATTAAACAAGAACTTACCAGTTCGAAGTTTGATCGTCATTTTATGAGGAGTAACGTTGAGGGATTACGTGAAGAACCCGCCAGAACGCATGCGTGTCATTCTTCAAAGCAGCGGTGTGAAATCACAGATAACAGTAATGACTGAACATAGTAAGAGCAGAGAATAGGATACCAGTTGAACTTCATGATCAAGGGTGGGAGCGGAGGGCACATAATCCCTCAACGTTACTCCTCATAAAATGACAATCAAACTTCGAACTGGTAAGTTCTCGTTTAATCTTACTATTTTACTTCGGAGTCACGTGAGTGACTACGTGAAGATTTCAAAGCTCTGTGATTTCATGCCGTGGAAACGAGTCCATGCATCACATCTGCCTTAATTGACTAAGGGAGGAATTGTGTTAACATATTTAAACATGAATCCGACATTGAAAACCCATGATAAATTTATTAACAACAAATTATAGCCCCTATTTCATGGGGTGAAATTGTAATACAGAACTTAAAATTGTTTATGCAAAAGTTCCAGGTTTAGCCACTGGTTTATAGTAGAATTGTTGGAACGTTTTTTCCCTAGACCATCCTGCTGTCTCCAGGATTTGGTCCATCGGTACGTCCAATTCCATAGCTGCCGATGTAGCTGCAGCCCTGGTGGAATGAGATTTGAATATGTTAGAATCCATCCCAGCTGTTGTTAAAACCTGTTTCAGCCATCTGAAAATAGTTTGAACCGACACCTTTTTGTGGGGTTGTTTGTGGCTGATTAGTAGTGCCATCTCATTGCCTCTGATATTTTTGGTGTTCTCTATGTATAACAATAAATGTCTTATTATACAGAGACGATCATCTATAGGGTAAGCCCTAAATTCTATTTTGAGGCCTGATGATCCCGGTCTGTTCTGTTTGATTAATTCGTGAATATGAAAAAGTATATTTCTTGTTGAAGAAGTCATATCGTCCAGCCTTAACTTATGTAAAGACTGTACCCTGTGTGCTGAGACCAAAGCCATCAGCATTACTGTTTTATGAGTCCGTTTTTGCAGGTACAGAGCTGCTGCTGGAGACCAGTTCCTTAGCAACGTTAGGACAATACTCACATCCCATATATGAGAGTACCTGGTTTTTGGGGGATCGGTATTAAAAATTCCCCTCATAAGTTTGGTTACCAGGGGGTGAGTCCCAACAGAATGACGCTCTGATCCTCGCCACAGATATGCTGAAAGGGCACTTCTGGCGCAGTTAATGGCACTATAACTGAGCCCCTCATCATAATGGAGGCCTGCCAGGAATTCCAGAACAGACGTTATGTTCATCGTGCTGTAAGTGATGTTGTTTTTGAAACAATATATCTCCCATTTCCTGATGTATACCAGATATTGTTTTTTGGTGGACTTCCTGTGGGCCGCTGAGATAATGTTCAATGTTCGGTCCGTCAGTCCCAGTTCCAGTAGAGGTTTCTTTAGACTCTACAAATTAATAAGTTTGTCGTATTATGACATGGATGGCTATCCCCCGTTATGGGATGAACCAACAAATCTGGTCGTTTCAGGACGGTGATACATGGTTCTAAGACCATGTTGAGAATCACAGGGAACCATGGTTGAGTAGGCCAATCGGGCACTACCAAAATACCAGACGCCGAGTCTTGTTGTATTTTGTGTAATACCCGACTGATGAGGCAGAAAGGAGGGAATGCATAGAAAAACAATTTCCCCCAATGCAGCGAAAAGGCATCTATCGCTGATGCCCCAGAGTCTGGTTCCCAAGAAACATAGCTTGGTAAATGGTGATTGAGTCTAGATGCAAATAGATCGATATCTGGTGTTCCTTACCGTGCTACAATATCAGCAAATAATTTTTGATCCAACATCCATTCAATGTTTTCATTGAATTTGCGTGACCTGGTGTCTGCCACTGAATTGAGGTTACCTGGTAGGTAAGTAGCTGATATCCAAATATTTTTCTGAATACACCATTGCCAAATTGTATTAGCCAGATTGTCACATGATGTCGATTTGATTTCACCCATATGGTTAATATATGCCACCACGGTGGTATTGTCAATCTGTAGTCTAACATGCTGGTGATGCTTTCCAGAACAGTATGATTTTAAGCCATAGGACTCACCCAACATTTCCAGGTAGTTTATGCCAAGTGTCTGAATAAATGATGCCTCCTGTGCATTCCATCTACCTCCACAGCTAGAGATGGAGTTGGTAGCACCCCAACCAAGCACACTGGCATCAGTTTGTAACACCACTGAGGGGTTGCTGATAATGATAGGGCTGGAACAATGCCGAATGTTATCCCTCCACCATTTTAATTCCATAATTGCTTTGATTGGTAGCTTCATTGGTCTGTCGAAATGACCAGCATTAATTTTGAGTGCTTGTATTATTGCCCTTTGTAAATTTTGGTAATACAAAGGTCCAAATTGTGTGGCTGAAAATGCAGCCACTATTTTGCCAATTACCCTTGCTACCAATCTAATAGATGGTTCACTGATGTCAATGAGGTTGTTGCAGGCCTCAGTTAAGACTGTAGCCTTGTCCTTTGATAAAGTCACCGACATGTGAACTGAGTCAATTGTGAACCTCAAATAATTCATTATGGTGGAAGGCGTTAGTTTAGATTTCACTGGATGGATGATAAACCCCAGTTTCTCAAACAATTGTTTGGTGGCTGATACAGCTAGTTTAGCTAATTCCAAAGTTTTGCCCACAATTAATATATCATCCAGGTAGGACATGACCATATGTTTTTGTTTCCGAAGAAACGCTAGGGCTGGTTTCAAAATTTTGTTAAACAGCCTGGGGGCTGATGTTAAACCATTGGGTAGAGCTCTATACTGCCACTGCTGCCCCATCCAGTTGAATTTTAAATAACGTCTGTGATCAGTCCGTATAGGCACTGAATAGTAAGCATCTTTTAGGTCGATGCTAGCCATGAAGTAGCCTGTGGAAATCAATTGTTTGGCAGTAACAAAGGTTTCCATTTTGAAATGAATATACTGCACAAATGTATTCAATTTGGTCAAATCTGTGATGATGCGACAACCACCATCTTTTTTGTTTTTGGTAAAGATATTAGACACAAATTCCAGAGGGGTTGGGTTTTTTCAATAACCCCCTTAGTGTGGAGTCTCACCAGTTCAGCATGTGCTTCCAATTTTTCTTTTCGTGAAAGTACGAACGTTCGGTTCGGTACATGCTGAACTGGGGGGCTATTTTTGTGTACAAATTCAATGGTATATCCCTGGATACTGTT
Organism: Leucoraja erinaceus; assembly: GCF_028641065.1. NCBI lineage: Eukaryota > Metazoa > Chordata > Chondrichthyes > Rajiformes > Rajidae > Leucoraja > Leucoraja erinaceus. The sequence goes on along the minus strand of NC_073395.1, from coordinate 29,896,916 downwards.
TAGGATGTAAGTGCCTGTTGTTAATGCACTCCATGCCTCCCAAAAGAAGTGTAACCTCCCACTGATATGTGTATTATCCACACTTCCTATAATTTGTAAGGGACCAGACCCACCTACCTCCATGGTTACCAGTAGAAAGTTTACTTCTTCCTGTGTAGTCTTCGAGGAGGTTGAGGCGCCGGTGTCTGGGTTTGGGTTTGGGGCTTGCACATTTTCCACGAAGGCCGGTCTGGGCCATGGCCTAAAAAAGACTGCTGTCCTCTATGTCTGGCCTTTGAGCTTTCACCAGCTTCTGATTGTCTTGCTCTGCTGGTGGGTGCGTAACGGTGCTGTCTTTGAGTGTAGGGGGTCCTTCCTGTTTTCGCCTTTATGAGCCCCAGGGTTTTTGCCTCCTCATCGAGCTCCTTAACCTGTTTGGACAGGTTGCCCCCAAATAATAATATTGGTGGCATTGTGTCTCCAGGTTTGCACAGGCCTGCGAACTTTGGATTTAAGGCAGGTCGGATGGCATTCTTTCTGATACTATTGATCTCATACTGCGTATTGCAGAAGAGTGCCAGTGCAGCCTGTTGTTCTTGTGACATTTGTTTCTCATCCACTGTGCGAGCGAATGCTGTGATCCCTGCTGTTAGTAATTTTAGTGCTTTCTGGACTTTTACATCCAGGCTTCTAACTCCTGCTCCGAAGTGTTTCCAAATACAATTGCTCACCACTGGAACATTCAGGGATACACAATTTCCTGGTGCCAAATATTTGGCAGTGGTGTCCATCAGCCTGTTCCTGTAGTTGCTTGAATGATAGGAAATCAATGCTGGATGCTAGTTTTTGTTCTAGATTTTTTTCCAGTCTGATCTGGCTGTATGTAATTGGACACCATGTCCAGTATGTTTTCACCTTCCTGCACCCCCTGCACACTTGTTGTTTGTTCAGCAAACCCCCCTTCAGGGTCAGCCCAGAATTGACCCCCAGTACTCCCCTCTGACGAGGGAGATGCACTGTGCAGCCCTCTACGTAAGGTGCTGCTGTGGGTGCTTTGTATAACCATTGGTAACTAGACTCCATCTCCCGGAGTCTGTCACGTTGGAGCATTTGCTCCATAAGCCGCTCCATTCGGCTCCAGCGCTTACGGTCGCTGGCCGCTCGTGGCATCTCCCCAAAGTCGGACTCATCAGAGTCAACGGCTCTGTTATTTTTCCGTTTTGCCTTCCCGCCCGGCCGCGGTATTGCTCTGGCCGGCGCAGGGGCAAAGTCGGGCACAGCTGATCCCACTACTGGTGATTCTAGTGCCATCAGCCGTTGCTGGCTGCCCGCAACTCCGCGGTCCTCCCCAGCCAGCTTTGTCGCAGCTCTAGTCGACTTTTTGGTTTTATCCATCGTTTTCACACCTGTGAAACAGTACGGCAAATAACAACAACCGCAGAGTAACTCACTTACCAGTCGGTCTCGGCTTTTAAACTTGCCGCTACGGGGGAACGTCATTCCACCCCGCCTGTCGTTTCGCAATGCGTGTAGCGATATGACACGCGTGTGTCCTTGCGGGTTCTTCACTTAGTCTCTCACGTGACTCCGAAGTAAAATTATGACATTTGAAAGTCACAAACAGTATTGGGAGAGGGAAAAAATTGGAGGTATACGGGCCAGTCACAGGCAAGTGGGACTATCTTGGGAATGCAACTCAGTTGCCATGTTAGGTTAATGGGCTTATTTATGTATTGTAAACATCTATGACGGAAAATGTAAGCAATAACAGAATATGTTGGGACCAGTCAGCAGGGCAGGCAGAACCTGTGGAAAAAGAAGCTAATGTTTCAGGTTGAAGATCCATCAGACAGTCTTTGACTTGAAACATTGATTCTATTTCACTAATATTACATAGTTCATTAACTGCATAATTTGATTTTTTTTGTCTCGTCTCAGTAAGCTTTGATTCTGTAGATTATCAGCTTGCTGTGTGAAGGTCATTGAGACATTTCCCATCATGTTTAATATGTCTGTGATGTTGTCCTACCTTAATATCAGTTAATCTTTACATTTTTAATTCACATCTGTGTTGAACTTTGTTTAAAGCTTATTAGATTTGTGCTTCCACTGAGGATAAATTTATTGCATTCCTTTCTAGTTCTCAGCTTGATTTATGAGAAGTATTATTGGGCATTATCTTGAGATTCTTGACTCTGAACTTAGGTTTGCTACATTTATGACCTTGACGTCTCTTCCCAGGTTGGATCCTTGAATTCAGATTTAGGCATAGAAACATAGAAACAGCAAAGATATGTGCAGGAGTAGGCCATTTGGCCCTTCACGCCAGCACTATATGTCAGTCCTGTCATCCTGGGAATTAATCTGGTGAACCTACACTGCACTCCCTCAATAGCAAGGGTCCGGCATCAAATTAGAAGGCCAGAATTGCACACAATGCTCCAGGTGCGGTCTCACGAGAGCCCTGTACAACTGATATTTTTTGGACTAGAAAAGTGAAGATTAATCGCATTGAGTATATAATATTGTGAGGGGCATGATTAGGTAAATGTCAAGTGGCTTCCAATGGTGAGAAAGTCTTGAATGAGGAGACCTAGCAGAAGGGATCTCTGCTGCCAAGCAGACCATGTGTTTCTGACAGGTTTGAGGACTTCAAATATACTTTCCCCGAGCACCATTTCTTGATGAGACTGTGGAGGGCCTCTTCTCAGATCTCAGGAGCCACCAGCTGACCTTGATGGCCATTGGCTTCAGTTAGCCACAACATTTTCCCATTCACCACATGGGTTTTCTCCAGGTGCCCTAATTTCCTCCCACATCCTGAATTCATCAGTTTGCGGGTTAATTAGGTACTGTAAATTAACCCGGTGCAGGTGGGTGGCTGAGAATTAGGGTAGAGTTGGAATTTGGGGGCAAGTGATGAAGAACGGGTTGCAGGAAGGTTGTTCCATATCAGAAAAGACAGATTAGAATTGATAATGAACCAGGGAGCTTATAATATTCTGTGTACGGGTTTGCCCTTTAATGCCCCTATGTTCATAAAAACAAAGTGCAGGAGAAACTCAGCAAGCTAGGCAACATCTGTGGTGGGAAATGGATAATGGAGGGTAATCGAAAATATAGGGAATGGACTGATAAGTGAAGAAGGGTCCTGACCCGATGTGCTATCTACCCATTTCCTTCGACCAATGCTGCCTAGCCCATTGAGTTTCTTCAGCACCACGTTTGAGTGCTCATGATACCAGCATCAGCGTTCTCTTGCATTCCCCATTCAATGTTTTTGTGCAACAGTATAGGTTATTCATAGGTAGACAAAAATGCTGGAGAAACTCAGCGGGTGAGGCAGCATCTATGGAGCGAAGGAATAGGCGACGTTTCGGGTCGAGACCCTTCTTCAGACTGATTCATACTTAAGTTTTACTCCCATTGCAGTAACAGAGAGGATGTGAGCTTAATAACTTAAAGCCTTTGACAGGCAAAGGAGAAGGGTCTTGGAAGAGCAAGACCTCGAAACTGGCATAAAACATACTTGACTGAGCAACAGTACATATTAACCCAATAGACTATTCTCCTGGCATTGTAGTTTTGCCCACTGCACTATTTATTGTTACACTGAATTATTGCAAGTCAATAATTGTTTTTTTCAATATGTTACTGTTGCAATTAAATTTGCTTTCTGAACTTGGGTAAAGAATCTTTCACTTCACCATCTTGTGGTGTACATTCACCAGCATGACAACATGCAGCAGACCTCCCTGCAACATTTCCCATCCACAGCTTGGACCACCACTGGGAATCTACAAACTGCTTACCTGTACGCTTGTAAAATATCTGAAGAATATTGAAACAAGGAACTGCACACAAAAACCCACACAAAGTGCTGGAGTAACTCAGTAGGTCAGGTAGCAAGTCGGCAGGTCAGGCTGCAGAGAAGCTGCTGGACCTGCTGTGTTACTCCAGCATTTTGTATCTTTGTCTGAAGATTGTTATTAGTTTTAAATATAATTTCTACAAATCATAGTTTAGATAGGTCAACAATGCAGCAGCGCAGTGGTAGAGTTGCTGCCTTACAGCACCTTACAGCACCTGGGTTCGATTCTGACGATGGGTGCTGTCTGTATGGAGTTTGCACGTTCTCCCTGTGACCGTGTGGGTTTTCTCCCGTTTCCCCCCACATTCCAAAGATGTGCAGATTTGTAAGTTAATTGGTTCTGTAAATTTTCCCTAGTGTGCAGGATGAAACTAGTATATGGGTGATCTCTGGTTGGTGCGGACTCAATGGGGTCAAGGTCCTGTTTCCATGCTGTTTCCATCTCTCAACTAAACAAATGTATGAGGTTACTGGGAGTTTTTTAGGTTTGAGAATGATAGAAAATTACAGCAAGGCTTTTGGCTCCAGTTTTAATGCTGAAATCCTCTGTTGGACGTGACATTTGGTTGAGGGGTAACATTCATGCTTCAGCATTCAGAGATGAACCCTTTGAGCACCCGTAAGGCCTGGTCTCTAAATATTGGTTTACTTTAGTTTAGTTTAGTTTAGAGATACAGTGCGGAAACAGGCCCTTTGGACACCAAGTCGGCATCGACCAGCGATCCCAGGCATTCACACTCCCCTAAACACACTAGGGACAATTGTTTTTACATTTGCACCAAGCCAATTAACCTACAAACCTGTACGTCTTTGGAGTGGGAGGAAACCGAATATCTCGAAGAAAACCCACGCAGGTCATGGGGAGAACATACAAACTCTGTACGGACAGCACCCATAGTCAGGATCGAACCCGGGTCTCTGGCGCTGTAAGGCAGTGTAGCTCTACCACTGTGCCATCGTGGCACCCCACATTGACGTTCATTGGCACACTCAGGTCTAAACAGAGTGATGACAACCTCAATGGTGATGCTTCCCCCTCTAATTCTGGACAATTGAATTTGAGACCAGCTTCAAAATAAACCCATTATGTGGAGACTAGAACACAAATTATAAACACCAGCTGTGGCCCCTAACTACCAGGTGTATGGTAGTTCAGTGTCCCACTGAATTATAATATGTAGCTGAAAAACATTGATCCTGGGAGATGTTATTAATAATATCCTTGATAAAGCCAGCGGGAAAACAATCTCATCTCTGCTGATGCTTAAGGAATTTATTCTACGAGGCTTGAATTAGGAGAGGCCATTAGGCAGAATGCAATAGAGAGTAGATAATTTACTTCTTAGGAAATAAAATCTATCTGAATTACTTGCCAATAATTGTGAATCTAATGGTACATAAATTATAGTGATGAACAGAGCAAAGTAGTTATGATGTGACACATTACAGATATACCAGTGTAGAAATTTTGCCGCACATTTCAATAAATTTATGTGCTGTTGCAAAGGCGGCAAATTGCTTCCATTTCCCTCCATGCTTGCGCTCCTCAGAGTTTGGGGGCCATTCACATAACTTTGAGTCCAAGCATTACCTGTCAACAGCCCAGGCCACACGTGCATTGGCAAGGCACATAAAACACTGCAACTTAAAGCATAACTGTGCAAAACATCCAGCCTATGGATTCAACTACAGGTAAATATCCTTTAACTTATTATCATGTGATAGGAGTAGAATTAGGCCATTCGGTCCATCAAGTCTACTCCTCCATTCAATCATGGCTAATCTATTTCTCCTTCCTAACCCCATTCTCCTGCCTTCTCTTCACCTGTACTAATCACAAATTTATATATTTTTGCCTTAAATATATCCACTGACTTTGCCTCCACAGCCTTGTGGCAAAGAATTCCACAGTTTCATCACCCCCTGACTAAATATTTCCACCTCATCTCCTTCCTAAAATAACGTCCTTTAATTCTGAGGCAATGACCTCTAGTGGAAAATCGCACTAGTGGAAAATCCGACAAGTGGAAACATCCTCTCCACATAAACTCTGTCCAAGCCTTTCACTATTCTGTATGTTTCATTGAGGTCCCCCGTCATTCTTCTAAACTCCAGCGAATGTAGACTCAGTGCCATCAAACACTCAAAATTATCTTCATACATTTCCTTTAACTGCAATGGAGGTAAATCTCATGAATGAAAGGCTTGTTGTATCTCCCTAAAAACATAGCTCAGTAGTGCGTAGGATAGTGCTAGTGTTCTGGGTTAGCATGGACTCGTTGGGCCGAAGTGCCTGTTTCCATACTGTATCTCTAAAGTCTAAAGAGAGTTAGAGTGAGCTTGGAGTTAATAAGCAAATGAGAGAGAATAGGTTGCTGGAAAATTTGTTTCTTACTGGGAAAGATATTAAATTGGCAATGTTCAAGGAAACTACGATGTGTGCATAAACAAAGCATCATAGTATCCTTGCACATTGCCAACCTCACTCTAACTCTCTTTAGACTTTAGAGATACAGCATGGAAACAGGCACTTCGGCCCACCAAATCTGTGTTAACCAGCGATTACCCCGTACACTAGAACTATTCTACGCACGAGGGAACTAGTAGTAATAGCAGCAGTGTCCTACACACTACTCACTACTGAAGCTAATTAACCTACAAACCTGTACGTCTTTGGAATGAGGGAGGAGGAAATTGGAAAACCCACATTAGTTTACAGAGAGAACGTATAAACTCCATACAGACATCACCCGTAGTCAGGATCGAACCCTGGTCTCTGGCGCTGTAAGGCAGCAAATATACCTCTGTGCCACCATGCCTCCCTCACCCACCTACACTGGGGGTAATTTACAGGTTTTGTGGAAACGAGCGGTTGAAGTCACATGGGAACCAGGCTCACTTTAAGCACCAAAGTTTATCATATAAGAATAAGTGATTTTACTTCGGAGTCACGTGAGTGATTCCGTGAAGAAGCCCCGCCAGTGCTTCTTTTTGTTGTTATTTTTTAAGCCTTCACAGGTACCAGCGTGGGCCTAGGGTACAGGCCGCGCCAGCAGCACCTGGGACAGAACTGCTCAGTGTGTCAGCGCGGCCTATGGTACAGGCCGCGCCAGCAGCGCCTGGGACAGAGCTGCATAGTGCGTGAGCGCACCAGCCGCATTGGCACACGGAGGCTGTGAGGATTTAAATCTCCAGGTAATTGCCTCAAACTTAGCTGAATTTCGGGTTGTTTTGCTGTGGTGCTGTGCTGTGCATTTCTTCCAGGACAACGCCATGGACAAGACGACCAAGGGAAAGAGGCAAGCCGCAAGAAAATCGGTAGACAGCTGCGGGAGTGCGGTCTGTGAACGGCTGCCTCACACCCCTGCACAGTCGCCGGTCGGGAGTGGGGCGACTGCAGACTTGGGTGCTGCAAAGCACAGAGCCAGCGCCAGTCGGGTGTAAGGCCACCAGCAAGTCTGTTAGGTCCACTGACTAGCCAGAGTCAGGAGCGGAGAATTCCTCTCTGGGGCTGGATACCGTTTTTTCAACGGTTATCCTAAATGGAGCACCTATTGCAGAGGTTGTTTCCCCAGGGCACACTCCAGGAGCAGGAGTGGTGTTGGCGGTAGGCTGGAGAAGAGTCCGCACCAGCAGCACCTAGTAAAGGGCTGCTCAATAGCACCGTCATTGATGAAGAGCGTGCCATGGGTCAGCTGAGTTCTGACCCCGACTCTGACAGTGAGTTCAATCCAGGCGAAGCACGGCAGCTGCCAGATGTCCCATCCCTGGCAGTACGATTCGCTGTCCCGTCAGAGTCAGGAGAGCCACTAGGAGATGAGTTGGCCTCCACGATAAATTATTTAGTCTCCCATCAGCTACAGGAGCTCACGATGAATGAGACCGCAAAGAAAGACGAGACCCCGGGGAACTGCGTGTTGCCTTAAGGTGCCGGCAGTGAACCAGCTGATATGGGGTCAGATGGGCGTGGCATCCGTGCCCAGGAAATGAAGCTGCAACAAATGCTGCTGGGCTCAGGAATGTCGACGTTCACTAGAAAGGGCAGCTGTCCAAGACGCAGCAAGGTTAAGCCACAGGTGGTCGGCAAATCTGAGAAGGTATCCCTACAAGAGAGGTGCAGATTCTGGGTTTGGACCAGGAACAAGCCGGCCATCGACGCAGATGCGCAGCTGGCGCTCTGCAGCGGGACCACGGATGAACGGCAGAGTTCATCATTAGGCGACAACGCACCCGATGCCTTCATCGGCAGTGGGCGGTTCACTGAAGCTGGTGGCAGCATGACAGCTGGGCACAGGTTCCACGCACCCTACCAGTCCTACTCAACAAGGTGGGTCTGGCACTTCCAAAACATGGGTAAGTGGACCACTCACAAGTTGGTAATATTTACACTTGTTTGTACAGCATACAAAGGATAAAAGCATGGTCATCTGCTTAGAGGGCACAATGCTAGCATTCCAAACACGTTCAGAATTAGAGCCAGAATTGTCGGTTTTCCAGACAGGCTCGAAAATTGGGCAGAGTTGTCGTGCAAAGCACCCATGGTATGATGGCAGGAGTGGCCTGTTCATTATGAAAAATACCGTTTAACTGCACTAGTAACAGTGAAACATTGCAAAATGGGATAAACTATATTCCCAGATTATTTAACAAATTATAAAATTGGAGTTTCGACTCGGAGTTCGAAAACACTTGTTATGTTTGTCCGGATGATATTCTAACGCTGTATTTTGGTTAAAATCACCGGATCAGTCTCAAACTATATTTGAGAAATTGGGCTCAGCCATCCAGCTAACTTTAAATTGTTACCTAATAGACTTGTTGATCATTGGGATTTATCTTTAACGATTGATTAGTTATGACTCCGCCTTGGGGCACGAGATGGAAGTTAATAGAAAACTGCTAAAGCTCAATTCTATTCATCTAGAGTATTGGCAATATAGTAGCTGTGACTCATCTGTGCAAGTCAGGAAAGTAGCAATCTCTCTAATGACATGCGGGTGATTTTTAACAAGCTTATGCTTTGAACAGCTGAAGCTACCTAAGTCACAATGATTAACAAACAGTATTCAGCATTGCTCCAGCTAAGAGCTCTAAGATGGGAAAAATTGCGAATGTCATCTCCAGTTGGAGGTGCAGGAGATTTGCATGAGTTGCCAATTCTTCAGAAGACTTTCGACAAGGTCCCATATAAGAGATTAGTATACAAACTTAAGCACACGGTATTGGGGGTTCAGTATTGATGTGGATAGAGAACTGGCTGGCAAAGAGTAGGAGTAATTACGTGCCCACCATGCGCAAACCCTCTCTCTCATAAAGGTCGTATGGTAGTTCTCATGTTGCTGATCTTACTATGTTACTTCAACTATTCTGTTATCTGTGATTGCATACCGCTGCTTTGAAGATTGACGTGCATGCGCACTGGCGGGGCTTCTTCACGTAATCACCAACATAATTCCTCATAATATAAAGATCAAACTTCTAACTGGTAAGTTCTCGTTTAATCTTACTATTATCCTCTCTTTGTAACATGTCTACTTATGCATTGTTTGACTGTTCTGATGCTACTTTCACCTTGGGCACCACAAACCTCATTTGCCTGCACATCTTGGGGATGTGGGAGGAAACCGGAGCACCAGCTCGCAGTCGCAGGGAGAACATGCAAATCCCCACGGATGGCAGAGGAGATCAGGATTGAACCTAGGTCACTGGGGTAGTGACAAAGCCACACTAACTGCAGCTGCACTGTTCCGAGCACAGTATATTTTATGCCTTGCTCATTACAGACCAAAGCAGCAGTTATTAATATGCTAGTCTATTTCCTTTTGTGCATGATTATTTGAGCAGCAGGATCTTAAAGTTTAATGTTGAGTTTGTGGATCCACTCAATAGGTTTTAATGAGACCTATAGTGGATCCACTCAATAGGTTTTAAGTAGATCCTGCACTATTGTTAGAGGATCATTTGGGACAAAAAAATAATAAAATCACTGTCGAGGAGCCATAAACTGACTGACAATAGCAGAGAACAACCTGGGCCTTTCTCTCATTTTCCTTTTGAGTCGCACATGACTGCTCAGCCAAGGCACTTCTCCAACAGCCAAAGATAAATGAGAGATTGAGCAAAATTAAATCCCAGGGCTATTTTTTTTTTTTTTAAACTCGGGTCCTGGAGCAGAGACTTGGATGATTAACCCACTGTGGAACCTTACAGTGAAGCAGTCAGCTATCAGAAGAGCAGTATTCATCAAACCACAGTAATGCGCCCAGGAATCTCGAGATGAAACTGACACGAGTTAAGAAGAAACTGATCTGATGTGAGCAGAAGTACGGAAACAGGCCCAGCAGGCCAACTTGTCCATGCTAACCAAAATAGTCATTCTAAATGGTCCCATTTCCCCCCATTTGGCCCATATATCTCTAAACCTTTTCCACCCATGGACCTGTCCAAAGGCCTTTTAAAACTTGTTATTGTACCTGCCCCAAATTACTGCCATCTCTGTGCCAACCTTGATGCTAATCTAATTAATCTCATCTGTCCGTGCATAATCTGTATCCCTCTAATCTCTGCCCATTCATGTGTCTGTCTATATATGTCTTATACGATTTTTGTATTTGCCACTATCACTCCCCCGGCAGTGCATTACAGGTATCTACCCCCATCCTCTAGGTAAAACAAATGTTGGCTGGAACATATCTATGAAACTTTCTCCCTCTCATCATAAACCTATGTCTTCCAGCATTTGACATTTTGACCATTGGAAAAAGACTGCCCTATCTGTATCTCCCATATTTTTATATTGTTAGATCAGGTTTATCAGAAAAGAGCCAGATTAGAAGACCATACTCCATGCTTAAACACATGTTGGAAGGAACCGCAGATGCTAGTTTTCACCGAAGATAGACACAAAATGCTGGGGTAACTCAGTGGGCCAGGCAGCTTCTCTGGAGAAAAGGAATAGGTGATGTCTCGGGTCAAAATCTTTCTTCAGATTGGGAAGGGTTTAGACCTGAAACGTCACCTATTCCTTTTCTCCAGAGATGCTGCCTGATCCACCGAGTTACTCCAGCATTTTGTGTCGATCTCCCATGCTTAATCAATTCTCCTTTGCAATAGCACAACTCCTCATGTAAAATTGGTTTGCCCTGGATTCAGCTGGGAATGGCTCAATTAATCCAACTAGACTACATTAGTATTCAATTTAAATATGGTTTTCAAACATTCTCACTATAACTCGTCTTCATCATTTTCTTATTTATTGCAGAATATTCTTATTATTTGATGCAAAGGAGCATTGTCAAAATGTATATTGCTCAAAAAAATTCCCTTGCAACATAAACCATTTTGCAACAAATACAAGTGTAGTGATTAAAAGAGCAGTTATTGACCTTGTCAATCTACAACTGACCTGCTGAGTATTTCCTGTATTTCAGTTTATATTTCAGATTTTGAGCATTATCTTTTCTTTGATTTTCATTTACTGATTAATTGTTCCTATATTTCTGGTATGTGTTCGTGATAACACAATGTACAGTAATAATAACCTGTGGAATTATTCCAAACAACTTTTATTTCACTGAAATCTTTTTTTTAAATTTAAATACCTGGAGAAATAACATCGCAATGATTTTTTTTTTAGAACTTGGTATGCAAGGTGTGGTCAAAATGACTTACAAAGCACAATAAACAGCAGCTTCCAACTCTCCCCACTGCCTCGTCTACAGATAGCTTCACAAAGCTGTAGCATGGAGTTTAAAAAAAAAAAAACAATTTATATTTTATCACAATCAATACCAAGTGACCCCGTCAAATAGCTTTTATAAATCCACCCGTTAAGATAATTGCCAGTTATACCAATCAGCAGTATTCTCCTCTCTGCCTGGAACACTGCAGGCGATAGGTAGGATGACCTTGATGCATTTTATGCCAGCACAGTTGCAATCAACTTCATTGCTTCAACCTACAGGCGATTTTGCTCAAGATATTTGCAACTTTGCAGCTCAGTTGTCACAGTCCCTCCGAGCATAAATGTATCAGTGGATGTTTCACTGAAATGGCTCAACCCAATCATAGTCCACTGCATGAAACATGCTGGTGTAAATTGGTTACAGTGCACTGCTGCAGGTAAGAGCCACATTCTGATTAGGCTCCAGATTGCATATTCTCTGCCTCAAACACCACAGACATGTCCAGGCCAATTCAAACACTCTCGATAAAATTACACATGCTGTGGCTCCTTGGTTGGAGCCCGTTCCCTGCGGATGGTGGTTTAATGCTCCATTGAATATAGAGCATAAGCAGTTGAACAGCAAAACCCGAGATAAAATGTGGACTGCTTTCTTTGAGTGGGTTCTTTCCAGAGGTTCTTATCACCAGGGCTGTGAGGCTGTTCCATCTATATGGAGATAAAAATACCTGGCAATCTGCTTCATTGAATTCCCATTAGGCGATTGCTAGTTTTCTCAATAAAGGATATAAAAGACTCTATTATTTAAGCAAATATGACACAGAGCAAATCAAGCTGTAAAGCTGTCTTCTGAAGCAGAATTCATCTGCCTATTACACAGCAACAAAGCTCCTGTCTGTGCATTAAGGTTGCTGACAGTCTTCCTCTGCCGAGACAGTGATGAGATAATCATAACTAAATCAGGGATGATGCAAATACACAGGAGCTTTTGAAGAGAGTTCTTTCTATTAAAAAATTCCAATGTAAAAGCTGCTTTTAAAATTACTTTTGTTTTCATCTGGATTTACAGGCAAAACATATGAACATCTGAAATTGTATCGTGTGTCCACAGTTATCATTTTTTTAAAGTGTTTTACAAAGCATTTCTTGAAGCAAATTGAAATGTATAGTAGAACCATGATGCTTCTCAACATTAAGACAATGGAATCCATTGTTCTTAATCTTAAAATACTCTATTGACAGTCTGAAGTAGGGTCTTGACCCAAAATGTCTCCATTTCCTTCTCTCCAGAGATGCTGCCTGTCCCACTGAGTTACTCCAGCTTTTTGTGTCTATCTTTGGTATAAAGAAGCATCTGGATTTCCTTCTGCTATTTAGTTGGTTTAAATGACAAGCAAGACACGAGAAGAACTCGGAAACAATTTATCGAGGAGAAAGGTTTATGTCAATCTCTCAGGTCAAAACCCTGCATCAGGGCAGGACAAGGTGAAGCAGGGTATTGACCCAAAACGTTGGCATATATCTCTTGCCTCTATGGATGTTACTTGACCCGCTGAATTCATCCAGCACTCTGGTTCTTGAGGTTTTAGATTTTATCATCACTGATTAATAATTCAAGCTTCGTTTGACACCCGGTCGGTGACACTGCCTCAAGGACGACTCGTGTGCCAGAAACGATTCTGTGTCGGAAATTAAGACCAATATCCCAGAGAGTGTCACAGGATGAAATGGGACAAGTACATGTCTGGGAGTGTTCTCAGCACTTGATACAGTGTTAGCTTACGATCTTTAATTGTGACCTTTACAGATGACTATCTGAGGTTTGGAATACTCGCCAAATCACATAGGTTTTGGGATCAGTTCAACCTTTGCCATATTCATTTGTGTGTGGACAGACACATCCCCATCAAACCAACAATTACTACTTTGATAGCCAGCACAAGAACACAAAGCATGTAGGAAAGAACTGCAGATGCTGGTTTAAATCGAAGATATAAACAAAATGCTGGAGTAATTCAGCGGGTCAGGCAGCAATTATTCAGAGACTAGCATTCTCTCTCTGTAAGTGTGGATATGGTTTTTTTTTTCTTTACAACATTTTCTGTACACCAGACCATTTAGCCAGAGATGCACAATGACTGGATAACCAATTTTCCTGACAAAGTGTCATCCAGTCAAGCTTTAAATATAATTAACATACAACTGCCAGTTGCCGTAGATTTGACAACTCAAATTACAAAATTATAATGAAGCCAAATAACATGCCAGACAAGGCCACACACATTTTATTTTGAGGTGAAATTGCAAGCTGATAAAATGTTTCCTCGTTGCTAGGCAGCCCACGGCAGGTAAGGAAGCTGCTTTCCCCCATTGTTTTCCTCAAAGACCACTTCAAGACAAAGGGCTGCACTACTGTACTGCAGGAACAATTCCACCCCAAAGGTTTCAATCAATCAATGATTTTTAGGATATTGCTATGAGTTTAAAACTCCTTTGTTTTAGCTCGTGATTGTAAAGACATTAAGAACAGGAGCAGGTGCCATTTGTTATGGCTGCTGGAATCAATGAGTTAATTAATCTGAATGACATCTTGAATTTATGTGCTGCCTTTAATAGTGGAAGTGGCATAAGGCACTTCATGGAACTTTATGATGCCTTGGAAAGCCTCAACGGGGAAGGCAATTATATGGCCGGCAGGAGCATTAAACGAATAGAGAGAGAGAGAGGGTGGAGTTGGAGATGCTGCTTTCAAGGCCAGAGAGATGGTGGATGAGATTTTTTGAGCACAGGATCAGAGACAATAGCTTTGAGAGGTTGAGCAAAGTACAGACGAAAGGGGTACTAATTATGGCATCAGCTGGCTTGGCGGCAGGAAAGCTTAGCCATACACTCAATTTAGTATAAAATTGGTGGGGTGACTAGGAAGTGGATCTCGTGGACAAAGTGAGTCGGAGATCTTGGAGGTGGCTGGGAAAGAAGCTGCAGAAGATATGGTTTCAGGGGTAAAATGGGGGGAATCATTGGGAGAGGTGTAGTTTATGGGCAATGAGGAAATGAGAAGATGAGAGGTATTAGAAATTAGAGATGGCACAGTGCAGAGCGGTAGAGTTGCTGCCTTACACTGCCAGAGACCCGGGTTCAATACTGACTACGGGTGCTGTCTGTACGGAGTTTGCACGTTCTCGCTGCGACCATGTGGGTTTGCTCAGGTGCTCAAGTTTCCTCACACATTCCAAAGACGTGCAGGTTTGGAGGTCAATTGGCTTCTGTAATTATCCCTGATGAGGAGAATAGAACGAGTGTGTGGATTACTGCTGACTCGGTGGGCCATTTCCACACTGTATCATTAAACTAAACAAAATGGCAGAGAGTTTAACATTACTTGGAAATTCCTCCCTGATCATTCGCAATAAACATGTGATGGCCAATGTGCCGAAAGCCTTTTTGACCACCCTATCTACCTACCTGCGGTGCCACTTTCAAGAAATCCACTCAACGGATTAGATGCCGGAAAACTGTTCCCAATGGACAGAGAGTCCAGGGCCAGGGGATATATACCAGTCCAAGGATTTATAATATGCCATCTAACAATGAGATGAGGGGAGATTTCTTCACCCAGAGAATGGTGCAACTGTGGAATTCTCTGTCATAGAATCCAGATGAAGGCAAATCTTTAAATATATTGAAGGAGTTTGTTGCTTTTCTAAGGTGTGGAGGGGTTGAGCGATATGGGAAGACAGCTGAAACGGGGTTCTGAGTGGGGATGATCAGCAATGAACATATTGAAGCTGACTCAAAGGTTAAATTACTTAATTTTGCTTCTATTCTTCTCCGTTTCTGTGTTCTCTATTTCTATGTCGAACCAAACAGATAGCATTTTAAACTAAAATCATACTACATTATGCATTTCATTTTACAAGGCATCATTATTTTTAAATGCTGACCCCACAAGTGATTGGGTGTACATTGAATTGTTTTTTTTAATATTGTTTGAGCTTTCTTCTTTTCAAGCCGTCCTCGCATGCTGCTCAGAAGGATGGATCTAAGATTCAATTACCCAAGCCAGAAACTAACCAAAGGCCCCAGAGCCTCAGCACAGTGTAATATTTGACCTCTCATTAACGCAAGCAACCCTGCTTTCTTCCTTCACCCAGATGAAAACTAACTACATTGGTGAGATGCCTCAACAGTTTGCTGAGGAAAAAAAGAACAAATTAGCTTTGTGTATGAAAGAAAAAATGATGTACTTTAAGAACCTAGAAGAGACAGAGGCAAGCTGCTGTTTTATTTCCATTTGGTTGGCGAGCTGCATATATAATTGAATCCATTGACTTTCCAACTACTCAAAAATGAATACAATATGTCATATACAGAAACATCTTACCTTTACAAGAAGGAAAAAACTAAGCACGCATGTAATTTTTTTTCTACTTCATAAAGTTATTAACCTTGACACGGTAAAACCAAATTGACGGAAGCTTTATAATTTGCTGAAACCTTTTGAAGCTGATCCCTAGAACAATTTGCAAAGAGAGAACCGAATAGCAAATTGAAGAATGAAGGAAAGAAAAACATTAGTTCTACATTTTTCCTTTCAGGAATTCCAGAGATGTAGCAAACAGTGAAGTCCTTCTGTAGTGGAGTCAATATTGGAATGGTGGAAATTCAGCAGACAATTTGTGAACAATACATTTCTATGAACAAGAATGTTAACTAGATTTATAGACTAGGTTATCTATTGGTTAGTAATGTTGATTGAGGGAGAACTATTGACCACAGCACCAGGGATAACTCCTCTTTAAAATCATAGAATGAGAAAAAGAAAGATCAATGTGAGTCTATTATCGAAAACTCCTGAATCTAATTTCTATTGGGTTAACAAGCATTTGAGTGATTCCACAGCAAGTGGCTGAATGGAAATCTGTGGGGGAAAAAATGATAAAATAAATATATCAAGCATTTATTGTGAAAAGTGATTATCTTGGGAAGAGGTGGAGTAAATAAGAGTATTCACAAAAATGTTGACTAGGAAAATAACAGTGGAAAATGAGGATATTCTGCAACCAATATCAGGATTCAATGACACTGAGAGGCAACTTAATAACTGAATGTACAGTGTCTGTTGATGAGAGGTGCCAAATTTGGTTGATTTCACAAGAAACCGTGTAAAGTGATGGGTCTTTGAAGAAAGTGATGATTTTAAGTAATAAGGAAACCATGAAGTGCAGTTACTCATCCCAGGAATGGGTAGGTTAACATATGATGAGCGTTTGACGGCACTGGGCCTGTACTCGTTGGAGTTTAAAAGGATGAGGGGGGATCTCATTGAAACATACAGAATAGCGAAAGGCTTGGATAGAGTGGATGTGGAGAGGATGTTTCCACTAGTGGGAGAGTCTAGGACTAGAGGTCATGGCATCAGAATAAAGGACATTCTTTTAGGAAGGAGATGAGGAGGAATTTATTTTGTCAGAAGGTGGCAAATCTGTCGAATTATTTGCCACAGAAGACTGTGGAGGCCAAGTCAGTGGATATATTTCAGGCAGAGATAGATAGATTCTTGATTAGTATGGATGTCAGAGGCTATGGGGTGAAGGCAGGACAATGGGGTTAGGAGGGAGAGAAAGATCAGCCATTATTGAATGGTGGAGTTGATTTGATGGGCTGAATGGCCTAAATCTACTGCTATCACTTATGACCTTATGATCAACCGTTACACTGTGTGAGAACTAGCTATGGAATCATCAATAGAACAAATTCAGAAGGATGATTGGTGGAAACGTTTATTAATACCAATATCGCTCAACCCCTCTAGACCTTAGAAAATAAATACCTGGGGACAGTACAGCACTGTGGTGACATGAAAGCAAGAGAGGGAGATTCGAGGCACCCACCCATTTGTTGTAGAGGATACCACTGGGATTATGGAGTCAGAAGGGCAGATTAAAGGAGGTCAAGACTTCCTCAATAGTAAGGTTCTGCGGAGCCTGGCAAGTGATAGGTTGGTACAGCTGAAGAGGTTTTGGTGGACCAAAGAGTGGACAAAGGCCAGAGCTGAAAAGGAGGCAAAAGGGAATCAGATAAGCAGAGAAGAGGAGTGAAATGTGAAGCCAGAGGGAGGGATATGGGTGGAAGAAGATGGCAGGCCAGGGAAAAGCGAAGGTATAGTGGGATAAATGGATGCCCACCCATTTTACCCCACTCTCCTGCCTCCTCCACCCACCTGTCCCCTACCTCCCAGATGTTACCCGAGTTACTCAGGCACTTTGCATTATATGGCAGTATCTTCAAAAGAACAACCATCATTGAGGAAAGCAGCTCATCACCACCTCCTAAAGCTCAGTTGGAGAAGATGAACTAATATTCTTTCTTCTCATAATGCCCATACCTCAAAATGAATTAGAGAAAAATAACATGTCTCGTTTGCAGCTGCTTTATATATAACTAGAGCTTGACACTTAATCCTTCACATAAATACTTTATCAAAATATGTAATATGTGGCAAATTCACTTTGATGTAATTCTTTATTTATACAAATATAAGCTCTCGCAGTAGATGTTCCTCTTGATGGGTGGTGGTTAGAGTATTTATTTTGTTTAGTTTAGAGATACAGCGCAGAAACAGGCCCTTCAGCCCATCGAGTCTGCACCAACCCGCGATCCCCATACATTAACACTAACCTACACACAAGGGACAAATTACACCCATACCATGCCAATTAACATGTCTTTTAGTGTGGGGGTAAAACAGAAGATCTCGGAGAAAATCCACGCGGTCACGGGGAGAATGTACAAACTCTGTACAGACAGCACCCGTAGTTGGGATCGAACCCAGGTCTCTGGCCCTGCAGAAACTCTACTGCTGCACCACCATGCCACCCCGCAGTATTTAGAGTCATAGAGTGACACAGTGTGGAAACAGGCCCATCCGCCCAACTTGCTCACACTGGTCAACAATGTACATTTCTGCGATAAAGGTGCCCAATGTATGTCAATACCATCTAAATGGTATTTTGTGGGGTTTTTTGTTGTGCAATGGTAAATGTCAACAATAAATCAGATCAAATTTGAATATAAACTAGTTAATGGCCCACGCGTCCCAGAACTCAGCTCCTTGACCTTCAGAAGTGGGAACAACAGAATCTGCTCCAGCTGAGAGCAAGGAGAAATATATTACAGCTGGGTTGGGAAGTAGCAGCATTTTTTCACCAACATTCCCAAGTGTCACACTTGCTTCCAATTACATGAGCACTTCAGCAAGCCTGCTAACTCTCATTAGGGACATATGTCTGTTCCAGAAGAGCCGGCAGCATTAAAAAAAAAAATACCTACTTTCATTTTATCTAATAATTTCACAGTTGTAATATTTGTGTATTTCACTTGAGATTGTAGCTGCTTGTGCAGAAACCTGAACTTGACTACATTTAGCAGACCATATAAACTAGACCCGCATTATACACGTACACACGTGGGACTCGTTCTTTCAATATTGATAATGATTACTGGGGAGTCTGTGCTCCATTGTACACCTCCCATAAACTGAGCACGCCCGGAAATTCATCCCAAGTCTGTGTAGAGACTCAGAACGTTATTCCCCAGGATAGAAATAGAAACATAGAAACATAGAAAATAGGTGCAGGAGTAGACCATTTGGCCCTTCGAGCCTGCACCGCCATTCAATATGATCACGGCTGATCATCCAACTCAGTATCCTGTACCTGCCTTCTCTCCATACCCCCTGATCCCTTTAGCCACAAGGGCCACATCTACCTCCCTCTTAAATATAGCCAATGAACTGGCCACAACTACCTTCTGTGGCAGCGAATTCCACAGATTCACCACTCTCTGTGTGAAAAATGTTTTTCTCATCTCGGTCCTAAAAGATTTCCCCCTTATCCTTAAACTGTGACCCCTTGTTCTGGACTTCCCCAACAGCGGGAATAATCTTGCTGCCTGTCCAACCAACCCCCCCTGAAAATTCAAGTGCTAGAGGGCACAGCTTTAAGGCAAGGGGGACAACATTTAAAGGAGATGTGTGGTGTGCCTTTTTTTTTCCACACACACAGAAGGTGAGCAGTGCCTGGATCATGCTGCCAGGGCTGGTGGTTGAGACAGATATGATAGTGGGATTTAAGAGCCTTTTGGATAGACATAGGGATATGTATGGAATGGAGGAATATAGATTATACGCAGGTACATAAGAGTTGGTCCTGGCATCATGTACAACACAGATATTGTGGGCCAAAGTGCCTGTTCTCTTGTATTGTACTGGAGTCAAATTAGTGAATGGCAGACATTTGTGAAGCAGAGGATAGATTAGAGCAGGTTAAGTATTGCCAACCTGGAATAAACTTCTGTGGCACTTGTCTGACTACTGCAAAAGGCATTTAGAACAGCAGGCTTTATATGATGGGTTCCCGTACAAAATATTATGCCTTAATGATCTTATAGACAAGGTCAAGTTATTAAAGCAATTAGATTTGTTCCCTGTTTGCAGTTTTTCTTGGCAAAGTGAATGTCCTAATGGGAGTCTTGCAGTTGCCTGATGTAATCCAGAATCTCCTAAAACAAAATGTGGCCAATTTGTGATAAGTGGCTCCACAGGGGGAAAAAAAATCTTCCACACTATTGAAAGGCTGCAAAGAGTTTGCATGGCAGTTTTACAGCATAGAAGGTCTGTCACTATTACGTGCCTGCAATATCTCTGTGTAAATCGGGCAATATTCACAACCCTATGTTCCTGCTGCTTTGAAGACATGCCAAAGCAATTGAACACCACTCTGATGTAGAGCTATAGGAAGAAAAAAGATAAAGCAAAGGTGGAGATAAATACAAAGTGGCCAGTCAGAGAACACCCAGAATGTATTTGATAGCTGCATAAAACACAGTGTTGGGGGGGGGGGGGGGGTCAGGCAGCATCTGTGGCAAAGATGGATAGGCAATGTTTTGGGTCAGGACCTCTCTTCAGACTGTTGATGAGAATGTGAAGTAAATAAAGTAATTGGATTATTAACTGTCAAAATGCAGGCTCGGTGGGCTGAAAGGCCTATTTCCAAGCTCTGAGTCTGAGATTCTAATTTCCCTTTTATTACAGCAGAAACTTCTTGACATGCTTCGTAGGTGGATAGTCAAAAAAAATGTTGACTTTCAGCAACATAAGAAGATATTTGAACAGGTATGCTAAACGTTGTTTAAATATTGAAATAGTGTAAGCAATAGAGAGGATGATAGAATGGGAGAGGGAATTATAGTTAGGGATTTGCTCACTGAAGGCTTGAGCAGTAATGGTGGACAGTTTTAGAGCTGGAGGAGATAAGAGAGAGGAAAAGAGCGTGCATGGAGATTCAACATTATTGCAATCCTGAAACATATGTGGGTGTACAGATTGATGTCCTACCACCCCAATTATTGCATCATATGACTGTTGGGTGCTGCACCAACAAAGATTGATGCACCATCATGGACCATTACCAAGTCAGGAGGGGTTGGGGATAACAATATCCCAGCGTTCAAAGGTCCCTGATAGTCTGATGGTCTGCATCCCAGGGTCCTCAGGGAGGTGGCTCTAGAAATAGTGGATGCATTGGTGATCATTTTCCAATGTTCAAAAGATTCAGGATCCGTTCCTGTGGATTGGAGGATAGCTAATGCTATCCCACTTTTCAAGAAAGGAGCGAGAGAGAGAAAACGGGGAATTACAGACCAGTTAGCCTGACTTCGGTGGTGGGAAATATGCTGGAGTCAATTATTAAAGAGGTAATAATGGGGCATTTGGATAGCAGTAAAAGGATTACTCCAAGTCAGCATGGCTTTATGAAAGGAAAATCATGCTTGACTAATCTCCTGGAAATTTTTGAGGATGTGACTAGGAAAGTAAAATGAATGTGGATGTAGTGTATCTAGACTTTCAGTAAGCCTTTGATAAGGGCCCACACGGGAGACTGGTGACCAAAATTAGAGCACATGGTATTGGGGGTAGGCTGTTGACATGGATAGAAAATTGGTTGGCAGTGAGGAAGCAAAGAGTAGGAGAGAACGGGTCTTTTCAGAATGGCAGGCAGAGGCGAATGGAGTGCCGCAAGGCTTGGTGCTGGGGCCGCAACTGTTTACCATATATTAATGATTTGGAAGAGGGAATTAGGGGCAACACCAGCACGTTTGCGGATGACACAAAACTGGGTGGTAGTGTGAACTGTGAAGAGGATGTTAGGAGGTTGCAGGGTGACCTGGACAAGTTGAGTGAGTGGGCAGATGTAGTATAAGATAGATAAATGTGAGGTTATCCACTCTGGTGGCAAAAACAAGGGCGTAGATTATTATCCCAATGGGGTTAGGTAAGGGGGAGGTACAGCAAGACCTGGGTGTCCTTGTACACCAGTCACTGAAGGTTGGCGTGCAAGTACAGCAAGCAGTGAAAAAAGCTAATGGAATGTTGGCCTTCATAACAAGAGGATTTCAGTATTGGAGTAGAGAGGTTCTTCTGCAGTTGTATAGGGCTCTGGTAAGACCACATCTGGTATTGCGTAAAGTTTTGGTCTCCTAATTTGATGAAGGACATCCTTGTGATTGAGGCAATGCAGCGTAGGTTCACGAGATTGATCCCTGGGATGGTGGGACTGCCATATGAGGAAAGATTGAAAAGACTAGGCTTGTATTTACTGGAGTTTAGAAGGACGAGGGGAAAACTTATAGAAAAATATTAAATGACTGGTCAAGCTAAATGCAGGAAAAATGTTCCCAATGTTGGGCGAGTCCAGAACCAGGGGTCACAGTCTTGGAATAAAGGGGAGGCCATTTAAGACTGAGGTGAGAAAAAACTTTTTCACCCAGAGATTTGTGAATTTGTGGAATTCCCTGCCACAAATGGCAGTGGAGGCCAAATCACTGGATGGATTTAAGGGAGAGATAGATAGAGCTCTAGGGGCTAGTGGAATCAAGGGATATGGGGAGAAGGCAGGCACGGGTTATTGATTGGGGACGATCAGCCATGATCACAATAAATGGCGGTGCTGGCTTGAAGAGCCGAATGGCCTCCGCCTGCACCTATTTTCTATGTTTATATGTTTCTATGTCCAACTAGGACCTTGGCAGTGAGAGTAGTTAGCATCATATCATTGGGCCCACGAGAAGGGCAAAGCATTTGGGCAGCTGCCAAAATCACTGCCTTGTGGATAGTTGATAGAAGGTGTGAGTATCAGAGCCTTGAATGGAGAGATAAGAAGCCAAAAGTTGAGGCACCAAGGAATTATAAGAAGCGAGTTGTGGAGATTCAGGTTTCAGACTAGGTCTGATGACGAGAAGAGATTTGTGGGTGGAGTGATCAATCTGTGTGTTAAGGTGAAGATGGTTGAGAGGGAATGCAGAAGTGTGTTTTATTTAAACCTGCATGTTATTCATTGCCCAATATCAATTGACCTTGGAATATCATGCACTACTTTCCTGATAAATGTATCAGAAATAATGTATCAGTGGACTGATTTCAACCGATGTGAATCACTGTGCAATGCGATTCACAGTCTGGAATGTTTCTGGTGCACCTGAATTTCTATCCCACCAACCCGTTCTATTACAAAAGGGAGAATAAAACTTTCATGAACGAGAATTTTGTGGTTTGTTTCAGTGCCCCTGGGGTTTAGAGGAACCTCAGATGCTGGTTTATACCAAAGACTTTTCATAACATGCAGGATAACAGTCTTCCAAACATACAATTCCATAAAATAACTCAGCAGAACAAAAAAAAAGAACAATCTATGTAATTATCTCCAGTAAGAGTTATAAGAGTTGAGCATTTCATTTTAAGACATCTTGTTGAATATTTGTTTCTATGGCTCAGACAAGTATCAATCCTGGAGATAATAAAAAATCTTGGCATTGGCGTTTTATTTCTGTGATATTGGTAATAAAAATATAAATGCCATATATTTATCTGAAATGTGGTATTTGCGGAGGTGATATGTAGGCCAAAGGAACTAAAGTACTGGTTTTAGACAGTTAATGGCATTACTCAATGCTCTTTTTCGAACTCCAGCATGTCCTGCACTTATAACCGAACCTGTAGCAAAGACAGATTGGAAGAAAGGAATAAGGGAAAAATTGCTGGCAGCATGCAAAGTTTATCTTAGCAGAATTAAGTTGCTGTAGGGCAACGTTTTAGCAGTTCCTGTGATGCCGAATCATGGTAGATTGACATAGTTTATACCCAGAAAAGAAAATACTGTATGCTTTTGCCCATGGACTGAGAATCCTTGATACACAAAACATTGTGCATCAAATGTAAATTATTGACAAATCGACTTGGAGGATATTGCTCACATTCAGATAGGCTCAGATTGTGTTCTGCAACATATATAGCGACAGCATTCAGACTTTCAGCTATAAATTCTTTGACGGATGTTTTAATGGCTTTATGAACCTGTTGTGGCAGTTATTGGGGAGTAGGGCACATCCTGGTTCATCCCCCTTAGCACTTGATGGACAGGTCCGGGGGCGGCTTCCAGCTATGAAGATAGAGGAACTGGAAGAAATCTTCATTAGGCGAGAAATAGTATTGGATAGGCTAATAGAATAGTTTCTTTATTGTCATTGTAACATGAACCATGTACAACAAAATTTAAAAATGTCAGCCAGTCAGTGCACCATTCAAACATTTCTAAAAGCTAATGATACATACAAGATAAAATATTAAAAGATAAACAACTAAAATAAATATCACGAAAATAGAAACATAGAAACATAGAAATTAGGTGCAGGAGTAGGCCATTCGGCCCTTCGAGCCTGCACCGCCATTCAATATGATCATGGCTGATCATGATCATGAAAATAGCACGCATAAACACCCAACCCTCCATCCTTCTGTCGATTTCACAGTGTACCACATTCCCTTAGTATGTCTGGCCCCTCTTTTACTTGGCGGCTACATTTAGTGCTTTTATAGCAGTGGGGTAAAAACTGTTTTTTAGTCTGTTCGTCCTTGTCCTTGTAGATCTGTACCGTCTGCCTGACGGCAACAGTTCAAACAGGGAGTGTCCGGGGTGGGAAATGTCCTTTATGATACTCTGGGATTTTTTGGTGCAGCGGGAACTGTGTAAGTCCTCCAAGGTAAGGAGAGGGCAGCCGACAATCCTCTGGGCGTTGTCAATGGCCCTCTGGAGCGCTTTCCTCTGAGCCGCTGTGCAGCTGGTGTACCACACGCATACACAGTATGTTAGGATGCTCTCAATGGAGCACCGATAAAAGGACAGCAGCAGTCTCTGATTGATGTTATTCTTCCTGAGCACCCTCAGGAAGTGCAGTCTCTGCTGGACCTTTTTCAGCAGCGCAGTGGTGTTCACGCTCCACGTCAGGTCCTCCTCAATATGGATTCCCAGGAAGCGGAAATCCGCCACCCTCTCCACACAGTCCCCTCTGATAGTCAATGGTACCATGTCCGTTTTATTCTTCCTAAAGTCTATTATTAATTCCTTTGTCTTTAAGGGGACTGAAGCATGATAAATACCCTGGGCCTGATGGTCTGCATCCCAGGATCCTCAGGGAGGTGGCTCCAGAAATAGTGGACGCATTGGTGATCATTTTCCAATGTTCAATAGATTCAGGATCAGTTCCGGTGGACTGGAGGATTGCTAATGTTATCCCACTTTTCAAGAAAGGAACAAGAGAGAAAAGGGGGAATTACAGACCAGTTAGCCTGACTTCAGTGGTGGGGAAGATGCTGGAATCAATAATTAAAGAGGTAATAATGGGGCATTTGGATAGCAGTAAAAGGATTAGCCCAAGGCAGCATGGACTAATGGAAGGAAAATCATGCTTGACTAATCTTCTGGAATTTGTTGAGGACGTGACAAGTAAAATGGATGGCTAGACTTTCAGAAAGCCTTTGATAATGCCCCGCACGGGAGACTGGCGACTAAAATTAGAGCACATGGTATTGGGGGTAGGGTGTTGATGTGGATAAAAAAATGGTTGGCAGACAGGAAGCACAGTGTAGGAGTGAACGGGTTCTTTTCAGAATGGCAGGCAGTGGCGAGTGGAGTGCTGCAAGGCTTGGTGTTAGGGCCACAACTATTTACCATAGATATTAATGATTTGGAAGAGGGAATTAGGAGCAACACTAGCAAGTTTGTGGATGACACAAAGCTGGGTGGCAGTGTGAACTGTGAAGAGGATGTTAGGTGGTTGCAGGGTGACCTGGACAGGTTGAGCGAGTGGGCAGATGCGTGGCAGATGCAGTATAATTTAGAAAAATGTGAAGTTATCCACTTTTGTGGCAAAAACAAGGGGGCAGATTATTATCTCAATGGGGTTAGGTAAAGGGAGGTACAGCAAGACCTGGGTGTCCTTGTACACCTGTCACTGAAAGTTGGCGTGCAGCTACAGCAGGCAGTGAAAAAAGCTAATGGAATGTTGGCCTTCATACAAGAGGATTTCAGTATAGGAGTAAAGAGGTTCTTCAGCAGTTGTACAGGGCTCTGGTAAGACCACATCTGGAGTATTGTGTACAGTTTTGGTCTCCTAATTTGAGGAATGACATCCTTGTGATTGAGGCAGTGCAGGCTAGGTTCACGAGATTGATCCCTGGGATGGCGGGACTGTGATATGAGGAAAGATTGAAAAGACTAGGCTTGTATTCACTGGAGTTTAAAAGGATGAGGGGATATCTTACAGAAACATGTAAAATTATAAAAGGACTGGACAAGCTAGATGCAGGAAAAATGGTCCCAATGTTGGGTGAGTCCAGAACCAGGGGCCACAGTCTTAGAATAAAGGGAAGGCCATTTAATACTGAGGTGAGAAAAAAGGTTTTCACCCAGAGAGTTGTAAATTTGTGGAATTCACTGCCACAAAGGGCAGTGGAGGCCATATCACTGGATGGATTTAAGAGGGAGTTAGATAGAGCTCCAGGGGCTAGTGGAATGAAGAGGCATGGGGAGAATGCAGACACGTGTTATTGATTGGGGACGATCAGCCATGATCACAACGAATGGTGGTGCTGGCTCGAAGGGCCGAATGGCCTCCTCCTACACCTATTTTCTAGGTTTCTATATTTCTATAAGAGCAGGGATTTTTGGCGCAAGACCAGTCTTCAGTCTCTCACTGAAGCGGAGATTAGTGTGCTGTGCTCATTAAAGCCTCTACAGAATTTGCCTGGTTCCTTGCCTTCATTCCGGGCTCTCTCACCTACCTGCTACACTGTCACTAATTTGAAACATTTGGAGAGGACTTTCAGCTAAATAAATCAACAAATTTCTAAGATCAAGATTCCAATTTAGCCTTTAGTTTCCCTCAATTTTTGATCTGAGGACTTGATTCTTAAAAAAAACGTAATCTTGTCTAAACATATATGTAATTGTATCAGGTAATCTATTGTTGGGATTTTTGGTTCATGAGCATATTTGAATATACATAATCATTCAAATAATTGTGTTGAAAGTGAAGGTCATTGCATTTTACTTAGTAAATAAAAATCTACACAGAACAGATCATAGAACACTACTGCACATGAACAGGCCCATCAGCCCATAATGTCTGTGCTGAACATAATGCCAAGGTCAAATCTTTACTATCTGCACATCACTGTGCCTTTCCAAAAGTCTCTTAAACAACACTATAATATCCGCCACTACTACCACACCCAGCAGTGTGTTCCAGGCACCCACCACTCTCTGTGTGAAAAGTTCATGCCCTGCACATTAAACTTTGGAGAAGTTAAAGGGAGCAGGAATACAAATGCACAATCTCTAAAAATTGTTATGCGAGCCATTGCAGACATTAACCAAGCATATGGAGTTAATTCGAAGATAGACACAAAAAGCTGGAGAAACTCAGCGGGTCAGACAGCATCGCTGGTGAAAAGGTATGTGACATTTCGGGTCAAGACTTCAGACTGAGGGTTAGGGTTAAGGCAAACGAGAGATATCGACGTTGATATAGAGAACAAATGAATGAATGATATGCAAAAAATGAACGATGATAAAGGAAACAGGCCATTGTTAGCTGTAGCCCAGATGAAAACGAGTGACAAACACGAAACTCACCAGGTCGACAATGACAGTGTGGGGGAGGAACGGAGAGAGTGAGGATGCAAGGGTTCCTTGAAGTTAGAGAAATGAATATTCGTTGTAAGCTGCCCAAGCAAAATATGAGGTACTGTTCCTCAATTTGCATTCGGCCTCACTCTGACAATGGAGGAGTCCCAGGACAGAAAGGTCAGTGTGGGAATGGATAGGGGAGTTAAAGTAAAGCAACAAGGAGATCAGGTAGGCTTAGGTGGATTGAGTACTGATTTATACACCTACCAAATCTAGGTAAAGCCACACTTGGAGTCAACACAATATGAAAGAATTTCTCATTTTGCATCAATGCTAAAATCGTAAACCTAAATAAAGACATTTAATTAGGCAGGATGAGTCAGCTACAATTAATTTCCAGACACAACACTGGCAGACATTTGAAAAAGGTATTCTTAACTTTCTCCAAATGCGTACTCCTTTAAGAAATTTAGCCACCATAGGATGAAGATCATTCCAGGTCATGTCTAAATATAGATGTTGATGAAAGCATAAAAACCCTGCAGAATATGAAGCTAATTTTGATTAAATCCTTAGCTCTCCACGGGGGATGCTGGGTTTGCTTAGTGTTTTCTGCATTTTTTAATACTTTTTGACATTTCTACGACATTTCTATCACCTCCAATACGATCCCACCACCAGTCACATCTTTCCATCCCCACCCCTTTCCACTGAGATCGTTCCCTCTACACCACCTTGATCTACATAGAAACATAGAAAATAGGTGCAGAAGTAGGCCAACTCAGTACCCTGTACCTGTCTCCTCTCCATACCCCCCGATCCCTTTAGCCACAACGGCCACATCTAACTCACTCTTAAATATAGCCAATGAACTGGCCTCAACTGCCCTATGTGGCAGAGAATTCTACAGATTCACCACTCTCTGTGTGAAAAATGTTTTTCTCATCTCGGTCCTAAAAGACTTCCCCCTTATCCTTAAACTGTGATCCCTTGTTCTGGACTTCCCAAACATTGGGAACAATCTTCCTGCATCTAGCCTGTCCAACCCTTTAAGAATTTTGTAAGTTTCTATAAGATCCCCCCTCAATCTTCTAAATTCCAGCGAGTACCAGTCGAGTCTATCCAGTCTTTCTTCATATGAAAGTCCTGACATCCCAGGAATCAGTCTGGTGAACCTTCTCTGTACTCCCTCCATGGCAAGAATGTCTTTCCTCAGATTAGGAGACCAAAACTGTACACAATATTCCGGGTGTGGTCTCACCAAGGCCCTGTACAACTGCAGTAGAACCTTCCTGCTCCTATACTCGAATCCTTTTGCTATGAATGCTAACATACCATTCGCTTTCTTCACTGCCTGCTGCACCTGCATGCCTACTTTCAATGACTGGTGTGCCATGACACCCAGGTCTCGTTGCATCTCCCCTTTTCCTAATCGGCCACCATTCAGATAATAGTCTACTTTCCTGTCCTTGCCACCAAAGTGGATAACCTCAAATTTATCCACATTATACTGCATCTGCCATGCATTTGTCACTGTCCACTAGTCACCGTGACCACTAGTCACTGCCTGCCATTCTGAAAAGGACCCGTTTACTACTACTCTTTGCTTCCTGCCTGCCAGCCAGTTCTCTATCCACATCAATACTGAACCCCCAATACCGTGTGCTTTAAGTTTGCAAAGGTGTGCTTTTGACAAGGTCCCACTCTTAAGTGGGACCTTGTCAAAAGCCTTCTGAAAGTCCAGATATAACACATCCACTGGTTCTCCCTTATTCACTCTACTAGTTACATCCTCGAAAAATTCTATAAGATTCGCCAGACATGATTTACCTTTCATAAATCCATGCTGACTTTGTCCAATGATTTCACCTCATCTACTCATCCCTTCCCACCTAAACTAACTCCTCCCCAGGAACTTTCCCCTGCAATCGCTGGAGATGGTAAATCTATCCCGACTCCTCCTTTGTCAGTTTGGTTTAGTTTAGTATAGTTTCAAGATTTAGCACAGAAACAGGCCCTTCGTCCCAACGAGTCCATATCGAATAAATGATCACCCCACACACGCACACTGTCCAACACATGAGGGACAATTTACAATTTATTTTAGGGAAGCAAATTCACCTAAAAATCTGTATATCTTGGAGTTTGAGAGAAAATCAGACCACCCGAGAAAGCCCAGCACCCATGGTCAGGATTGAACCCAGGTCTCTGCTGCTGAAAGGCTGCAACTCCTCTGCAGAGCCACTGTGCCGTGGTTCAAGGGCACCTCCTCTACTGCACCCCAGTTCCCCATGTGGCCTCCATTCTATCGGCAGATCCAGGTGTAAACCAGGTGACCGTTTTGCCGAACACTTGCACTCAGTCTACCAAGGCCTGTTGCTATCATTTTAACTCCCCTTCCTATTCCCATATTGACCTTTCTGTCCTGGGCCACCTCCATTGCCAGAGTAATGCCACTCATAAACTGGAAGGACAGCACCATGTTTTCCACTTGGGTAGCTTACAACCCAACATGATGGATATTGAAGGAAGACAAAAAATGCTGGAGTA
Source organism: Leucoraja erinaceus (assembly GCF_028641065.1). NCBI lineage: Eukaryota > Metazoa > Chordata > Chondrichthyes > Rajiformes > Rajidae > Leucoraja > Leucoraja erinaceus. The sequence goes on along the minus strand of NC_073395.1, from coordinate 29,866,807 downwards.
ACTCAGTGGGACAGGCAGCATCTCTGGAGAGAAGGAATGGGTGACGTTTCGGGTCGAGCCCCTTCTTTAGACTGGTTAGGGATAAGGGAAATTAGAGATATAGATAGTGCTGTGGAGAGGTAAAGAACAATGAATAAAAGATATGCAAAAAAAGTAATGATGATAAAGGAAATGTCATTGTTAGCTGTTTGCAGAGTGAAAATGAGAAGCTAGTGTGATTTGGGTGGGGAAGGGATAGAGTGAGAGGGAATACCACGGCTACCTGAAGTTAGAGAAATCAATATTCATACCACTGGGTTGTAAGCTGCCCAAGCAAAATATGAGATGCTGTTCCTCCAATTTGTGTTTAGCCCAACATGCCAACCTCCCACTTCTCTTCTAGATGTCGTCGTCCCCCCCCCCCCCCCCCCAATTATTCCAGACCCAAAATGCACCTATCCATGTTCTCCAGGAAGGCAGCCTGACCTGTTGAATTACTCTAGCACAAAGGCTTTCATGTATTTTTTAAATGTTTATGTAAGTTTAGGCTGGGATTTGATGAGAAGGAAGCATATAAAGTTGCATTTACATGGGAGGCTGAACGTGTGGTTTTGAAATTGGGAGAAAATAGACTACAACCATAAACTGGCAAGATGTGCAAAAGATTGTGCAAGCATCTACACTTTAATTAAAAATTTATCAACTCCACTCAAGAAGAAATGGAAACAAGAAGCCGTTAAATCCAGGTAAGTTAGCCTAATATCAGATGTTAGAAAAAATATTGAAAATCCTTTATTAAATAAGTGAGAATAATGTCCTTAGAAATACACAAAGTGAGTTAGCAAGATATCACGAAAAGAGAATCATAATGACAAATTATTTATGAAGTTTGAATAAGTATTAGCAAAAGATATCTTGTAAATATAGTGAAGAGTATATTAGTAGAATAGATACACAAGGGATAGACTCACAGATTTAAGAGTAATAATTTGGTATAGATTAAAGACTAAAGATGAACAATATTGGATAAAAAGTTATTTAACAGACATTAAAGAAAAATAAGAGTAAGGACTAACAGGTTATTTTTTTAGTTAGCAAGAAGGATGAAAGTATCAATGCTGAGACAGTTAAAATCTGGCAAAATTATGCATGGGGAAGTGTCATATAGTGAAGCTTAGAGCTTTACAGCTTAGAAAAGCTTTATACAGCACAGAAACAGGCCCTTTGGTCCTACACATCCAAGCCGGCTTAAATGTTCCTCTAAAGTAGTCCCATTTGCCCATGTTTGGCTCATATACCTCATAACCTTTCTTATCTATGTACTCATCAAAATATATTTTAAATGTTGGTATTGTACCTTCATTGATTAAATGACAATAAATGCGAACTTGAACTTCCTCAACCACTATTTCTGGCAGTTCATTCCACATAGCCGTCACTCTCTGAATGAAAGAGTTGCCCCTCAGCTTCCTAATAAATCTTTTCCCTCTCACCTTAAACCTATGTCCTTGATTCCCCAATCCTGGGGAAAAAGACTATGTAGTCAGGAACCCAGGTATAGTATCGTTTGACTGGATAGCATAGAAACAAAGACTTTCACTGGATCTTGCCACATGTGACAATAATAAACCAATGCCAATACCAAGAGAAGCAAGGGAGAAGATTTGAACATCGTTGTTAGCTATAGGTGACGTGCCAGAAGAATGGGGGCGAGCTCATGTTGTCTCCCCATTCAAAAAGGAAGTTTGGATAAACTTAAAAAGTACAGGCCAGTGAGCCTTGTGTCAGTCAGTGGTGGGGAAGTTGGTGAAGATCCTGAGAGACGGGATTTATTTTCACTTACACAGGTAGGGATTGATTAGGGGCCATAGTTTTGTGGAGGGGAGATCATGGTCACAAATCTCATTTAGTTTTTTTTAAGGAGGTCAGTAAGAAAATTGGTGAAGGCAGAGAGATAAACATGGTTTATGTGGACATTAGGAAAGCTTTTGAAAAGGTCCCACATTTTAGGGTGTGCACTTAACAGTGAAGATTTCGGGAGATGGAGTCAGATTTTTAGTGCAGACCCAGGATAGACACAAGATGTTTTTAAGGAGTGAACTGTGATCAAGGACACACTGCGTGAAAGGATGTGATTTCATGATAATTTTTAGCAATAGTGCCCTGCAAGGTTGCGTTCTCAGCCCCGTATTATATATGGAATTTTATGAGTGTGTGGCCAAATTCTGCACAAACAGTGTGGAGATGCCTAAACTACTGAGTATGAGCTACTGTGAGGATACGAAACAGACATAGAAGACTCCAAACAAACTCAAAGTACAAGAGTTTATATTAGGTGCAGGCCAATTGTTAGTAGGCCATTCTTGGCCCTGCTCGAGTCCTGCATCAATGCGCCATTAAACAATGTTGTATCATGGCTCAATCATTACATGGTGTCGGAGAAGTCTGCAAAAGCCTATCCAGAAGCGTGCCGCACCCTGCCTTCTCCCGTGGTCCATAGCCCCCCTGGAAACACTATCTGGTTCCCTTATTTGGGTTGGTTTGACATGGCCACTGAAGTGGTCAGGGCCAGCGTCACTTCTCCTAACTCACTGTCTGACAACGGTAAATATCACCAGCCAGCAAAAATGAACTGGTTCTTCTCATTTTACCAACAACCCTCTGTGGCACGAGAGTTCCAGAGATACCTTGCAAATCGGACCACTCTAGTGCTGCATTTAAGGAACATTGCCAGGGATCCCAAGTTCTTCTCCAGCCCAACGAGTGATTTAAAGGATGTCCCAGCAGCTTTTATCCACAAGTTCTTCCAAGCTGTCCAGAAACCCCAATTCAAATGTCCAGGAACTTTTTTTTGACAAATCCAGTAAACCACTTAAACCTTTCACCAGTGGTCCACCTCCAGATCAACAAGGGCTACGGCCGTCTGGGTCACATCTGCGGCCCTGCCAAAGAACCGCGCTCCTACCTGGTTGAAGCGGACGGAGCCATTTACAGACGCAACTGTCAACATATCCTTCCAATGAAGGAACCGCGTCCTGCGACTCCATATCCAGATGTCTTGCATTTTGTGTGTCCCCCCCTCCACTGCTGGTCCTGCTGCTCCACTATCAGCGACCATTTCCACCGCGGCCTCCCCATGGCGTTCGCCGCATAGCTTGCCTATCTCACCACCTCCCCGCCCCGTTGTGTGCTGATTGATGTCAAAGTCTTCATTCATCAAACGAAACAGACATTTTCACACGTGACGGGTTAGCAGGCCACCCATTAGATACGGTGTTGGAATCTCCAAACTCAAAGTACAAGAGTTTATATATGTGTAGGTTGGTTATTTCCTACTAGCCAATTGTTAGTAGTTGCTCCGCCTAATATGCATTTTATATTAACAAGAGCTTGCCTATGCCATTCAGTATGAGTAGCTGCTAGGAACTGTAATGCCCTGCAGATCGATGCTGTAAGTAGATTTAATAAACATGTGTTGTATATTGATATGCGTTTGACTTGACTCATTACAATATGGAGAGACACAAATGCTGGAGCAACTCACAGGGTCAGGCAGCATCTCCAAAGAAAAGGAAACGGTAATGTTTCGGGGAAAGACCCTTCTTTAGTCCCGAAACGTCATCTATTCCTTTTCTCCAGAGATGCCGCCTGATGCGCTGAGTTGCTCCAGCATTTTGTGTCTATCTTTAGTGTAAACCGGCATCTGCAGTTCCTCCATACACATTATTTCTGACAGTTAGCTAACCTAGAGGGATCTGTTTAACCTCCAGACAGAGGTTTCTCAATTGCTTTGTGGCATGTTCTGGCCACCGCACCCACACATTCTCTTTACATTGCGGAAGGCCTTGGTTACTTGATTACATTACATTAGAATCAATATTCAGGTCATTGATTTGCATTAATGGTTGCTCATTCAATATAATTTTAAACCCCCCTGCCGGCTTGGTTCGGCAAATAAGCGCCCAGGAGCGGAAAAGACTGCAGAAAGTTGTAAGCACTGTCCAGTCCATCATCGGCTCTGACCTCCCTATCATCGAGGGAGATCTATTGCAGTCGCTGCCTCAAGAAGGCTGCCAGCATCATCAAGGACCCACACCATCCTGTCCACTCACTCATCTCCCCGCTGCCTTCAGGTAGAAGGTACGGGAACCTGAAATCTGCAACATCCAGGTTCAGGAATAGCTACTTCCCCACAGCCATCAGGCCATTAAACTCAATTCAAACAAAACTCTGATCATTAATAGCCCATTGCAATTTATCTGTTTATTTATGTGTGTGTGTATATATGTATTCATTGGTATATGGTCACACTGATCAGTTCTGTTCTGTATTTATTTATGCCTACAGTATTCTGTTGTGTTGAAGCAAAGCAAGAATTTCATTGTCCTATTTGGGACACATGAAAATAAATTCTTGAATCTTGAATCCCTAACAAACACCATTTACAAGGTTGCAAGTGATGCCACTGTAGTGGGCTAGACCTCAGTCAATAATGAGATGGGGCACAGGAAGGTGATAGAGAGCTCGGTTGCACGGTGTCAAGACAACAACCTCTCCCTCAATGTCAGCAAAATAAGCAGCAGGTCACTGAAGTCACCAGGCGGGGTGGAGCAACAATATCAGCAACAATTCCAGTCACATTGATGTTACTGCCAAGAATGCGCACCGACAATTGTACTTCCTCAGAAGACCAGGAAAATACAGCATGTCCCCAATGACTGCCAATCTCGACAGATGCACCTATCTGGACGAATCACAGCTTAGTACGGCCCGAGATAGCAAGAAATCGCAGAGAGCTGAAAACGCAACCCTGCCGGCAACACAAGACAGCCTGTTTCCCCACCCCCCCACTGCCTCTTCCATCGATTTGATCTGTTGCTCACGTTGCATTTTAAAAGTAGCTATCAATATCAAGAATGACCCAAACTAGGTCATTCCTCTTTATCTCTTCTCCCATCTCTCCTCAGGCAGTAGATAATAAAAGCTTGAAAGCACACACCAGCAGATTCAAGAACTGCTTCTTCCCCGCTGTTATCAGACCCTTGAATGGAGTTCTTGTGAACCAACGATGAATTTCTGATCAACCAATCTACCATGTAGCGACCCTTGCACTTTCTCTGCAGCTGTACCACTATACTCTGCCTGCTGCTTATTTTTCTCTTTTGCACTACCTGATGTACCCAAGTGCGGTAGGATTTGCCTGGACAGCATACAAAACAGTTTCTCTCAGAATACGTGACAAAAATAAACCAATATCAATACCAAGCCACTTTGACAATTGCTGCTGAAGATAAAATGATCTACCTGCATGTGTACAGTCCGTTTGTTTAATCTTTGCTCTGTATATGCCCCAAGAACCGTAGGTTTCTTCAATACTTATCAAATTAGAAGTGGTTGTTTTTCTTTGTGATGTGTCCTTTTTCAAACCCATGAAAAGAGGCAGCAGCCTTCAACACAGGCCCTATGCTCCTCACTCAACAGATCCCCTCCAGCAGAGTCTTAATATATCTGATTTGTCAATGTCATCATCACTGCTAATCTCTTCACAACTTTGAAGTCTGAAAATGATTCATTCTACAAAGAATTTGCAGTTTGAAGGCACTAGCTGGGGACAGAAATTCATTTAAAAGTAATGGAGAGACAGAATTTGCTTTCAATTATGATGTTGAACGAATAAACAGCATTTCATTGTGACAAATATTGATATGATTCCCCAATGTTGTTTGAAGAGCCAATTTTTATCAGCAAAACTATATTAATAATGAATGACGTAAGAAAGAACTGCAGATGTTGGTTTAAACAGAAAATAGAGGAGTAACCCAGCGGGACAGGCAACATCTCTGGAGAGAACGAATGGGTGACGTTTCGAGACGAGACCCTTCTTCAGACTGGTTAGGGATAAGGGAAACGAGAGATATAGATGGTGATGTGGAGAGATAAATAACAATGAATGAAAAAGATGCAAAAAAATGATAAAGGAAACAGGCATTGAAAGCTGTTTGTAGGGTGAAAATGAGAAGCTGGTGCAACTTGGATGAGGGAGGGATAGAGAGAGAGAGGGGGGGAATGCCGGGGCTACCTGAAGTGAGAGGAATTAATATTCATACCTCTGGGCTGTAAGCTGCTCAAGCGAAATATGAGATGCTGTTCATCCAAATTGCGCTTTGCCTCACTCTGACAATGGAGGAGACCGAGGAGGGAATTGTCTGTGTAGGAATGGGAAGGAGAATTAAATGTTCCTGCAACCAGGAGATCAAGTTGGTTCACGCGGGTGAGCAAAGGTGTTCCACAAATCGATCGCCCTATCTGTGGTTGGTCTCACAGATGTATAAGAGTCCACATCTTGAAGAACGGATACAGTAGATGAGGTTTGAGGAGGTGCAAGTGAACCTCTGCCTAACCTGAAAGGACTGCCGGCATCAATGGACAGAGTCGAGGGAGGAGGTATAGTGGCAGGTGTTGCATCTTCTGTGGTTGCAGGGGAAGGTAACTGGGGAGTGGGAGGTTTGGGTGAGAAGGGATGAGTTAACCAGGGAGTTGCGGAGGGAGAGGTCTCTGCGGAAGGCGGAAAGGGGTGGAGATGAGAAAATGTGGCCAGTGTTGGGATCACGTTGGAGATGGCAGGAATTTTGAGGATTATATGTGGTATGCGACGGCGGATGGAAGGTAACGACTAGGGGGACTCTGTCACTGCTGCGGCGAGGGGGAGGGGGAGCAAGGGCGGAGCTGTGTAGTACCGAGGAGACACGAGTGAGGGCCTCATCTAAGTGTGCGGGGAATGAAGACATCTCAGGTTTTCTAATATGGTACACTTCATCTTGGGCGCATATGCGGCGGAGACGGAGCAATTGGGAGTAGGGGATAGAGTCTTTGCAGGATGCACGGTGGGCAGAAGTGTAGTCGAGATAGTTGTGGGAGTCAGTGGGTTTGTAAATAATTAATGGATTGCTTTCAATTAAGAAAATATTGACTTGTTTAACATTCAAAAATGCTATATCTTTGTAATAAATCACTCTTTCTGAATTGTGGTGAGGAGTTTTGAAAGGTTTACGAATTGTGACATTGGAGGACGAAATGAGGCAGCATTCAAATGGCAAATATTCGGGAAGTTTAATTTCATCCTTGAAGCAGTAAAATTAAATTTAGAATGTAAATGTGCAATATATTTTTCCAATGCGATTTGAATTCTAAAACTACCTGGGGTTACCCAAGAGCAATGCTGGAGGGTGATTGCGTTGTCTTAGAGAACTGAGTTCTCATCCCATGTTTGAATGGTAAACCTTAAATTGGATTCTTGAATTTTAGAGACAAATTATAATCACTATGTCCATGTCCTCATAAGGTGAGAAATGAATCTAAGTCCACATAGTGCAAAATCCTTTGTCTCTGCTAAATTACTAGGTTTGTCAGAATTGCACCAAAAGCAATAAAAGAAATGCATTAAGCTCTCCTTATTTAATTTAGTTTAGTTTAGAGAAAGAGCATGAAAACAAGCCCTTTGGCCCACTGGGTCCACGCAGACCAGCCATGGCCGTCTGAAGGGGGGTGCGTTGGGTGCGACCGCACCCCCCTTTTTTTCCCCCTAAAAAAAGTCACAAAAGGAAAAAAAAAAAAAAATCAGAAGAAAAAAATCAACGTTTCCACTTTGGAAATGGCCAGTTCTCTGTTCTCCCGTCTCCGGACGGGAGTGGCTGAATCTGAACCCAACGGTTGTAACCCCAACACCAGACGCCGCTGTGGCGGAGCTCGCTCCCCTCGCCTCCCCCCGCCGCAAGGGCCCAAGCCATCTTCCCCCCACACCACCCCCGCTGACAACTGCTGGGCCCACGCCACCCCAGCTGGACTCATGCCACCCCCACTGGGCTCATGCCACCCCACTGGGCCCACACCACCCCCGCTGGGCCCACGCCACCCCTGCTGACCCCTGCTGGGTCCACGCCACCCTCGATGACCTCAGCTGGGCCCCCGCCACCTCCGCTGGGTCCACTCCATCCCCGCTGACCCCCCCCCGCTGGTTCCACGCCACCCCCGCTGGGTCCACACTCCACCCCCGCTGGCACCACACTGGGCCCACCCACCTGACCCCCACTAGGTCCATGCCACCCTCGCTGACCCCCGCTGGGCACACGCCATCCCCACTGGGCACACACCACCCCTGCTGGGCCCACCCCATTCATCCCCCCGCCCCGCTGGGCCCATGCCACCTTCATCTTCGCTCCCCCACAAGAAAGAGGGGGGATGTGAGAGTGGAGAGGGGTGAGAGAGAGGGGAAGGGAGAGGAGAGAGAGATGGGGGAGGGGAGAGGGAAAGGAGGATTATCTTGAGTGAGATTGCAAAATTAAGGTAGGTTTTAGAGCAATTATTTTCTCCTCCATTTGAATAATATTAAACAATATCAAATATTATCAAACAATTGGAACTGCTTTCTTATCCTTGATAACAATACTGAAAAATATGAATTCAATAGTTTGTGACATAAATACACATTTTAATGGGATCATTATATACAGATGTAACATTTCCATTTCGAGATCGGGGGGGGGGGCAAATATGCGTCAAGCCGATAGCCTAATCGTTAAAGAGTTAAAAGATAGCCTAATCGATAAAGAGCTGAGAAGAGGAATCAGAGCTGCCAAGGAAAGGTACTCTGAGAAGTTGAGTAGCAAATTCTCAGCTAATGACACTTCTTCAGTTTGGAAGGGAATGCAAGAAATCACCAGCTATAAGAGGAAAGCCCCCCCGCTCTTTGGACAATCATCATGACGAACGGCCTGAATGAGTTTTACTGCAGGCTTGAAAATCTGAAACGTAACCCTGGTACCCCTTCCCCAACAAACACAACCAGACCCCAGTCTGCAAAGAATGGACCCTGCACCCTCTCCTTCCCATTCACCACTTCACACCTACTTAGGGCAATACTCCAGTATGAAAAGAGTGGACCCTTTCCCACCCCACCCAACACTTCACACCCACTCACAGTCTGACCAAAGACTGGGCCCTTCTACACCCACCCCACTCCAATCACCACTTCACACCCAATGACTGCACCTCCACAGACACCTCTGTCAAGTTTCTCAAGTTTGCGGATGACACAACCCTGATTGGACCGATCCAGGATGGGGATATCTGTACTCTTTTCAGTTTGACATCTTTCCTATAACATGGTGCCCAGAATAGAACACAATATTCTAAATGCGGCCTCACCAACGTCTTATACAACTGCAACATGACCTCCCAACCTCTATACTCAATACTCTGACTGATGAAGGCCAAAGTGCCAAAATACTTTTTGACCACCTGATATACCTGCGACACGACCTTCAAGGAACCATGCAACCATCAACCATTCCTCTGCCCACCTGGCTGATTGATCCAGATCCTGCTGCAATCTTTCACAACCATCTTCACTATCTGCAAAACCACTCACTTCTGTATCATCAGCAAACTTGCTAATCTTGCCCTGTTCTGTGACGTTTCACAGAGTGCTGGAGTAACTCAGCGGATCAGGCTGAGTATAGAAGTTGGGAGGTCATGTTGCAGTTGCATAAGAAGTTGGTGAGGCCGCATTCAGAGTATTGTATTCAGTTCTGGGCACCATGTTATAGGAAAGATGTCATCAAACTGGAAAGGGTACAGTGAAGATTTATGAGGATGTTGCCAGGACTAGAGGGCCAGAGCTATAGGGAGAGGTTGAGTAGGCTGGGACTCTATTTAATGGAGCACAGGAGGATGAGGGATAATCTAATAGAGGTGTATAAAATCATGATTTGCGTAGATATGGTTGAGTCTTTTGCCCAGAGTAAGTGAATCGAGGAGCAGAGGACATATGTTTAAGGTGAAGGGCAAAAGATTTAATAGGAATCTGTGGGGTATGTTTTTCGCACAAAGGGTGGTAGGTGTATGGAACAATCTGCCAGAGGAGGTAGCTGATGCTGGGTCTATCCCAACTTTTAAGAAACAATTATAGACAGGTACATGGATAGGACAGGTTCGGAGGGATATGGATCAAACGTGGGCAGGTGGGACTAGTGCAGATGGGACATGCTGGGCCGAAGGGCCTGTTGCCACACTGTATCACTCTATGACTCTATCTTTCCCTCTCAAACCCATTCTCCTGCCTTCTCCCCATTACCTCTGACACCCGTATCAATCAATAATCTATCAATCTCCTCCTGAAAAATGTCCATTGACTTGACCTCCACAGCTGTCTGTGGCAATGAATTCCACAGTTCACCACCCTCTGACTTAAGAAATTCCTGCTCATCTCCTTCCTAAAGGAATGCCTTTTAATTCTGAGGCTGTGGCCACTGGTCCTAGACTCTCCCACTAGTGGAAACATCCTCTCCAAATCCACTCCATCCAGGTTTTTACCAGGCTGGGACAGACGGCAACAGCTTCACACCGTGTCCCAAAGCTTGTGTCCTGTCCTGCATCACCCAAGGCAGCAGAGACGTTATAGGAGAGGGCAAGCACCGTAACAAAGTAGCTCACGATGGTTTGGGTAACATTCAGGAATGTCTATGCATGGCACATCATGAATATTACTGAAGAACGGTCTTGACCCGAACTATAATCTATACCTTTTCTCCAGAGATGCTGCCTGACCCACTGAGTTACTCCAGCACTCTGTGACATGCCACCTATCCATGTTCTCCACAGATGCTGCCTGACTCGCTGAGTTACTCCAGCACTCTGTGAAATGTCGCCTATTCATATTCTCCGCAGATGCTGCCTGACCCACTGAGTTACTCCAGCACTTTGTGACAATTTTCCCTTCACCCATCTGCCCAAGCCCACTCTCCCCCCTCCTTTCCACCCATTAACCTTTACATTTCACTCCTCTTTCAAATCTGCTCTACTTATCTACATGCATTTTTCTTCTTCACTTTTTAGTCATAGAATGATGCAGTGTGGAAACAGGCCCTTCAGCCCAACTTGCCCACACCGACCGACATGTCCCATCTAAACTAGTCCCACTCACACGCATTTGGCCCAAATCCATCTAAATCTGTCCTGTCCATGTACGTGTCCAAATGTCTCTTAAACATTAGGATAGTCCCAGCCTTAACTACCTCCTCTGGCAGCTCGTTACATACACCCAGCACCCTTTGAGTGAAAAGGCTACCTCTCAGATTCCTGTTAATTTCTGAAATATTGGTCACAAATTTGGTGCAAAAATGCTCCAAAACAAGGCTCAGAATGGATCAGAGAGCATCTAAAACTCCTGAGCTTCCAGGGCCTTTAAGTGGGCCCTGCACCCTGGCATTGAGGGACTTCATGCTTCGCACTCATAATGTGCGCAGCACACACACTATTTCACATTAAGTTTTTTGTAATCGTGTCATGCCACCCCCTTTTTGAAAAGCTTCATATGGGCCTGCCAGCGATCCCCGCACACTAATGCTATCTTACACGCATACACACAAAGGACAATTTACAAATTTACCAAGCCAATTAATGTAAGTTACCTATAATTGCATCCAATCTAATTAATTAATGTTCCAAAAAAAAAACTGCAGTTGCTGGAAATTTGGAATAAAAACAGAAAATGCAAGAAATATCTAGAAGGTAAAGCAGGATCTATGGAGAGAGAGAAACAGTTAACCTTCATGTCCAAGCCCCTTCACCTGACTTTTATTATAGACTAGACTAAGTGGGACCTGTTGGGTCCCAGCATCATACGAGAGGGCTGGTCCCCCAACGCAATATTCCACCTCTCCTCCAATTCCAATAATGACGGCCAGAGAGGGGGGGGAGGGGCTTTCTGGAGCGCTAGTATGGTTGTTGTACGCTGAAGGGACTGGTTTCCATTGGGCTAGAAAGGACATTGTGGGCCAAAAGGATTCTTGGGCTGGCGGCTCAGTCACTCAAGCCTGTTGTGCTGGCAGCTCACTCACTCATGCCTGGTGGGCTCGCAGTTGACTCATGGCTATTCCTTGAAATTCCATTTCAAGCAGGGTGCAAGGGCACCAAATTCAAGTGCAGTTTCATATCATTTCAAGCTGGGTGCAAGGCCACTAAAGACAGTGAGTCTTGACCTCTCCCTCCCCCATCTTGCACAGACTGAGCCACGCCAAACTTCCGGGTTTTATTGTCCCTCCCCACCTCCCACCAGAAAAGGCGTGGCTTCATGTCGTCATTGACAGGAGAGAGAATCTCAACATTTTTTAAACATTAATAACTCTTATCTTTCATCGATGGGAAAAATCCTCTGCACCTGATGAGTGGAGGGGGACTCTGAGTAAGATGGCCAAAATCAGTCGTACGTGGTAGCATTTTTTCTAAAATCAATTTAAAGCGCAAACAGGATGTGGACAAGAATAGATTTTAATTATAGAGATGACAAAGCAGCTCTAATTAGGCAAGGCAGCTCTAATTAGGCAAGGCGGATCTAATTAGGCAAGGCAGATCTAATTAGGCAAGGCAGATCGCTTTAGCACTTTCAAAACCAAAGGCAACACGGCTTGCTTTAGCACTTTCAAACAAAAACACACTTTTGCATTTTGAAACCACATTTTCAAACCACATTAAGGACACTGACAGGTCAGTAAAACCACTTACAATTTAGTAGACTCGTTTTCAGTGTTATAGTGTTATTCACAGCTCAGACTGAGAATTGTGACCTCTTGCCCCCCCCCATCTTGCAGAGAAATGAGGCACCTCCACACTTCTGGGTTTTATAGTCCCTCTGGAAGGGGTGTGGCCTTCAGGAGAGAGAATCTCAACATTTTTTTAAACACTAATAACTCTTTTATTTTTCATCAATGGGAAAAATCCTCTTGTCATGCACAACGGTGGGGTCTCTGAGTAAGATGGCCAAAAATCACAGCCGTAAATGGCAGCGTTTTTTTCTAAAATTAATATACAGAACAACAGGAAGTGGTCAAGATCAAACTTTTAGTAATTTAGATTGAATGAAAATTTAAGTCGGAATGGGTGTATCTCAGGTGGCAAATCCATTGAAGACAATTTTCCATCTCTGTGATTCATAAGTTCGGACCATCGTCTAACCCACAATTCAATCACGGCTGATCTATCTTTCCTTCCCAACCCCATGCTCTTGCCTTCTCCCCATCACCCTAGTAGGTACTAACAGAGGCACACTGCATGTTTAACATATTATATTTTATGTTAATTTGTTTGATTATTCTTATTGAATGTGGAAAACATCACAGTTGGGAGGCTTCTCTCCTCATCTATAATATTAGTGTCAGCTATACAATCAATGTATGACCTAAAAATTAGGCCGACTCAATGAGAATGGCATCTTTGCAAAGAGCTAAATAATTTACAACATAAAATGGCTCATCAATTAAAAGTGACCATATTACTAATTTCCTCTGGGGAAATTGTGCAGTGGTGAATTCTACCATGTACTTAGAACTATCGTTATTTTGACAAGCAAAACCATTTTCCTATGACAAGATGAATGCTTGCATCTAATGTGCCTCAACTCATCAACATATAAACTGCACAATAAAGTAACTTCATCTATCTATATCATTCTTACTGGAGTTTATTATGATGTTCTTGTTCATTACTGGTGCCATCTCCAATTTAGAAGACAGTCCATTTTAAAATAGATGGGTAGGTGCCTTGATATCGCAGAGTGTGGGTAGAAGTTAATAAAATATCATGCAAAAATAAGTGCAAATTTTATCAACTTGTCATTAGTAATAAAGATAAGTGTTGTGTGGGGAAATTCACTATCTGCAAATTTTATAATACTTCCCTTTACATTCTTCCCACAGAAACTGCTGAAGTATCATAAGCAAAGCCATTCAATCTTGTACATAATACAAAAGAAGAATGAAAAATGCACACTCGTTGAAATAAAAAAATGTTCAGTTTTACTGGCAGGATTTGGATTTTTAAGTGAGCTGTCTTGAAAAGTAGAAGCTAATTCACATGAGGCATTCAAGTTGGGTTTGGGTATCAAACATTTACAATGTGATTTTTATCAGTTGAGATAAGAAGAAACACTACAAATACTGGAAATCTAAAGAAGGTCTAAAAGTGCTGGCATTGCACTGTATTCAAATTTGCATCTGAAAGAGAATAGGTCAATATTTAATGTACAACCTCCTTAAGAAGTATCATCAGTTCTGATTAAAGGTCACAATTGAACTGGTCCAACTTTTTACCTGTATAGAATGAATGACCTGGTTACCTTGTCAGCACTTCCTCGCTCATACCGCACATCTGCTCGTATATCTGGGACGATTTATATTTGGATGCATTCAAAGGTGTGCTTGAAAAGAAGGTCGGTTTGAATATAATGTGCAAAGGCAAAGAAAATAAATCCTCACTACTCACAGAGCATGTAAAAAGGAATCGGCAGGGCTATGACTGGTTCACATCAGTTCATATTGTCTTCCATGGCCCTGTGCATTCAAGTGACACCGTATCTTCCCATACAGGAAGCTGGCATGAAATATCTTTTAAACATTTTATTTTCCCAATTAAGGAAATAGTGAAGACAAAAAAATGCTATAATCAGGGAATACTGTTTACCATCAGAAATATAACTGACTCGTCAACAGACGACAATTTAGAGAGAGCTGTTTTCAACCAAGAATCTGTGAACTTCAATTGTCCCTTTCCTGATCTACCATTACAAATCCCAATTCAACCTTCCGAAATGAAATGTCAATTGAATCTTCCACGACAGTCCATCTAGTCTCAAACTATAAAACCCAGGCAAAATTAATTCCTTTAAAACAAGAATCACAAATATTCACATCAGTACCTGAAAAACATTGCCATAGAAACGAGACTCAAAGTTCATTCGATTCTGTTCTCAACTTGTATGGAAGTTACCCTTTATGGCTGGAGAATTCCAAGGGAGCAAAGTGCACTTTATTCTTTCTGGCCAAACAGAAACAAGCAGGTAGAAACGATGAGTTTGTTCCTTCTCCGAATAATTTCGAAAACTTCCTTGAAGTTGTGCTGATATTGGGCGAGAAAGCTGCTCCATCTCAGTCACACTTTCAGAGGTTCTGATAGATGGAGCCTAAAACTGAGTTCATTTTTCTATTGTAAAATGCGTAACATCCATTGTATAACTTTTATTGAATCTATGCACTAATCAGTTGTAATTGGAGAATGGACTTTGTCCAATTATGAACTTTTAAAATGCCCTGGGGCATTTTTATTTTGTTACTGGACAGGAGTTTGGTCAATAGTAACCAAGTCACTGCAAAGGATTAATGAAGGTAGACAAAAATGCTGGAGAAACGCAGCGGATGAGGCAGCATCTATGGAGCGAAGGAAATAGGCAACGCTTCGGGTCAAGCCCTTTTTCTGAAGAAGGGTTTCGACCCAAAATGTTGCCCATTTCCTTCGCTCCATAGATGCTGCCTCACCCACTGGGTTTCTCCAGCATTTTTGTCTACCTTTGATTTGCCAGCATCTACAGTTCCTTCTTAAACAAAGGATTAATTAATTTGATTCACAAATTAGTCTTAGCGTGAAATGAGTTTATAGAATCTTTTAGGTTGGTTTAAAAGGTCCAACACCGGAAGCTCCAACATATCTCATACGCATTTCAACGGAAACAGGCCCTTTGGCCCACCATGTCCGCGCCAACCAGCGATCCCCGCACAATAACACTAACCTACACACACTAGGGACGATTTATACTAAGCCAAGTAACTTACACACCTGTACGTTTTTAGAGTGTGGGAGGAAACTGAAGATCTCAGAGAAAACCTATGCGGTCACGGGGAGAACATACAAACTCTGTACAGACAGCATCCGATGTCAGGATTGAACCCAGGTCTCTGGCGCTTAAAGCGCTGTAAGGCAGCAACTCTACAGCTGCTCCATCACACCGCACCCGCTGAGCCACCGCTAGGTTATTCGTTAACTTAGAAACTGAGAAATGAGTCCATACCTTTCTACACCAATGTTAGCAGTCGATGGTTCTATATGTCTTTTAAAAACCCATTTTCAGGCTTCTTCCTGGTCATGCTTTCAAAACATTGATTGATTTGCTCACATTTTTAACAAACCCATTTTCATCTATATTAATACATTTCCATCAAGTTACCATTCCTATATACATAAAGAATATTTCCATGGACATATTTGAGCGTAACTAATTTGTTAAAATGAATCTGAAATGATCGAGCAAAATCAAACAGTCAAAACATTAATTTTTAAGTCAATTTGCATTAAATTTAAAATTTAATGATTGACTGATTGACTGATTTTGGTCGATCACTTCAAATTTTACACTGAGCACTATGCAAATGGTTTTTGGGAGAAGATTGAATGATAAGAGCCTTCTGAAACTCGCACAATCTTGAAAACCGTGCTATGATGAATGCATTCAAAGCAGGAACATTTGGTTTCTTTGTAAACACATTTTGTTATCAGTTCAGGGATGCCCAGCCAGCAACATGCTGTTTAACCCATTCCTAGTTCTTTTGTTACCCAGGATTGCCAAGTTCTGTTGTCAAAATCATTTTGATACAGTATTTTTATCTTTATATTTTGATATGAAGTCTTCTCACAGTCATACAACACAGAAATTAGCCCTTCAGCTGACCAATCCCATTTGCCATCACTTAGCCTGTAGTCTATTAGGCTTTGGTGATTCAAGTGCTCATCTAGAAGGTTTCCTTTTAACTATTTTGGCCCCTCCACCTTATCAAGCATGTGTTCCAAATCACAACCAACATCTGGATGAAAATAATTTTCCTCAGATCCCCACTTACCCACAATTCCTCACGTTAAGCATGTGCCTGCTGATTTTAGACACCTCTATTTATGGTGAAAGGTTTTTTACCATCTACCCTATAATACCTCTCATAATGCTGTGCTCCTCTATGGGTCCCCTTCAATCTCCTTTGCTCAAACAAACCTAGTTCATCAACCTCAGAGCATAATATTCTATTCCAGGCAACATCTCAGTGAATCTCACCTGCACACTTATCAGTACAATAGTATTCTTCTATCTTATACTCATCTCAATAGGTTGCTGTAACACATTAATTTATAAGGTTAATCTCTCAACGTATTTTAAATACAAAGCTGAGATACTCAAGTATTTTGGCGCATTCATACTATTTTGCTCCATGTTTACAATGCAGAGCAGTCACTTACACTACCCCAAGGCTCCACATTCTCATCAACTCCCCTCAGATTCTACCACTCACCTGTACACTAGGGTGATACACAGAGGTCGATCAACCCAATTGTCTTTGGGAAGTATGAGGAAACCAGAGTGCCCAAAACAAGCAAACAATGCAGACACAAGGAGAGTGCAAACTCCACATATTGTAGACAGAGGTCAGAATTGAACACAGATCTCTGGTGCCATGAGGCAGAAGCTCTGCTGGCTGCACTACTGTGCCACATGTACAGTAATCATACAATTCAAGTGTTAGTATCCTTGTCAAGCTATATTTTTACTGGTACGTTTTCCAGTCCTAGAGTAAGAATGCAAAAATAAAATGTTAATTCGGATCAAACAAATGTAAAGCAATGAGAATTAAATAAAGAGATAACCTTGCTTGAAACAGTTCTTGGCTATTATAATAGAAGCCCAACAAGAATGTGAAGCATTCAGCCATCGGTGCAGTAAAGCAAGTTCTCTTGCCCAGAGGCAGAAGTCCTTTATTGAGTTGTTTTGATCTGAGATGCTTGGTCTGAAGCAATATTTGTTTGTAACTTCCAAAAGAGAATTGGATAAATACATGAAGGGGAATAATTTGCAGGGCTGGAAGGGAAGAGCAGGCGAATGAATCCTTCTAAGCTGCATCAGACTCTGTTTCATTGCACCTTCAGCCCCATGGAGAGTGGACACTATCGATCATCCCTTACAGCAGGAAGTAGTAGTATTAGTACCAGTCATGGGTGAGTTAGTGGAAGCTCAGTGGAGAGACCTGCAGAATGGACATGTACTTGGCCTGATCATTAGCAAATGCTTGAGCCAAAAAAAACCTTAATGCAGCTAAGTTTCTCAATGTTTATAGTCTACAATAGAATTCTTCCAGTTTGTCTTTTGGGATATCTGCCCTATTAAAGGAAATGAAGCCAGTGCCAGGAATGACCACCCAATGGGTTGTTAAGGGGATGAATTCTATTTCTATGTGAAGAGGTCGCAAGGCACTTTGGTGCATAGCATTTGGTCTCATATTCTATCTGTAGACTTTAGAGATGCAGATCGGACACAAGCCCTTCAGCCCATCGAGTCCACGCCAACCAACGATCACCATATACACGAGCATTATCCAACACACTAGAGACAATTTATAATTTTACCGAAGTCAATTCATCTAAAAACCTGTACGTCTTTGGAGTGTGGGAGGAAACCGGAGCACACGGAGAAAGCTCATGAGGTCACAGAGAAATCATTCAAACTCCTTACAGACGGCACCAATAGTCAGGATTGAATCCGGGTCTCTGACGCTGTAAGGCAGCAGCTCTATCACTACGCCACTGTGTCACCTAATATATCAAAAATAAATCTGTCTTTACTGAGGTTTTGAATAATGTATAAATAATTTAATGTTGTTCATTTGCTGCAGGAGGTTTCACTGGAAAATTAATTAAAATATTATGTAGCATCTAAAAAAATATGAATGCTAAGTATGTTGGAATATTAATTGGAAAAACATTCAATAGGATATCCACTTGGACTTTTTCCCATTGTAGCAGCACCTGTGGATTATCAGGGCTTTACTCTGTTTATTTTTTTATTGCAATAACTTTAATTAGGTGTCTCACAAAGAGTAACAAGGCACTCTGTCTTGTTATTTTCAAGTGGAGTTCAAGAATTCACCTAAATAACATCATATGATGTTCATGCAATTTTGGCAAAGCTCTTCGAATGTCTCCTTGTGCTATTAGAATGTCTCCTCAAAAGTCTCCATCTTCCAACCTCCAGCAGAAAATGAACAGTATTAAATTGCTTTGGCACATAAAGCCAATTCAACTTGTTTTCATCAGAAATTAAGCCCCAAAAAACAGTTAAAATCAAACTTTCCACTTTAGTCGGGAGGTAAACACTAGTTCTACCCTACACTCCAGAAACTATTTAAAGAAGCCAATTAACCTACAAACCTGACATGATGAAAGGTCTCGACCCTAAATATCAGCTGCTCCTTTTCTGCAGAGATGCTACCCCACCTGCTGAGTTGCTCCACCATCTGCAGTTCCTTCTTACACAACCTACAAACCTGCACGTCTTTAGAATGTGGGAGGACACCGGAGCACCAGGATCTCTGATGCTGTAATGCAGCAATTCTACCGCTGCACCATTGTGCCCCCCTTACAAGTTCTTAAAGGTTACCCTGTATTTACATGTTACAGACCCCAAGCTTTTACAGGATTTGCACATGGCATATCTCAATACTTTTCTCAATTAGGCTTTTTGCACAAGATACAGGAAAGACTATCACACTCATATTATCTATCCAAGATCACCGAGGTTAAAGTGTGAAGTGAGTGGAAATCTGTGGCCAAACATGAAATCGACTTTTACTGTGGTGATCCAGATGAGGCAATTAAATCTTTAATTACCAGCTGTTTGAACATCACTTTACCGCCGTTAATATATGCTCCATCACCTCTCTTTCTAGGAGATGAGAGAATGTTTCTGACTTCTGTAAGAAGGTATCTTTCTTCCTGTTGGCCTATTGCCTCTAGATTCTACAGGGAATCTAGAGACAATAGTTAAATGCTTTGTTTTTGTTTTCATGGGATCTATTATTTTTAGCCCACACCAAGGAATGCACTTTCCCTTTAAGAGGTAGGCCAGGCTTTATTTGGCAATCCAAATGGATTTCATGCTCAGCTAATCGAGAGATCCCGTGAGACACCGGTTCAGTGTTACAAGTCTCACAATTTCTATTTCATGAAAATTTGCAGTCCCTGCAGTTTGCAAAATGTGATTGAATCGCTACATGTACGAAGAAGGCACTTCACGCAATATGGTGTTTACTGAATCTCTCTGTGCTGTTAGGTACAGTGCAAATTGGGAATTAACAAACATATTTAGGATGGATGTGGGAAACAATGGCCTGATGTGTTCCTCATTTACTCAAAGTATTATACGATTGCTATCAAAATTGAAAGATTCTACTGTCCAATGTATTAATATTAATTATATTGAAAATCTAAACTCATTATTGGCAAACATATCATAAATTATTATATTCAGTGATACCATAACAATACGCAGGCAGCACTTAAAACAGCTGCTGCCATATCCCAGAGTCCTTTGGCCTAGGGCCTTTCAGATGATTTCCTGTGAAGCTCAGACATAAATCCATTGCCGACTGCTCCCGGGCAGATCGTTTCACTGAACACCTCCGCTCAGTCCGCCTTAACCTACCTGATCTCCTGGTTGCTCGGTACTTTAACCCCCTTCCATTCCCAATCTGACCTTTCTGTCCTGGGCCTCTTCCATTGCCAAAGTGAGGCCCAGCTCAAATTGGAGGAACAGCACCACATATTTTGCTTGGGTAGCTTATGCCCCAGTGGTATGAACATTGACTTCTCTAACTTCAAGTAGCCCTTGCTTTCCATCTCTCTCCATCCTCTCCCCCTTCCCAGTTCTCCCACCAGTCTTACTGTCTCTGACTACATTCTATCTCTGTACCGGCCACTCCCCTGACATCAGTCTGAAGAAGGGTCTCGACCTGAAATGTCACCCATTCCTTCTCTCCAGAGATGTTACCTGTCCTGCTGAGTTACTCCAGCATTTTGTGTCTAACCAGTTTAAACCAGCATCTGCAGTACTTTCTTACCCTACATATGGCCACAGAAACCCCAAACCAGTACAACCAATGTCAGCCTGACATGAGACAATGTAAATTAATAATCTGTGGGGTTTCTTTCCCTGAAAGGGCAAAATAAGACTTTTTAGAAAAGTGACATTTATAAGAAATGATGTAATAACAAGGATAATCTGGATTGAAGATATTTTAACATTTGATTGAGTATCTGTAAAGTCCAGCTCAAAATAAGCCGTGTGTGTCCATTTTGTATAGGACTATTCCTTATTGCATTGGTGTGTCAGTATACATCCTGCATTCATTTGGTGTAAGAGATTTGCAGATGCTGGTTTAAACTGAAAATAGGCACAAAATGCTGGAGTAACTCAACAGGTCAGACAGCATCACTGCAGAAAAGGAATAGGTGATGTTTTGGGTGGAGACCCTTCTTCAGACTGAAGAAAGGTCTCGACCCGAGACGTCACCTATTCCTTTTCTCCAGAGATGCTGTCTGACCCCCTGAGTTACTCCAGTTTGTGTCCATCTGCACACGTTCTGTCCTTGCCGCGATTTCTGCTCCATCTTCTCCCTTCACACTGCTCTTTGAAATGCCAAGCTATGCAGCATGGAGACAATGGTGATACTCACGACCATGGTTGGGCTGTACTGGACCGGAGTTCCTGACTGAACTGAAATGCTCTTTCAAAATCTAGAGATTACTAACTTTTCTATATATAATGACCGAAACGGACCATAATACTCTAAATGGGCTATCCCACTTGGGCGACCTAATTGGCGAGTCCAGAATAGTGTCTTCGACCTTCAAGCTCGAGGGCACTCGCCTGGAAAGCCTCGAGTTGGATCGACCAACCGCGGTGAAACCGTGAGCTGGACAGCCGGGCACACGGGCGCACGCGCGCGCACACACACAGCAAAGGTGGGAACCAGGGAATGGGGGGGGGAACGCTGTCTGAAATTCACACCCACGATGAAGAAGGTAAAATGGCTGCACAGTAACGGTAAAGGGCCTGTCCCACCAGCATGCGATTGCATGCATCAAGCACGACCAAACAGAAGCGGAGTTCAAGCTCAGTTCGCGTTAAGTACGTGGTAAGTACGCGCAAAGTTTGCGTAAAGTTCGAGCGTGGTGTAATTTACGTCAAATTCACCAATCAGCTGGGCAGGAGGAGGGCCAACTGAATTTGGACGTTGCACGGTGTCGGGCGGTGACATCATCACGCAACGGCACGCCGAGCGGTGACGTCATCACGCAACGCCACACGCTAGGCGTACGCTGTCAAGACGCTGAGTACGGCGTCGAGACTCTGCGTACGCCCGTCGAGACGCTGCGTACGTCCTCAATGCGGTTGTGGGCCGACAGGCAGTTGTCGCGCGGGATTATCAGACAGTGCAAGATTTGTGGAGCCCCGCGCGATGTCGGGACCAGCCCCGCACAACACCATACGTCTCTGCCGATGGAAGTGGGACCGGCCCCGTGAGGCCTCAAGCAATCACGTTTGGTCACACTAGACGCATGCCCTTAAGTCCTTTAGAGAGGGCGGAGGGGGGGGGGGGGGGGGGGGGGGGAGAGAAAGGGGGGGGGAGGAGAAGGGGGGGGGGGGAGGATAAGAAGTGGAGACACTTTTAAGAAGAATAATAAAGTTTATCGGGCATTTTACCTACCATTAGGTTTTCCTTGGTCCTGAAAACTCCAATGAGCCAATCAAAATGCCTAGTCAGCGAAGGAGATTGCTTACGGCTGCTCTAGACTGCCTGTAACTAAATAGCGACCCCACTCCACTGCACTACAAGTCAAAAACAACCATGCCAACCAAATATTACTCGCGGAAAATTTTTCAACATGCTGAAGATTTTTCCGCTACCTAGCTGAGGCCGCGGGAACTTCCCTCGAGCATGAAGGAGAGTTCCAGCAACCTCATAGGACCTCCTAGGACCACGTGTCGACCATGCTGCGAGTTTGAAGGTCGAAGACACTCTTCTAAACTCGCAGATTAGGTCGCCCAAGTGGGACAGCCCCTTAAATGTGGCCTCATCTAATAACACGCAAAGGGTGGTGGGTGACTGGAACGAGCTGCCAGAGAAGATAGTTGAGGCTGGGGCTGTCCCATCAATTAAGAAGCAGTTAGACAAGAACATGGATAGGACAGGTTTGGAGGGATATGGACCAAGCGCAGGCATGTGGGAATAGTGTAGCTGAGACATTGTTGGCTGGTGTGGGCGAGTTGGGCCGAAGGGCACTGTTTCCACTCTGTGAATCTATGAGCTCCCAACATCTACAGTATAATACTCTGACTGATGAAGGCCAATGTGCCACAAGCCTTTTTGATCACCCTGCCACATGTAATTCCACTTTCAAGGAACTATGTACCTGCACTCCTAGATCCCTCTGTTCTACAACACTTAACAGAGCTCTACCGTTTATTGTGTGGAATTATAGTAGTTAGTTTTGGATCATTAAGCAAAATATTAGGCCTAAAGTTAATTTATTAAAAAATCGGTACAGAGCTTGTACGTTTTCCCCGTGACCGTGTGGGTTTTCCCCAGGAGCTCAGGTTTCCTTCCGTTGATGGGACGATCTTGACTCCCGTAGCCGGCAGCGTTTGGGCCCTCCGCGCCGGGGCGATAAGCTCCTGCATCGGCGGGATTTCAGCTCCCCCTCGCCGGGCGATCGGACCCCGATTATGCATGAAACTCTTAATGCACACTCTTGAGACTTGCCACGTATAATGTTTGGGGTACTGATTTCTGCGCTGTTAGTTCTAAAGAGTACATGTAAGTAACAGTACATTTTTAAGAGTGCTCACTGCCTTAGCCTTTGCACCAAGAACGTTTCTGACACTTGCTTATCATGAAGAAGGAAAAGGATATAGATAGTCACAATGTGTGAAGAGCATGCAGCTGTACGTGGTCAAGTTAAACTGCTGGATAGTTTATCCTGTAGCCTAAGTGAACGAGCAAAGGGAAGGCATCAGACCTCCCAGCAGTTTGTAACTTTTGTCGTTGCATGTACTCTCCCTGCTGTGTGTTGACAATCATTTTTCCATTGCTGTCAGATTTACAGGGGCAGGATCTCCTCCTGACTTTCTCCTCTTTTCCTCTATTGCTAGCATCTACAGCAAAGGTATTGATACTATGTTTTGCCTGTGTGGTATTGAAAAGGGCTTTAAAAGACACACAAGACATGCAGAGTGTGGTAATGACAGGAAAACTGGCCAAGTCTGACCCCACTGGGTAAATAGTTGTGAGGGCAATGGCAGGTTCAAGTGCATGGTGATACATTTTGGTCAGCTAGATTAGGCTAAATGTACACAGTAAATGATAGGGCCCTGGAAATTATTGGAGAACAGAGAAACCAAGGGGTATAAATACATGTTGAAGCAAAGAACCACAGATGACTGGTTAACACACAAAATGACACAAAGGGCCAGAGTAACTCAGCAGGACAGGCAGCTTCTCTGGAGAATATGGATAGGTGTCGTTTCGGGTCGAGATCCTTCAGATACATGGTTCCCTGAAAGAGGCAACACAGATAGACAGAGTAGTGAAGAAGGGCCAATGCACATATGCTTTCATTGGTCATGGGATTAAGTACAGAAGTTAGGTTGCAACTGTACAAGTCATTGGTGAAACCGCACAAAGTATGAGTGCGGTTCTGGCCTGATTCAGCTAAAAGAAGAATGTCATTAAAATGAAAGGGGTGCAAAAAGATTTACAAGGATGGGACCAAGACTTAAGAGCTTGAATTATAAGGAGAGGTTGTATAAGCTGGGACTACCTCCCTGGACCATTGGAGGCTGGCAGATGCCCTTGCAGAGGTATATAAAGTGATGAGGGGGTACTGACAAGGTGAATGGTCTCAATCTATTTTTCAAGGAGGGGCAGCTAAGACTGGTAAACATAAAGTTAAGGTGAGAGGGGTAAGAAAATAAACAATATTATCATAAGGACCCAAGGGTAACCTTTTCCACATGGAGTATAGTGGGTATACAGAACAAACTGATAGAGGAAGCTAGAAGGGCAGGTACAATTACAATGTTCAAAAGATAATTGAATAGTTACTTGGATAGAAAAGGTTCAGAGGGGTAGGAGCCAAATGGGACTAGCTGGGATAATCATCTTGGTTAGCAAGGATGAGTTGTGCCAAAGGGCCCTTTTCTCAGCTGAGAGTATGGATATACCAATGAAGAGCTGCAATAAGAGTCCTCCTATGATCAGGAGACAAATGCAAAAGATGGTTGTAGAATTGGTCTTGCAATGCAGAAAATAAGAGAAACATGAAGGAAAGTGGTATCCAGTGACTCCAATAATTTTCTTCTTAAAAAGCAACTGGTTCTCAAAAATATCATTTTTAGTATTGCACATCTTGCAATCTCTTTTTATTAACGGGCGGCATGGTGGTGTAGCGGTAGCGTTACTGCCTCAGAGACCTAGGTTCGATCCTGACTACGGGCGCTGTCTGTACATTCTCTCCATGACCTACGTAGGTTTTCTCTGAGATCTTGTGTTTGCAGCAGCATGGAGCGAAGCTATGGAGTTTCGTACAACTTCAAAGCCCACACGAAACCCTTTCAGAAGATCAGTCTGAAGAAGGGTTTCGGCCCGAAACGTTGCCTATTTCCTTCGCTCCATAGATGCTGCTGCACCCATGAGTTTCTCCATGTAAATTCGTCCCATCTGCAGTTCCTTCTTAAACACAGGTGTGTAGGTAATTGGCATGGTATATATGTAAAAGTGTGTGTGGGATCAGTGAGCTGGGATCAGTGGTTGGTGCAGATTATCTCTAAGCTAAATGTTTTAATGTTTCTCTGGGTTCTCCTTGCCCATTGAAGGGAAAAACATTATTTTTCCTTATATTATAATTGTATATGTTGTTCTTTGAGAATACAAGCTCTCTGATGATACCATATTAACTGCTTTTTCAAATATATATTGTTACTCATTGTACAGTGGTGTAAACAGCATCTCAGCAATAAAGTACAGAAGGCTACCTTTAATTATTGTGCTATCCACAACATTCCTGCCTTTCTACATCACATGATGCTTACCTGGAGATTTCGCAACGCTATTTTTTGGCATTATTGCAGCCACTGAGGGTTCTCCCAAAATAGTATTTCAAAGTCACAAAAACATAGGGAACGCATGAACATTGTGGGCCGCAGTAGAGTGCCTTATAGTGCCAGAGACCTGGGTTTCATCCTGATCAGGGGTGCTGTCGGTACGGAGCTTGTACGTTTTCCCCCGAGGCCGAGTGGGTTTTCCCCAGGAGCTCAGGTTTCCTTCTGCATTTCAAAGACTACAGGATTGTAGGTTAATTGGCTTCACTAAGAGTTAGTGTTTGGGGATCGTTGGTCATCACGGACTCGGTGGGCCGAAGGGCCTGTTTCCACGCTGTAACTCTAAACTAAACTAGTATTGGGTTACCCTATACTGCAATTTGCATTGGCACTTAGGCAAGGTAAATGCTGTTGCTACGTTGTAAGCCTTTATAAGTGGCAGCAGATAACCCAGCACTTAACCCAGGTCGATCCGGACCTCAGATGCAGTCTGTGTGGAGTTTCTCCCTATGACTGTGTGGGTTTCCTCCAAATGTACCGGATTCCCCCGCTTTACAAAGATGTGCAAGTTGGTAGGTTATTTGGCCTTCGTAGATGAATGTTACAATCTAGGGGGAGCAGATGAGAATGTGAGCACAATAAAAATTAGATTATTTAGGATTAGTGTAAATAACTATGTGATGGTTAGCATTGATTCATTGAGCCATAGTACCTATTTCTATGCTGTAGATCTCTGCTACACAGTCATCTATATTACTAAAAGACTGATCTTGACCACTTCCTGTTGTTCTGTATATTGATTTTAGAAAAACGCTGCCACTTACGGCTGTGATTTTTGGCCATCTTCAGTGTCCCCCTCCGCTGCGCAGGACGAGGATTTTTCCCATCGATGAAAAATAAAAGAGTTATTAGTGTTTTAAAATGTTGAGATTCTCTCTCCTGAAGGCCAGGCACCTTCTAGAGGGACTATAAAACCTAGAGGTGTTGATTGCCTCAGTCAGTCTTTGCAAGATGGGGGAGAGAGAGGGTCACGTCTCTCAGTCTAAGCTGTGAATAACACTGAACACATGTCTACTAAACTGTGAGTGGTTTTACTGACCTGTCAGTGCCTTTAATGTGGTTTGAAAATATAGTTTGGAAATGCTAAAGCTGTGTTGCCTTTGGTTTGGAAATGCTAAAGCTGTGTTGCCTAATTAAAGTTGCCTTGCCTAATTAAAGTTGCCTTGCCTTCTATATAATTAAAAGTCTAATCTTGACCACTTCCTGTTTGCTCTTTATATAGATTTTAGAAAAAACGCTACCATGTAGGCTGTGATTATTGGCCATCTTACTCAGTCCCCCTCCGCTCATCAGGTGCTGAGAACTTTCCCATCGATAAAATGTAAATAAAAGTTATTAGTGTTTAAAAAATGTTGAGATTCTCTCTCCTGTCAATCACGCCATGAAGGCCATGCCCCTTCTGGTGGGAGGGGGAGGGACTATAAAATCCAGAAGTGTGGACTTGGCTTAGTCTCTGCAAGATGGAGGAGGGAGAGGTCACGCGTCGCTGTCTTTAGTGGCCTTGCACCCTGCTTGAAATGGGATAAAATGCACTTGAATTTGGTGGCCTTGCACCCTGCTTGAAATTGAATTTCAAGGAATAGCAGTGAGTCAAGGGCCAGCCCACCCGCCGTGAGTGAGTGAGCTGGCAGCACAACAGGCTTGAGTGACTGAGCTGCCAGCCCAAGAATCCATTCGGCCCACAATGTCCTACTAGCCCTCTGGAAACCAGTCCCTTCAGCCCACAACACCCATACTAGCGCTCCAGAAAGCCCCACCCCCTCCCTCACTCCCCACTGGCCACCAATACTGGAATTGGTGGAGAGGGGGAATATTGCATTGGGGGACCAGCCCTCCCGTGTGATGCTGGGACCCAATGGGTCCCACTTCGTCTAGTAGAGTACTAAAACAGGCCCTCCGGCCTAACTAGTCCATGCCAACCACGATGCCCATCTAGCCCCCATTTGCCAATATTTGGCCCAAATCCCTCTAAATCTTTTCTATCCATGTACCTATCTAAATGTCTATTAAATGCTGTGATAACCCTGCCCCGGATACCTCTGGCAGCTCATTCCATATCCCCACTGCCCTCCGAGTGAAAATGTTGCCCCTCAAATATGTGCTAAATCTTGCCCCTCTCACCTTAAACTTATGTCCTCTGGTTCTTGATTCCCCTATTCTGGGTAAATGTCACTGTGCAACTACCCTATTAATTCCACCCATGATTTTATAACACCTCTACAAGATGTCCTCAACCTCATACCCTTCATGGGGAATAAAAATCCGAGCCTGCCCAACGTCTCCCAATTGCTCAGGCCCTCAATGACTGACATCCAAGCAACACCACCCGCTTTAGTGCCATCAGCTCCAGTGTCATGGTGTATATTCTATGTCTTTGTAAGGACATGGTGCATTGTATGAATGCCTGCACTGTGGGGAAACATGGGTACAGGCATCAGTTTCCTCCATCTGAAGGAAATACAGATGTAATCTCCTCACCTTGAGTGCAGAGTTGGGCTGACTTGCATTTTGCAGTATGGGTGTCAGAGGTTATGGGGGGGAGAAGGCACGAGAATGGAGTTAGGAGGGGAGATCGATCAGCTATGTTTAAATGGCAGAGTAGACCTGATGGGCCAAATGGCCTAATTCGTATCCTATCACTCATGACCTTATGACCATTTGCAGCATTAGGCAGTGAAGACTGAGATACAGCAGAGATCAACAGTGGCAAACTGAAATAATTAAACAGTCGGGAGCTGAGAGTAATCGTGACCCTGATCTCAATGGGCAGAGAAACAAGGCACACCTATAAACTGTATAAACTACGGTTTGCAGGTTGTGAATTAGTGTGGTTTCAGGGAAACTGGGAAAATGGTTGTTCTGTAACTAAATGTCAATTTTCAGACACAAGATTGAAAATCTCACCCTACTGTAAGGAATGCAGTCAGCACTGGAAGCTTGCCGATTCATTTAAGTTAAGCTTGCTCATCAAAACAGCACAGGTTCTTTCCCAATTCCATTGAGCAAGTGATGAACACATCCTGGTTGATTTATGTTGTGCACCAAAATCACTTCCATGGACAAATCACTCCCAAATGGATACAACTGTGGAAAATGAGCTCCTATCATTTCTGTACCAGAAAGAGGAAACAAATGTGCTTAAATTTATACTCCAGTCAAAATTGTCTTCCAGACTGAAAATTTAGTTTGTTAGCAAGCATTCTGAAGTTTATTTTGGATACTGTTTCTGCAGCAATCTAGGAAGTATAATTTTCAGTCCAGAAAAAGAACAAACATAATTATTTTCTTCTCTACTTTTTCAAATTAATCTTGTTAGTTATGGATAATGTAAAGATCACATTTTGATTAATATATAAATGATTCAATTAATATCCTTCACCAGACGCCATACAATGCTTGGGGTCCATCTCGGTCACTTTTCTATTGTCCCGTTAGTTTCTCCCATAGCTTTTCAAAACAAGTTAGTCAGGTTAGTGGGCAAGTCAGTCCTGAACTGGGTATGTCAAATAAGCGTTACTAGTGATTTGAACGAGGTAACTGCATTCTCTTTGTGTCCCTACATTTGAATGTGGGCCTGGTTTTGGGAAGAGCATTGCACGTTATTTGTATCCAAGTCTTAAAATGAAAATAAACGATATAATATTTATCACCTTTACTTTCTGACATAACATATCTTAGATTTAGGATCAGGTTTAGATGTTTTAGGTTTTTTCCTTGTCACATGTACCAAGGTCAGATAGACTAGGCATAAATGCAATCAAGTCAAACTCAAATGTTCCCCTTGAGCTAAGGGGAAGATACAGAGTGCAGAATATAGTTCTCAGCATTGCAGATCATCAGTTGCCCAGGCAAGCTCCAATGTCCACAATGAGGTAGAGGTGAATTGGGCAGTACCTTGGCTTATCTAATAAATAATGTGAATATTTGATGAACTACTGACATTATTAACAGAGGACCAATAGTTGGTGAACACAAAGACATTTGGGGGAAAATAATCGGAAGAGAAACTTGAAATATTCATCACTGTTTTTGCAAATGTGTCTTTTGATGCAACTGTACAGCCATCACAGGTCAGAATCACTTGCACTCATGATCCCAAGAGGAAAAAAAAGGATTTCAGAATTTCAACCTGCAGCAAAGGTATTCACCCCGTACTGCTGGGTTTGTCTGGCATTATGATGTTGAAGATTCAAGTCAGGCAAGTACAAATGGCTGAAGCGAATCTCCCGCAGATCCCAGCTATTAATCAAGAGTCAGTGCATGCATTGGACAGGTAATTTAATACCTTCTGGCACATGAGCTGACTTGGGGCAGCCCTTCGTATACAAACCCTGGAGATTCAAAATCAGTTAGGGTCATCTGGACCCAAACTCTGTGTGTTCCCTCCGGGGATATGCCAGAAATAGTGTTCCAAAGATTAAATACGTTGAATAATGCCTAGTCGCAATAATATTTGCTTAAATTAACCCTTTTTATGCTGAGCTTTTCACCTTAAAATAACATTCCTCTCCCCCCCCCCCCCTCCCCCCCACCTGCCAGTTAACCCATATCCAGAAGCTTTCAACTGCATCAAATTTGTGCTTTAGTTTTTTCACATGGAAATTTCTCATCGCTCCCAGGAGAAGCCATGACAGCCGCACGTTCTGTGTGATGTTAGTTAATTCTACAATTACATTTTGAGACCAGATTTATTTCAAAACGTCTTGAGAATACTGAGGTAACAGCGTGCTGAAGAGATATTTGATAACACTGCAATATGTAGGTCAGTGAAGAGGTATTGAATCTTAGAGATACTCAACAAGAGAAATATAGAAACACAGAGTCTAGCTTACATTAAAACAAAGTAAAATAAAAAGTAGAGAGTATGGAATATAACCTTCAAGTGATCTGAATACATTATTTTCCTTCTAGGCAGAGCTTAGTATGAAACTGTGTTGCATGTTAAATATTTAGTTAAATCCGCTCATTGTAGTAGCAATACAGGGTGTTTGAATATCAAAATCAGATAAAGTGCTCACATGCTTAGAGTTAAATAAAATCTATGAAGGCTCTCAAAGCAGAAGAAATTAGTATTGGTACTTCTTTGCCTGATTGTTCTTAATTTCATAATTTAATACAAATTGTTTGGATGTCATTATGAAATAAATTAATTCATATATTGGGAAGTTCAAATACCCATACTGAAAATAAAGTCAGAACTTTATGCTTTTAACATTAACAAAAAACTTGAATGCTACTTGATAAATGTACCCAATTTACAAAAATATCATTCATACAATTTACTCAGTAGTTGTGAAAATATGCTTAACAATTTTATAATTTATCTATCTTAAAATTTGGCTCTTAATTTTCTAACTCCAAATAATCTTCTGTTAGTTTACGTCTCTTTTCACAAAGACCTCCAATGCCACATAAATTATAAAATCGGTGAAATAACTAACATCTTGTTGATATCTTTGATATCCACAGTCACAATAACTCAGAGAATGCAATTTAAGAATATAGTCTTCCTTTGTTGCAATTGATTTGCAGCAACTCCAGGAAGGAAAAGACACACATATATATATAAAAAAAAGAAAATCTTACCTATGAAAATTCTCTTCATAGTAATTTTCCTTCAGCTACTCCATTTCTGAATCCACTGTTGCTTGTACAAGCCACAGTGTGAGCAAATCATCAGGCCTCCCACAAAAAGGATAATTGGCTCTCGATGAAGTGCTGTAAACATTCATCATAATGGCACTCGTATGCTGAAGGCAGAAGCTACCTCAGCTGGCTTTTTGACTAAGGTATAGCTAATGCTTCCTGTGCACACACTTGCTTTCCACTGTTCCCTTCTTCCGTACCTTGTGCACGAATGAGGCACAGACCACTGCTAACAGCAGCTCCTATCCTCCACACACACGTTTTGCAGCAGGCAGAATGACACATGTGTTCAGCTGCACTAATTAAGAATCAGTTGTATTTTATCCTGAAGGTAGCGGTTGATAAATAATTCAGCAACTAAAAGGCAAAATTAAATAAGATAGTTCAAATTAAATGCTAATTTCTAAAAGGTGTCAGCAGCACTCCAACAGATGTTTTAAGTTTAACAATTAATGCAACGTACAATGCATTTTTATAATTGTGGTGTTGAGGGATTCTGCTGTTCGGATTCTCAAACTCAGACCTTAAATTCAATTAAGCACAGAGGGCCACGGTTTGACTCTGAAGTCATGCATTGAGTACGGATGGGTTAGTCATAAAATGATCAAAGTGTTTGAGTTATAAAAGCTCGCAAGGCATGGTTAATTTTAACTACTGGCCCCCATCTAAACTCTTGATTTCAGTCTTCCGCCTGGCATCAATGGGAATTAACACTTTGGACAGCCAGTGAGTGGGAGAATTGGAGCAGGGGGCTGCCAGAGTCTCAAGCATGTAATAGAGGTGGAATAAAGTATTTATAGCAACAAGGAACTGCGGATGCTGGTTTACAAAAACAAAAAAGTACTGGAGTAACTCAGGCAAGATCTCTGGAGAACAATCCACAGTTGATCATCCGAGGGTCTCTAATGAGGTAGATAGTAGCTCAGGACTGTTCTCTTGCAGGAAGGGGAGGACATGACTTCAGAATTAAGGGACAGAAGTTTAGGGGTAATATGAGGGGGATCTTCTTTACTCAGAGAGTGGTAGCGGTGTGGAATGAGCTTCCAGTGGAAGTGGTGGAGGCAGGTTCATTGGTATCATTTAAAAATAAATTGGATAGGCATATGGATGAGAAGGGAATGGAGGGTTATGGTATGAGTGCAGGCAGGTGGGACTAAGGGAAAAAAAGTTGTTTGGCACGGACTTGTAGGGCCGAGATGGCCTGTTTCCGTGCTGTAATTGCTATATGGTTATATGGTTATATGTTATAATCAACATGCCTGGCCATTCCCTCTTCTCCCCTCTCCCATCAGGCAAAAGACATAGAAGTGTGAAAATGCACACCTCCAAATTAAGGGACAGTTTCTTCCCAGCTGTTATCAGGCAACAGAATCATCCTACCAACAACAAGAGAACAGTCCTGAGCTACTATCTACCTCATTAGAGACCCTCGGATGATCTTTAATCAGACTTTACTGCACTTTATCTCACACTATACATTATTCCCTTTATCATATATCTGTACACAGTGGATGGCTCGTTTGCAATCATGTGTTGTATTTCCGCTGACTAGTTAGTGTAACTACGAGACTCAGACACATATAAAAATACAACACATCTTTATAAACACTTACAGCATTGGATCTGCAGTACGTTATACCTCTGAGCTGCTGCATCTACTGCCTGACGTAGGCGAGTTCTTAATATTATAAAGCATGTACTAGGCAGGGCTACTATTAACAAGCACTATGATTGGCTAGCATGCAATAGCCGGTCTACATATCTTCTTGTAGAAAATAAAGAAACTACGGTGCCTTAAACAATATGATGCGGGGGTGCTAAGAATATGCTAGCAAGATTACACAAAATCGGCATATCTAACAGGTGGCCTGCAAACCCATCCAGCCCTCGTGCGGTAGGAGACCGCCTCACCTCCTTTCGTGGGAAAAAGACAGGGGGAGGTAGTAGCAATGTTACAAAATTTTGAGATTTAAAAAATCAAGTCTGCAATTTATCCCATCAGATAAAGCATAACAATAAGTTTAATTTGACACCTAATTCACTTTCATATCTCAAGTAATAAAAAAGTTATGGCCATTTTCATACTCGGAAATTAGCATCTTGTTCCCTATTGATTTTCTATGGACATAACAAAAAAGCTGTGATCGAGGACAGTCAAAAACCCATAACCTTCTTAAAAATTAAGAGAACTGAATGAAATTTTCAGTTATCAAAGATTGAACCATTCTGAAACAAATATAAAATAATCTTACTTGGAGGACCTGAAATTAAAGCATATAATTAGTTAGTTACCCAATTGTAGCTAATTTCAAACTTCAATTACTAGATCTAAACATCTATCCATTTCTTAATAAATGATTAACATTTTTAAATAGCCTAAGTGTCCAAATAATATTCACAAATAATTCACAATAAAACATGATTTTTAAATCTCATTTACATTAATTTATAGGCCAAATGGAAGGAATTTAGTGTTCAATTGCTGTAAATTAAAGTCAATTTAAATCGGCTTTCTAGTGGGATCCTGTGAACGCGCTGGTTTAGAACGTTCACATTGCGCTGGATTTGTGCCCTCAAATGCCCAGAAAAATACTGCGGGATATAAAGAGCCCAAAATGAACTATTCGCTATAGAAAACTTTATATACAGGGTTCTTAAGAAGCCCCTTTTAATGTAAAAATAAGGTACATACCTTTAATTGTTTGCTTTATAAAACCCTGGGGCTGCGAGAGGTCGCGGGTTTAGAGAGTGATTTTTAAACTACTATAACTATTATACAAGGCCATAAAAACTAATAATACCTTTTGCGACGGGGTCTTTCAGCGATTTTCCATTAATGATTTACTAGGCTGAACATTTTCGATTGCAACAGCCTAGTAAAAATCGCGTTTTAAACCCGCCCCCTCTAAACAGCGCCAAAATCACACACACGGGGCTGGGACAGATTCTCAGCCACGATTCGGGTAGGTTTTGTAACATACCTAGAGGTAGTGGGGACATGACCGGCGACCGGCAAGCTTGGTGGGAGATGCCATAGGCGAGCCAGGCTTCAACCGTCGCGGGGAACCCGCGGCAGAAGTAACGGCTGGTGGTCGACTCGCTGGAACAGCTGTAGGAGCGAACACGAGAGGCGGGGCATCAGGACCTGGAGTTGCAGGACGTGTTTCCTTCACTGAAAGGATTTGTTGACGGTTGCGTTTGTAGATGACTCCGTCCACTTCGACCAGGTATGAACGTGGCTCTTTGGATGGGCTGTAAATGTGCCCCAGTCGTGTATGACCCTTGTCGGTTTGCAGGCGAACCACTTGTCCACGCGCAAGTGGTTTAAGCGGCTTGCTAGACTTGTCAAACAAAATGCTTCTGTGCGTCCCGTTTGAATTGTAGCTGCTTCTGCCCCGCGGGCGGGAAGTGAACGCGTGGATACAGCAGCTGCTGAGAGATAGGCAGGGGTGCATGGGTTTGGCGAGACAATAGTCGCTGGGCTGGAGAGCCTAGTATGGGGTCCCATGCAATGTTTCATAGATTGAGCCAGTCCAGGTATACGTTGGATGTGGCAAGGTAAGAACGTTCCATAAGTTGTTTCGCACTCCTAACAGCACGTTGGGCCAATCCGTTGGTCTGCAGGAACTCGGGGCTGCTGGTAATATGTTGGAAGTCCCATCTTTCAGCAAAGTTCTTGAATGCTTGGCTGGTGAATTGCCTGCCATTGTCAGTCTGAATACGTGCAGGGGAGCCATGCACGGAAATATGCCGTTGCAGCTTCTCGATCACTGCCTCCGAGGAAATGGTTTGCAGTAGGTCTATTTTGAACCATCCTGAATAAGAGTCAACAAGAACTAGATAGTGTTTTCCATGCCATTCGAGGATGTCGGTGGGCAGCGAGGACCACGGAAGAGGATGAACTGGTTGGGGCAGGAGAGGCTGCTTCTGTTGACGTGGTGCTAAACTGTTGCAGACAGCGCACGTTTCGGTTCTTGCACATACGTATTTTGTCATTCCGGGCCAGTAAAACATACTTTGCGCTCGTAGGAGGGTGACCCCTGTGGACGTCGCTGTAGTATTCATCCCGTAATGCGGTTGGGACCTTGTGGCCTTTGACTATGATCCCGTCCTGTAGCACTAATTCGTCACGATTAAGGAAGTAAGGGCGTATCTCGAGCGGGGTATTTGACTGTTTGTGGAGCCAACCGTTCCGTATGACTGTTGACAGCAATTGTAAAGCCTCATCCGCAGCCGTGTGTTCGGCAAGGTGGCGTAAACGATCAGTGTGCACAAACGAGACCTTCATGACTGAGAATTTGTCCCGTTCGTAGAGGAGTGTTCTAAGGGACTGGCGTCCAAATAGAGGCGTGGCTTCGAATCCCACTTCTGACACCATGTTTCACGAAACCCAGACACATATAAAGATACAACACATCTCTATTAAACACTTACAGCATTGGATCTGCAGTACGTTACATCTCTGAGCTGCTGCATATACTGCCTGACGTCGGCGATTTCTTAATATTATACAGCATGTACGAGGCGGGGCTACTACTACCAAACACTATGATTGGCTAGCATGCAATAGCCGATCTACAGTTAGCATGCAGCAAAAGCTTTTCACTGTACCTCGGTAACCATATAAGGTACACTTGACAATAAACTAAACTCAACTAAAAGAACATGGATAGGTGACATTTTGGGTCAGAACCCTTCTTCAGACTGATTGGAGGGGGAAGGAAGAAATCTAAAAGAGAAGAGGGGCAGGACAAAGTGTGACGGGTAATAGATGAAGACAGGTGCGGGGGTGGCTTTGATAGGCAGATGGGTGGACAAAGGCCAGAGCTGGAAAAAAGGTGCGAGACAAAAGGATTGAAGAATTGGGAATTGGGAAGCCAGAGAAATACATGTAGGTGGAGGGGGAAAAAAGACATTTGTGTGTGACCTTACTCTGGCAATAGAAGGGACCTGGGGCAAGCAGCTGAGTATGGGAATGGGAAGGGGAGTTAAAAATAGTAAAGACTATAGTTTTTATATAGTTAGTAACCGGCAGATCCGGTAGGCCTCGGTGGACCAAGTGTAAGTGTTTATGGTTGACTTCAATTCAATGATACTTTATGTCACTTGTACTTAGGTACAGTGAAATGCTTAACTTAGGTTGGGAGGTTGTACAAATTCACAGCACAGGCTGCAATGAAGCAGGGAAGATAAGGATAAATCCATCCTGAAAAACATTTTTCACACAGAAATCCATCCTGGTCCCAAAACTGGCCAGTTCATTGGCTATATTTAAGATGGAGTTAGATGTGGCCCTTGTGGCTAAGGGGATCAGGGTGTATGGAGAAAAGGCAAGTACGGGATACTGAGTTGGATGATCAGCCATGATCATATTGAATGGCGGTGCAGGCTCGAAGGCCCGAATGGCCTACTCCTGCA
Source organism: Leucoraja erinaceus (assembly GCF_028641065.1). Taxonomy (NCBI): domain Eukaryota; kingdom Metazoa; phylum Chordata; class Chondrichthyes; order Rajiformes; family Rajidae; genus Leucoraja; species Leucoraja erinaceus. The sequence goes on along the minus strand of NC_073395.1, from coordinate 29,829,903 downwards.
CCTATTTTCTATGTTTCTATGTTTCTATTTACCATGGGTGCCGTGGTCCTGTGGGAGGCTGTGTTTCTCTGGAGGAAGTTACCCCACACATTCCCACCCTCCATGATAAACCTTCATTAACAAAACCCACAGAGGTGCTGAGCTCATTATCAAAACATGGACTTCTAAGATAAACCTCACCTGAATGCAGTGAAACCTACTCGAACGTTGGTTAAGGAAAAATGCCTCTGGCTCAGGTCAGTCTGGTGAGGTTGGGTTTTTTTTTTAAAACCTTTCCCATACAGCACTCTCATTAAAACTGGCCTCTAAGCTTGAAGGCTTAGTCTTGTCTGGTAGCTTTATAACTACTGATTCTAACTTTGAGAAGAAGTACTGCTCAGCTATATTCTGTTCACTCTGGGAGAACTATAGCTCATCTCCGGGAAGGCACAGAACAATTTTTCAAATTATTTTTAAAGTAAAAATTACCTTAAGTTAGCATTTAGCTTACTTGCTGGTTTTGTTTTCTGAAGGGATGAATTAATTCTCAATTCTTCTTTTGAAATTCCAGACAGCTGAACTCTAACAGCTTGCGTTCCCTGAAGCTACTAGCTGTTGATGGAGCTGCCACTAATTGCTAAATTCTTGCATTCTCTCCAGGGACAAGAAATTTCTTGATTAAACAACAAAAACAGATAAATAGAGAGAGGGCAAGAGAGAGAGAGAGAGAGAGAGAACGAGAGAGAGAGATACATGCAAGAGACGTCACCTTTCACGAAATGTCTTTGGTTACCAAAGGGGAGCACATGCTTCAGAATTAATGAATCGTTTTACAGGCTGTGTAGGTGGTGAACAAACAATAAACATTCACTTTTGTTGATATTGACAAGTACAATGACACATTCTTCAAGGTGGGTTTTCGAATCTTAACCTGAATTAGTTACCTGAGATTAATGCTTGGTAAGAAAGGAAATGAACAGCTTTTTAAATTATGTAGGATTTACAATTGATAATGCTAGCTGCAGTGTTGTGAAGAATTGTTGGCCACTTCTCCAGCCACTGTGCAAGTTACAATACAATCCAGTTTGACAGTCAAAATGTTCCACTGACAATATCTACGCTGGTTAGGAATACTATTGCAGATATATTCGGTATCTACGTGAGTGGTAAACAAAGTAATGGCCAGCCCAGTCTGTTAGGTTTTCCAGTCGGCCTGTCTATAACTATTTGAATTTCTGGGTCTAAATCCAGACCAAAGCAGGCATCTATTACCTATCTCTTGGGTGCTTCAAGTAACTCTAGTTTCAGAACTACCACTGTAATGGTGAATATTTAATCACGGGTTTTTTTCACATCTCACTTCTAACAAACACAAGGCTGAAGATATGCAGAACAAGAGCATTTTAAATTAGACCTTGTGCTTGTTTCAAGGTATCGCAGAACACCATTTCACCCAAAGGATTCACACAAATGGCAGTCCCAAATATATGTCAGATGGTTTTTCTGGTGCGTTGCCAATGTGATAGTCAATTTTGCAAACGTTTTGTGGGGAAGCAATCGGATGATAAGTTCATCAGATCTAGGGGCGGAATAAGGCCATTGAGCCCATTATGTCCACTACACTATTCAAGCATGGCTGATCTATCTTTCCCTCTCAACCTCATTCTCCTGCCTTAGCCCCATAACCACTGACACCCGTGCTAATCAAGATAATGTCAAATTTAACGTAAATGCTACTTAGCTTGTAGCTATCAGCAAAAAGATGTAATTATTTTACATTCACATGATGCAAGAATATCGAGCAACCCTTCTTCTGATCTAACATTAACCAACCACTGCAGAGCACAAGCCGACCCATCCCGTCCACATTTGACTACTGCCTTTTTTAGCCACTGAACATGAAGTCCACCAATCAGGCTTAACAATTGGTTTCAAATCTGGGCAAATTCCATATGGAGGATTATTGGAGTAGCAGCAACTCACTCAGAAGAAGTCCAATGAATCTCAAGACCCGAATCTCAAGACTCGTTGGTTATAGTTCACCTCCAGACAATTAACTTGTCTATTTGCATTTTCACAAAGTTCTAAATTTGTGATTTTTTACACAATTATACTCCATTGTTAATGGACTAAATCACAGTTCATATGTTACTGCTCTCTACCAATCTTCATATCAATCAACACAAGGGATGAAGGTAGACAATTTTGGATCAATCAGCATAGATGTAATTTGAGCATTCAATTGTTCTCAGCTTCCAGAACAAAATGATGTGAGACATCTGTGCTTCAAGAGTCAAGAATGTTTGAGTGTCATATGTTCCGAAACAGAACAATGAAATTCGTACTTGCAGCCGCATAACAGGTCTGTGAACACAGTACTCAATAGACAACATAATAAACTAACAACTTTCCAAAAACAAAATCAAGATTAGTGCAAAACAAAAATTCAAAGTCCCCTAACGCAACCAAGACAGTTTGTAATTCAAAGTTTAGTTAGTGGTTGTGGTGTAAAATAGTCTGTTGGTGAAATCCCTTGGATAGTGGAGAGGCCTGTACCCATGATGGACCAGGTTATGTTCACCACTTTTTGTGATCTCCTTCATTCCTGGGGTTTGAGTTGTTTTCTTTGTCCAGTGGGTCCAGTGCAGAATAGAGTGCAAAGTGGAGATCCCTTCTCAAGAGTTACAATAAATCCTGCTGATTCATTTATCTATCTTCATGGAAGTGGCGGCGCGGCTCTGGCTGCAGCGGCTCATCGACAGTCCTGTTTGTTTTTGTGTTTTTTGTGTTGTTTATTTTGTTTGGTTAGTCTAGTTTTTGTTTTTTTAGTGGTGTTTTGTGGGGGAGGGGGGGGGTGGAACGGGGTGTGCAGTCTCTCCCTGCGGGGGAATGCGACTTTTCTGTCGTATTCCCCTTCTCTGCCTCCGTCGGCGCTGAGGCCTAAATGGAGCTGGCGACCTCAAGGCTCCGGAGGCAGAGACCGTCTAGACTCGCCCTGAGCTCGCTCCCGTGAGGGCGGTCGGCACAGGAGAGGAGCGGCCAGCCCGAGGTGGAACGAGGCTCCCGTCGGAGCGGCTGAGCTTGGGGAGGTGCGGCGCTCGCAGCCCGAGGGAGGTTCGGCGCCTATGTCGGGGCGGCCCGGCCGAAGGGAGGAGCAACGCCCGAGTTGGGGCGGCACGGCCCGGGGGAGGTTCGGTGCCTGTGTCGGGGCGGCCCAGCCGAAGGGAGGAGCAACGCCCATGTCGGGGTGGCCCGGCCCGAGGCTGAAGTCGACAGTTACTCACGTGTGGGTGGCTGGGACGGTGTTCTGGCGGCGGTGGCCTGAGTCTGGCTTTCGGCCGCGGGCCAGCGGCTGCGTCTGCAGGTCTGGGTGGGCGGCAGCTACGACCACCCCGGGCCGCAGTGTTGAGCCGCGGGACTGTTATAACATCGCCCGGGGGGGGTATCGCCTCAGCGCAGAGGGAGAAGAGGAGGGAAGAGACTGCAGACCAAAGGCTTTTGCCTCCATCACAGTGAGGAGATGTTGGGTGGTCTCACTGTGGTGGATGTTAATATGTGTTTATTGTTGTTTTTTATTGTATGTATGACTGCTTAAATTTCGTTCAGACTTCGGTCTGAATGACAAATAAAAGGCTATTCTATTCTATTCTATTCGTTGTGTTAGTGCTTTGCCCACCCCAGAAATTAATCCTGTGCTTACAATTATCATGTATCTTCTCAAAATGGCTCATCTGAATTATTCGCAAACATAGGGAAACATATCTACATGAGATCGGAATCCTAGAGTCTAATTCGACTGATGCAACATTGAAACAGGCCCTTCGGCCCAACATCCATGTGGACCCAGGTGTTTCCAGGGCTAGTCCCATTTGCCTGCATTGGGACGATATTGCTCTAAGCTTTCCTTCCTTCATGTTTTTGCCTTTAATGCTGACTTAAAGACTATTGTTTCCTTTTAACATTTGGTTGCCTGCCTTCGTATGCATCCAGATTAATCTATATTCCAACTTTTTCTTTGGCTTTGGTACCTTTTCATAATGGCTACCTGAAACAACCTTTCTTTTCCATCTATTTACACGTCTAGAGAATGGAGAATCCTCTGCACTTTTTTGTTGTATTTTCTAATCAAATTTCTGATGTGCATTAAAAATGCCCCATTTCTTGGATATATTGATATGTTTAAAGTAAATATATTCCTTCGAAGAGCTACTTTGCATCCATTTGAGTTGATCCATTCCTCACACGGAATAACAGAAGGCACAAGTCAAATTTAGTTTGTAGCACCATGAAACATTTAGAAACATAGAAATTAGGTGCAGGAGTAGGCCATTCTGCCCTTCGAGCCTGCACCGCCATTCAATATGATCATGGCTGATCATCCAACTCAGTATCCCATACCTGCCTTCTCTCCATACCCTCTGATTCCCTTGGCCACCAGGGCCACATCTAACTCCCTCTTAAATATAGCCTCAACTACCTTCTGTGGCAGAGAGTTCCAGAGATTCACCACTCTCTGTGTGAAAAAAAGTTCTTCTCATCTCGGTTTTTAAAGGATTTCCCCCTTTTCCTTAAGCTGCGACCCCTTGTCCTGGACTTCCCTAACATCGGGAGCAATCTTCCTGCATCTAGCCTGTCCAAACCCTTAAGAATTTTGTAAGTTTCTATAAGATCCCCTCTCAATCTCCTAAATTCTAGTGAGTATAAACCAAGTTACAAATTTGATTCTGTTATAGTGAAGAGTCAAACAGCAACAATGTGAAGGCACTGAGGGTCACAAATCCAACAGCAGTACCAAAATAATTTCAGGCTGAATTCCTTCTGGAAAATAACAAATGCATAGAGAAATAATGCATCAAAAGAAGTTCTTTTTATTTCTGTTGTTCAGTGGAGAAAGACTCTGGACACTGAAAACAATAGTAAAGGTGGGCTTTAGGTCTTTGGAATTCCTAGCTCCTGAAAACTGAATCCGTCAATTAAAATGAATTTTTAATCAGCTTTGGAATCAATGCCTATGGGGCCAGGGTGGAATATTGGATGAGGAAAGTTGGATCAGCCATGATCTTATTGACTGATGAAGTAGACTTGAGGGTTGATTTGCTCATGCCAATGTCTTTTTGGGTCTTACTCAAAACTAGGGTATGGTTAGATGATCATTCAACACACAGCATATCACAAGTGGGCAGTACACTGAGGTATCAAAGTTGGCCTGACTTCCAGAGACAAAGAATTTTCATCCATTCATGGGACATAGATCAAACACATGGCACGGTCCTTCAAAGAGTAACTGAACGTAAGGGTCAGACTGAGCTGGAATGGAGTTGTCAGCTGAATCAGCAGCACCATGTTTTGAAACAAGTCATGTTTTTTCTAAGAATGCTTGGGCTAATTGGGAGACCAGTAGATCATGAAGACACCTGTGAAGTCACTGAGATAAACTATGCTTTCCCAGAGACATCCGATACTAGCTCAGTGTCTGATAGGACACATAACTCACGCCATTACGGTACCACGGAGAATAGCTAGCTGACACATAATCACCTGTTATTCTTAGTGATAAAATGATTATATAAATACATGCTTCTACCATGACAGCATGAGCTTCATCTTTGGGGAGAGAAAAGATTTTCATCGTCAGGGAGAGAAAAGAGCTTTGCCAAGGAGAGAGAGTGAGAGGAAGAGCTTGGATTGTGGTTTGTGCCGGTGCCAGCCAGTACAGACAAGAGACTTGAATACGCAAAGGGGCGTAAGAGTTATTTTGTATTGTTTCATTGATAGTTTTTTTGATGTTTACTTGTGTTTGCTTTAATAAATAGTTATGTGCGCTCTTCACCATGTGCTTCCTCCATTCATTGATCCGAATCCTTGAATCCTGGATATATTTCATTACAGTAACCAAACTAAGCATCAGGTCTGCAGTATTGGCCATATTATGGTGCTTGGCTGGGTGTAGGATAATTTTACCCCAGTGGCAGGAAAGACTATGGAGATTCCAGCTGCAGGAATATATGAAAGGGAAGAGAGGTACTTGTGTATTCTACATATGCCCACCTGCCTCATACTAAATGCATGCCCTTTAATTCACCCTACAAACTCTTTCAGACCACGTCCTGCAGAGGTGCAGGGTTAAATACTTTGTAGATTGGAGAATAAAGTGGGAAAACACACACAGGAATGAAAATACCACACTTCAAATGCACAAAATAGTCGATAGGTCTTGTGAAGTCCTTGGATGGAAAACCAAAGTTGGACGTGCATGGAATTGGGAATATATTGAGTTGTGTGGTCAGAATGGTTGATGGAGTATCCGTGCTCAGCAAAACGGTGAACATGGAATCATATAAAGTAGATCCAATATGGTCTAAAATGCATATAATTCAGACAAAAGGAAAGACCTTGTGCAAAATAAGAAAGATACACATGGATATCCTTTCATCCCCAACATATCCATGTGTATCTCCAAAAGCATCTTTAACACCAATGTTGCATCTGCTTCCACCATCATCCCTGCCAGCATTTTCTGTGTAAATCACTTGCTCCTCTTATCTCCTTTAAAGTGTGTCCCTTTCACCTTAAACCAATGCCCTCTAATCTTTGATTTCCACTCCGGGGAAAAGGCTCTGTCAGTATACCCTAAGGGCCTGTCCCACGAGCATGCGGCAAGCGCGATCAAACCGGAAGCGGGGGCCGCGCAGAGGTCGAGTGATCCCCGTACAGGGCCTGTCCCACCAGCATGAGGTTGCATGCGGCGTGCGCGACCAAACCGGAAGTGGGGGCCGCGCGGAGGTCAAGTGATCATGTACGAGTTCACGTGAAGTTCGAGCGAATCTGCTGGAAGTTCGCGCATGACGTACAGCGTCAAGACGCTGCGTACGGCGTCGAGACACCGCGCATGGCCACCGAGTCGATGCGTACGGCCTCAATGCGGCTGCAGGCTGGCAGGTCATTGCCGCGCAGAATTTTTGGACAGTGTCAGTTTTTCGGAGCCCCGCGTGATGTCGGGACCAGCTCCGCACAACTCCATACGGCTCCGGTGATCGAAGTGGGACCGGCCACGCGAGGCCCTACGGCTCAAGCTACCACGTTAGTTTGCGCTTGCTGCATGCAGTCGCATGCTCATGGGACAGGCCCCCATGTCTCTCTGGATTTTTCATAATTCCATCAGATCTTCACAGCTTCTATGGATGGGACAGGTTTGGAGGGATATGGACCAAACACGGGCGGGTGGGACTAGTGTAGCTGGGACAGGTTGGCCGGTGTGGGCATGTTTTAGCCGAATGGCCCGTTTCCACACTGTATCACTCTATGTCTCTGACTCCTACACTCCAGAAATACAATCCAAGTTCAACCAATTTCCCTTTATAACTAATACCATCTAATCCAAGTTCAATTCTGGTGTAAAGAAAAAAGAAACAAATATGATGGAATAACTAAACGGGTCAGGCAGCATTTTGGGAGAACATGAATAGAAGACCTTTGTGTCTTTCTTTGTAAACCAACAAATACATTTCCATGTGTCAGCAATCTGGTAAACCTCTTTCACACCCTCTCCAAAGTCGGCAAATCCTACAAGCCTGCAAATCCTAATGCGGCGATCAGCAGCAGCTGCCTCACCAACGCATACAGCTGCCATACCAACGCACAGACTGTCTGTGCTTTCTTATTTTTCTTGCTTTTAGTATGCGTTAAAAAGTACGTTTTAGTGTTCCTTGGTTTGTTTTATGTTGGGGGTGGGGGGGTTGGGGGGAACTTTTTTTTCAATCTCTTACCTCGACAAAAATGCGATTTTTTTCCATATCGTTTCTCCATCCCCACTGCGACCTTTCCTGGTGACTTACGGCCGCTCCAAGCTGCCGGAGTCTGCGCAACTTTAACCGTGGAGCTTGTGATCCCATTGCCAGGGATCAAAGCTCCAACCGCAGGGCCTGTGGACTTTAACATCGTGAAGCCGCGCGGTCTCTGGTAAGAAGAGGCAGACTTGGGAGCTCCATGCCGAGGAGGGAGTTTCAACTGCCCTGCCGCAGGAGTTTCAATCACCCCGATAAGGGCTTCAATCATCGGCTGCGGGGGGTTTAACTGCCCCGACCGTGGGAAAACAAAGAGGAAGAAGATTGAACTTTATTGCCCTCCATCACAGTGAGGAATGTGGAATCCACTGTGGTGGATGTTTATGTTAATTTTTATGCAGTTGTGTGTCTTGTTGCTTTTCACTTAGTATGGCTGTATGGTAACTCAAGTTTCATTGTACCTTAATTGATACATGTGACAATAAATTGATTTTGAAACCTTGAAACCTTGAACTCCAAATGTGGCCGAACCAATGTTCTATGAAGCTACAACGTTAATTCCTGACTCTTCCGGGCCTGTCCCTCTTAGGCGATTTTTTTTGGCAACTGCAGGTGACTAGGCTGTTGCGACATGGTCTAGGGATGACGCCTGTATGGTCGTGAGTAGTCTCCTCAAGTCAATTAAAGAGTCGTGTTTTGCGGTATTTTGAAATGTTCAAAAACTTTTCGGCGACTGTGGGCTTGACGTAGCCTTTCTTCTCCTTTCATAGATGCTGCCGTAGGTTGTCGCCAGGGTTACGCTGTTTTCGCTAGGTGACGTTGGTTGGCGCCTATGCTGACCGGCGAATTCCATTAGTGACTACCTACGTCAACCAGCAACAGGTACTGGCGACTGAATTATCTTCAGTTGTCTTCAGTTGTCGCCGACAGGGTCGTTGCTTGTCGTAGATTGTCGCGGGTGGACGTAGGTTGACTTCAGTTTGTCGCCTGTGTGGTCGTAGGTTCTCGTAGGTGGACGTCCTAATGGGTCGCCGGTTATCGGTAGCTTGCCGTAGCTTGACGTTGACTAGGTGGTAGGTTGTCGTAGCTTGTCATAGACCAGTGGTTCTTAACCTTTTTGGAACCAGTACGCACATACGTGAACAAAATACTGTATGTGGCATGTACTTTTGTTAGGTTCCAAAACATGGGCTGAACAAATTGATATGTTATTTGCGACCCCTTCATGACCCCTGGCAAAGCCCCAAATGACCCCCATAGGCATTGTTGTCGTAGACAATGCCGTGGGGGGGGTGGTCCAGTCGCCGCTCTTTCAGCGACCTGTTGCGAATGTGACAGTAGGACAAGGGCTTTATACTCAGTGTCACAACCATTGAAGGTACGCATACCATTCACCTTCTTTACCACTATCTGCGTGTGTTGCCACTTTCAGGCAGCTATGGATTTGTACCCCAAGATTGTACATCACTGCTGTTAAGGGTCTTTCCCCTTATGATCGAGCTCCCAAAGTTTAACACTTCATACTTGTTCAGATTAAACTCCATCTGCCATTTCTCTGCCCATTTCTGCTGCTGATCTGTATCCTGCTGTATACTTTGACAGTCTTACCAGCTACCTGCTACCCCACCAATTTTGGTGTCGGCTGCAAACATACCAACCAACACATCTAAATTTACGTCCAAGTCATTTATATTTATCACTAACAAAAGAGGCTCCAGGGCCATTCGTGGCAGTCCTCCACTGGTCACAGACCTTCAGCTACAATAACTCCCTCACTGCAATTCACTTTCTTCCATGAGTAAGTCATAAATGCCTACCTGCCAGTGTCCTACCTTTAATCAACTTCATCACCTCCTCAAAAAGTTCAGTCTATTTCGTAAGACTTGACCTGTGGCAGAGAAAGCCATGCTGACTATCCCTAATTACCCCAATCCTTTCCAAATGCAAGTAAATCCTTTCCCAAAGAATCCTTTCCAATACCATCCACACCACTGATGGGAGGCTCAGCAGCCCACAATTTCCAGGATTATCTCTAATTCCCTTCTTAAGCCAAGAAACATTAGCTGCTCCATTCTTCAGGGGCATTGACTGTGACAAGAGAAGATATAAAAAACATTCATCAAGGCCACTGTAATTTCCTATCTTGCCTTTCTCAATAACCTGGGGTAGATCTCACCTTAATGTTCTTCACAAGCCTCAACACCCCTCCTTCTTTATCTCACATATTAGTATTCCCCACACTCATCTCAATGTCCTCCATTTCCTTCTTCTTGGTGAATACAGACACAAAGTTCTTGTTTAGTACCGCACCTACAACCTCTGACTTAAAACAAAAAATATCTTCTTTATCCTTGAGTGGTCCTACCTTCTCCCTGGATACCCTGGATAGTATATGTATAAAAAACCTTGGATTTTACCATAATCCGGTTCTCCAGTGACATTCCTTCGCCACGTTTGGCCTTCTAATGGTCCACGAGTTCTTTCCTGCATACTTTTTATACTCCTCAGTGTTCCTTTCTGATTTCATTCTTCGTAAATCTGACCTAGGCGTCCTTTCTCATTTTGGCCAAAGTTACATTCTCGTTGATCATCCGAGATTTCCTTACCTTGCCATCCCTCACCTACCTTCTTACTAGGAACTGCCAGTTCTGAACTCTTACAAAGAACTGCAGATGCTGGTTTAAACCGAAGATAGACACAAAAAGCCGGCGTAACTCAGCAGGGCAGGCAACACCTCTGGAGAGAAGGAATGGGTGATGTTTCGGGTCAAGACCCTTCTTCAGACTGGAGCCAATCTGAAGAAGCATCTCGACCCGACACTTCACCCATTCCTTCTCTCCAGAGATGCTGCCTGACCTGCTGAGTTAGTCCAGCTTTTTGTGTCTACCTTCAGTTCTGAAATATGATCACCTTTAAACGACTTCCACATGCCAGAGGTGGGCTTACTGAATAACAACTGCTCCCAATTTACTCTCCTTCACACTTGCCCAATAATGTTGTAATCTTCCTTACCCCCAATATAGCATCTTCCCATCAAGGTCCAAATTTATCGTAATTCAGATCTTAAAACATATGGAGATGTGATCTCGGATCCCAATAGGCTTGTTGGAGAGTATTTTGTGTTTAACATGTACTCTGAATGTGGCTTTTACATGGGGCCCAGTGCCCTCTTAATTACAGCTCAAAGTATATGTGACAGGGAGTAGAGGTGTCCTTTATTGCACCCATTTGTTAGGTTATCTCCTTCCTCCTTGAAAATAATTGCTGCAAGCTCCAGCTCAGCTCCAACCTTGTCTTTTTTCCTCAGTCTCCTTAAGTATGCTGCCGTCTTCCTAAATTATGCCCGTCACGCTTGGGCCAATTTGTTTGTATTCCTCCATCCAGTCTCAGCAACAATGTACTATTTGTCAATGCTCCTGTGGGATGTCTTTACTCTGTTAAAAGCACCACATAAGTGGATTTTTTTTTTTTGCCTTGTTTCTGGCATGAAAATTTCAATTACCTTGCGGCTAAATCATGCATATATTCAACAAACAAGCTGCTCACCAATGTGCTGTCTTGTGAATGAGTCAATGGAAATTAGTTGATTTCAAGTCATGTGTTTGCTAAATGGGCTTTGTGTGGGTATTTCAGGACTGGAAAGTCTATCGACTCACGAGGGAAAAACACAAACTGCAGGCACCTTAAGGTTAAGGTCCAACAAAATACTTGTGATCTAAAGAATAGAAAGGTCACAAGAGAGCATAACAGACAGCGGACAAACATGACATATGTGTGAAGAATACTTACGTGTCCAAACACCTAAGGACACAACTTGTTCTGATCCAAGAACGGGATGCCATTAAAAAGAGCATCAATTAAGACTCTGTCTTTAATGTAAGTGCCGTTGACTCTATTCCATAGTATATTGTATACTGCGATCTTCAGTCCAGGATGGGAGATGAACTGATGGCAGTATATATGATTACGAGAGGTATGGAGAGGGTAGATAGTCAAAATCTTTTTCCAATTAGAGATGTTAAAAACAAGAGGGCATAGTTTAAGGCAAGAGGAGTCAAGAGGGGCAGCACAGGGGCGCAGCGGTAGAGTTGCAGCTTTACAGTGCCAGGGACCTGGGTTACATCCTGACTTGAATTTCAGAGATGATTCTCTGTTCTTCCGACCCATTAGTTATAGGGCAGCACAATGGCACAATAGTAGAGTTGCTGCCTTACAGTGCCAGAGACCCGGGTTCAATCCCGACTACGGATGCTGTCTGTAATGAGTTAATACGTTCTCCCCGTGACCATGTGAGTTTTCCCCAGGTGTTCCAGTTAATGGAAGTGTACGGGGATCGCCAGTCGGCGCAGTCTCAGTGAGCTGAAGGACCTGTTTCTGCACTGTATCTCAAAACTAAAAAACTAAAGGAGCTTCAAAGGGAATTTGAGGGATAAGTTTTTACACTGAAAATTATTGATAGTCCATTATTGGACTTTTCTGTTGAGCGGCAATCGATCGTTTGGCCTGTAGGCGCCGCAGCCTTTCTAAGGTAGGTGGCGTTTCGACTGAGCGGCCATTCGGTAAGTTTGCTTTTAGGCGATGCAGGCTTTCGGTTCGTTGGCGTTTAGGCATCCGGCCCTTTCGGTTAGTTTGCATTTAGGCATCCCGCCCTTTCGGTTAGTAGGCGTTTCATCTTCGGACTCTTTCGGTTAATTGCGTTTCGACCTCGTTTCTATTCGGTTCTTTGGCTTCGGCTTCTTTGCTTCGGCCTCTTGTCTGTCGGCGCCACGTGCGCACACGGAAACCCGCATGGTCACAGGGAGAATATGCAAACTCTGCACAAACAGCACCAGAAGGCAAGATTGAACCTGGATCACATGAGCTGCGAGGCAGTATCCCAGTTAACTCCGCCAATGTATTCTGAAAGGCATGTTGCCACCCATGGATAGTGAATATCTCATTGAATATCATTGATCTACTGGATGGGTAAGGAAGGCAATGTTCATCGGGAATTCATGAAAACGCAGTCCATTCTATCCATTCTAGCTCATGGCTCATATATCTTCTTAATTGCTGCCACAGCTGTCACACCCCAGAATAAATGTATCCTTCCTACAGCATGACATCATAGCCCAATCTGAGCCATGCCTGGGGAAATTTGTTTTATAATATATTATAAATGCATTATAAACACACATTAGCAACCCCCATAAAATAATTCTGAAAGCTAATTATTCCTTGTGGCCACAAAAGAAATATAAATTATTAAATTAGTCTGGATTGAATACTTCTGCTGTTGATATTTGGTGAACATTAGAAGCCTGATGAGGCATAGACTTAGATAAATCTAATCAGGCAAAACCTTTGGAGAGACTTAAAATATATTAGAGGCTTCATTTGTTTAGTTTTTTCAGGGTTACAGCTGCATGGTTTGTAAGCAGTTATCACTAGTGCATCTATGGGTCTATATCACCAAGGGAGTTTCATAGCCAAAATGTCGGAGCTTAAAGTTTGTTGAATTAAAAATTGCTTGGTTTAAAAAAGAATGTGTAATGTCAAAAAAAATTCCCACGAACTGTCTTCTCAACTGACAATGTTCTTGGGAATTCATACATGCTGTGAATTTAAAGGAGTCGGCTCTCTAATTTAAAACCACATTTGCAAATCATTGAAACATGAATGTTAAGAAGCGTTAAGATGATCTGTTTGTGACAACAGGGATTAGACTACCACTGCTTGCAATAACAATGATCTTCACTACTCTCCAATTTTAAATTGGAGATTTGTAAATCTTTTCTCACAGCTCCCCGCTACCTCTTGATATATTGATCTATTATTTAAAACTTGCATTAGGAAATGCAGAGAATCCTTTTTTTAAATTGTGATTTTTATTTTCATTGAAATGTATTTTAGCAATGAAATTTTTCAATGTTATAATAATTAGTTAATATCATGCAATCACACACCTTTGAGGAACAAGTGCAAAGGCTATTAATTCAACTACATAATTGGCTGGCTGCATTCTATCAGTACAGCACTGCTAAGAAGATAAGGTTCAAGAACCTGACTGATGCCTAAGGTAGCTTACATATCAAAGTGCCTTAACATCTACTGATGAGAATATTAACCATTGAAGAGAGGGGCGGACATCACAATGTATCACAGTCTCTGCAATTGACAATTGTGGATAGGTTCTGAGAAAATGTTCTTGTTAAGCTTACCTCAACCCATCCCTATCCCTTATTGAAAGGTATGGCTGACACTGTAGCAACCTGTTTGTTTCCTCAACAAATTGTCCTTTGAACAGAACTGTTATCAGTGGGTTCCAGTATTAATTAAATGTCTGGAGACCCCTCTCTTGCACAGGCAAGGGATGGTCCATGGTAGAGAGAGACACAGATCATCTTGATGATGGGTGGAATATGGCATTTGATGACCAGTGCATGGTTCAATGCACATCTTGGTGCAAATAGTTCAGAAGCCTGAGAGATGTAGAATGCGATTATGTTTAAGAAATGGTGAAGAGCAAAATAAATGGCTTCAGCCCATCCAATTTGCTACTGGGTGAATTATCACCCAATATACGATACTAGTCTTGCAAGATGAGAATTCAGGGGGAACTGAGAAAGGAAATTAGAAAGATGCCAATGAGCAGGAGTTGGCATGCCTTTAACATGCAGGTAATCCAACCTCGCATTTTCAGATGATGTCACTGAGAACATGAAATAGTGGTTAATGGAGCCATGGCAATATCTTTGAGAGTTTAGAGTGCAGAATGGAAAGAGGGGCCAATGGTGCCAACCTTCCAGCTTTGCGTCTATCTTCAGGATTTGAATTTATCTTCTGGAAAGAATCAAATGGAGTCATGCAAAGATGGACATATTTGGCTGGAAAGTGGGGGAGGGATTGTAGGAAGATGGTGTCGTTGACTACATCGATGTTTGTCAATCAGCTGAGAAGAATGAGCAGAGCTAGCTTGCTATGGTGGCTGCCTCATCAATTGTTATTTACATTCAAGTCAAGTCAAGTTTATTTGTCACATACACATAGAGATGTGCAGTGAAATGAAAGTGGCAATTCTGGGCCTTTTTGATCTCCAGCAAGCTATGAAACCTGGGTGACGGGTTTCAAACATAGGTTGCTGGCAAACAAAGATGTGCCAATATTAGGGACACTTCAATGCATACAGGTGTGTCAGTATCAATAGGGTAATAGGATGGGGATTTGATTTTTGGACAGGAGTTCAAGAATGAAGATGGCGGATTGAAAGAAAACACTTGAGAGGAGGTCAGTGCTAACAGACACAGTTAACATGAGACCTGAGAGTTGAAGACAAGATAAGGGGATAATGCTGGAGGGAACAAGGAATGAGTCCCATAGACAAGCAGAGATCAGCTAGGGTTGAGGGGAGATTGGAGAGATATTACAAAGAGAGGTGCGTTCTGAGTATCTGCAGATGATGGTGGTGGTGGAAGCACTGTAATGGAGACGGTGAGATCAAGAAACCAAAGGGAGATGTTGGAGATAGACTATCGACTGACATCTATTATAAACCCAGACTCCTACAGCTATCTAGACTACATTTCTTCTCACCCTGTCTCCTGCAGAGACTCTATTCCCTACTGCCAATTCCTCTGTCGCAATCTCCTGGTTGCCAAACATGTTAACCCCCTCCCATTTCCATACTGACCTTTCCGCACTGGGCCTCCCCTGCTGTCAGAGTGAGGCCCAACGCAAATTGGAGGAACAGCACCTCATATTTCGCCCGGGCAGTACAACCCAGCAATATGAATATTGATTTATCTTACTTCAAGTAACCCTCTCTCTTTCCCTCTCTCTCTCTGTCCCACCTCTCTCTGTCCCCCCCCTCTCTCTCTCTCTTCCCCTCTCTCTCTGTCCCTCCCCCCCCCCTTCTCTGTCTGTCCCCCTCTCTCTCTGTCCCCCCCCCCTCTCTCTCTGTGTCCCTCCCCTCTCTCTCTGTCCCTCCCCCCCTCTCTCTCTCTGTCCCTCCCCCCTCTCTCTCTCTGTCCCTCCCCCTCCTCTCTCCCTCTCTGTCCCCCCCCCTCTCCCTCCCGCCCCCTCTGCCCCCCCCCCCCCTCTCTCTCTGTGTCCCTGCCCCCCCCCCCTCTTTCTCTGTCCCTCCCCCATCTCTCTCTGTCCCTCCCCCTCTCTCTCTGTCCCCCCTCTCTCTCTCTGTCCCCCTCTCTCTCTGTCCTTCCAACTAGTTTCACTGTCCTCCTGATTAATTTTACTGATTGTTCATTGTCACCTTCCCCTCGGATAACACTGAACCATTCTATATTTTCCCTGGTCATCGTCTCCTTTGCTCTGTCGTTTTCCTTACCCTTACCTACACCCTTCCATGTCTCTAGCATCCCTCTCCCCTGGCTGTCAATCTGAAGAAGGGTCTCGACCCTAAACCTCACCCATTCCTTCTTTCCAGAGATGTCCCTCTGAGTTTCTCCAGCGTTTTTGTGTCTATCTTCAGTGTAAACGAGCATCTGCATTTCCTTCCCACACATTGTTTTTGTTTATGTTGCCTCTACCCCAATATTTATAGTCACGAGAACATGTATTTCCTTGATGTACCATAAACAGATTAAACAGTTTAATGAACAGACTAGTTGATACACTAGGCACTTTGTTAGAGCTGACATCTCTTCAACAGCAAAATGATTTGACAAAGCTCCTCAGACCTTCAAATCTGCTCATCACACAAGATGCAAATCCTTTGGATAACAGCAGTCAATTGGGACCCTTCAGAATGGCAGCATTAGTCAGAGTGCTCTTAAGGTCTGTCTAAGTGGACCAACCCATTTGTTTTTGTCAAGATGAAACTTTCAAGCTTAAAATCACATTGGGAAGAAACTGAAAGGAATCATTAACTTGCTTCCACGGAAGGCTTCACAGAGCTGAATTGCAAATTAACAGAGGGGCAACTTTAACAGTTAGTATGCTGACATCTGGGTGCATGATAGATGGGAACATTGTGAATGGAAGAATACCACCACCGTAAGTGCTGTTTTCAGTTGGCAAGTAAAAAATATATACCTGAACCTATTCAGAATTAAAAAATAAGATTAATTGATGCCAAATATTTCCGAGCAATGAATTTTCAAGCCTGAATCTAACGATTCATGGCACAATTCAAGCAGCACATAATTACTATGGTCAACATAACTTCATTAGTCAGTATTACCCAAGAGTCCAAAGCTTGCCTGCACTTAATTGCTTTTAAATTTTCTTGTCACACTGGTGCTATAGTTAAGCTACCCATTTAGATTGTTAATAATGGATTGAGAAAAGTAATTAAAATATCTCCAATACTTCCATCAGCAGAAACATGCTAGTCTAAAGAATTTATCTCAAACACGATGGCTACTAATAATTAAAGATATATCCTCTCTGAGATACTGTACCTTTGAAAAACAGCACTCAGAATATATATTCCCTTTGTCCCGATTGTCTTTGGTGGTGAAGGTGGCTTGCATGAATGACTGTAAATGTGCTAATTGATTTCTCGCTCAAAAAACGATTAACAAGGGCATTATCATATCTGTCAGAAACAGGAAACTACAAGCTCGATGCATGAGAAAAATCTAGCAGAGCTGATAAAATCTAGCATTCATTTTTTTTTGCTGTTAAATGTGAATAATTAGTTGTGAAATGGATGAGCTGTACAATTATTTACGTATCTTTGGTGTGTGATTTTCTTTTTCATTAGAATAGGTAAACTGCTGAAATATACTTTTTTTTCTACATGCCTTAAATTACCCAATGTCAAACATGTTTCTGTGTTATCTCTGACATTGCAAAATGCAAGTAAAACAGTTCAATCATCAACCCCCTCATTAAATAATTAATAGGAAATCTGGATTATTTATGTGCAAGTACTTTTGTGCGTTCATACATTCTAAATATCAGGTAACAGTAAAATGATAGCACCTTGCTTGAAACATTCTTTCCTCAATGATAAAATAGGCTGAAGTCAGCATGGTTTTGTGAAGGGGAGATCTTGCCCGACAAAGCCGTTGGAATTCTTTGAGGAAGTAAATAGCAGGATGGACAAAGGATAGTTAGTAGATGTTTTTTACCTAGATTTTCAGACAGCCTTTGATAAGGTGCCACACATGAGGCTGCTAAAGAAAATGAGACCCCTTGGTATCAGAGAGAAGATACCCGCATGGACAACAGGTTGGCTGGATATCAGAAGGCGGAGAGTGGCACTAAAGGGGACTTTTTCTGGTTGGTCATAAGGTCATGTGATAGGAGTAGAATTAGGCTATTCGGCCCATCAAGTCTACTCTGCCATTCAATCATGGCTGATCTATCTCTCCCTCCTAACCCCATTCACCTGCCTTCTCCCTGTAACCTCCGACACCTGTACAAATCAAAAATCTATCTACCTGCCTTAAAAATATCCACTGACTTGTCCTCTACAGGCTTCTGTGGCAAAGCATTCCACAGATTCACCACGCTCTGATTAATTGCATATCGGCTGCCAGTGACTGGTGGTGTTCCACAGGGGTCGATGCTGGGGCTGCCACTCTTCACACTGTATATCACATTGTATATCAACGATTTGGAAGCCCTTTGCCCCAACTTGCCCACACCAGCCAAAATGTCCCAGCTACACCAGTCCTACCTGCTGGCATATGGTCCATATCCCCTCAAACCAGTCCTATCCATGCTTCTTTAATGTTGGGATAGTCACTGCCTCAACTACCTCCTCTGGCAGCTTGTTCCATACATCTACCGCCCTTTGTGTGATAAAGTTACCCCTCTGATTCCTATTAAATCTTTTCCCCTTCACCTTATACCTATGTCCTCTGGTCCTCCATTCACCTATTCCTCTCATGATCATATACACCTCTAAAAGATCACCCCTCATCCTCCTGCTCTCCAAGGAGTAGTCCCAGCCTACTCAACCTCTGCCTATAGCTCAGACCTTGTCCTTTGCAATATCCTCGTAAAAGGGAATGGAAGCAAGAATTTATTTCTTGCTACAATTGCTGCAACTTTTACAGGCACTTTAATACAATGCAACAAGTATACAATATGCAATAAAACAATAAATGATCAGCTTTTTCCCTAAATGACGTGAAAGCAAAAACAGTGTAAGACTTCAGTGAAATCTTCCTATTTTTCCATGATATATAGGAGATACCAAGTGACAGGAAAATAACAAATATGACAGCCTAGTTCAAGCAAGGGTGTGAGGACCTTTGTGGTTAGTTTAGCGTTGGCTATGGGTAAAGTATAGAAACAATAATCAGCAAAAATATGAAGCACTCAGAGAAGTTTGAGTAAAGCAAGGAGAGTCAGTATTTGTAAAGGCAGCATAGTTTAGTTTAGTTGAGATACAGACCCTTCAGCCCACCGTGTCCACACCGACCAGCGATCCCCACACATTAACACTATACTACACACACTAGGGGCAATTTACAATTACATAAAGTTAATTAACCTACAAACCTGTACGTCTTTGGAATGTGTGAAGAAACCAGAGATCTCGGAGAATACCCATGCGGTTACGGGGAGAACGTGTAAACTATTTACAGAAAGCACCCGTAGTCAGGATTGAACCCAGATCTCTGGCGCTGTAAGCGCTGTAAGGCAGCAACTCTACCGCTGCGCCACTGGGCTGCCCTGATTAATGAACCAAAATTGAATCTTTATGCTGCCATGACAGAGGAGAGTTTACTGAAGGGGATGCAGTGCACCAATACTATGAAAAAAAGGCTGCTTAAAAGAGGCTCAAGGAACAGAAAGGTCAGTGTCAACTTGGATAAAAAGTTGGCTTAAGGGCAAATAAACAGTGAGTCACCGTAAATGGTTGTTTTTCGGACAGGAGGAGGAAATATTTTCCATCCTCCAATATTTTGAGCTTTCGTGTGATATACAGCAGTGGGAATGTTTTTGAGCCCCTGCACAATAACACTGTACAAAGAACAAAAAAAATCAATTACTCTATAATTATCATATTGATCCTGCAGTGTTTTTGGTCTTAACGCTCTCAGGTGTAGATTATTGTCCACGCTGCTTAGGAAATTATATTGTGGATGCATCATTAGCCTTTCGTGCATCATACTTGACTGCTGAGCATTATGGAATACAAGTAAAATAGGTTCCACTGTGGATTCACGATCAGCTCTGCCATATTTTTGTGCAGTTGGTGAAAATTAAATTTTAGCTGGGTAATTCCCACTCCCATGAATAGGAGCACAAAGTAATAATACATAAAAAAATATTTTCACTAAAATTGAAGCAGCAAAAGAAAAAATAGAAAGAAAGATCTAAAAATGGAGAAATAGTAGTCATTTATTTATTTAAAAAGTAATTAAGGATGCAATTACTTTTTATGTGCAGTTTAATCAAAGTGAACAAGACAGATATTCTACAGCATCTAGCTGGTATTCCAAAATAAAATGTACCTCAAAGGAAGCCCTTTGATCCTTCACCAGCTATTAATCATCCTATGCAATTAACTAACAACATGCTGTATATACAGAAACAGCTTTGCATGGATATCTTAGAGCCTGCTGTAAGCCACAGTTTCCTATAGATGCAGATGGCAGAATCTGTGATGCACAAAATTATAATCATTAATGTTATTACAGGAAGAATACAGTAAGTACCAGGTTTTGTACCATCATTACTACACACTCCCACTTCCTGGGGAGTGGAAATCTGACCATGGTCCTTAGTTAACTAGTGCTAGAGTACTGGGTATGCAGAGAGTTCTTCTTTGCATTGGATTTCAGGAGTACAACAATCACGGTTTAATTGGTTTCCTTTAAGATTTTTCTAGCCTTGTATTTGAATGCAATTTGAATGCATACCTTTAGAAATATGAAGATTAATTTATGTAGTCAGAGGATGGGGAATCTGGGGAATTTATTGCCACAGAAGGCTGTGGAAGCCAAGCCAGTGGATATTTTTCAGGTGGAGATTGATAGATTCTTGATTAGTACGGGTGTCAGGGGTTATGGGGAGAAGGCAGGAGAATGGGAAGAGGGAAAGATTGAATGATGCAGAGAACGTGATGGGCCAAATGGCCTAATTCTGGTCCTATAACATATGGACTTATGAATTTTATCTTTAGTTATTGCTTTAAAAATTTAAATCATTTGTAGACAAATGTAAAGGTCTTACTCAGAGCAGAATATGTGCTTATGCACTAAATAATTTCTGTCTCAGTCACTTTGATTCTGTACGGGTCCAGTGAATTCATTGACATCTCAGCCCTATAGAATCATGTTGTATCTAAATCAATGTCACAGTCATTATCGCTGAAAAGCAGGTGAACTGACTATTCATTTTATTTCTTCTTCTAAGATCTTGCTGTGAAGAAATTGCTTACTGTAGTGCGTGGGTCTCAAATGAGACAAGTAGTCCGCAGTTTGAGAAGCACTATACTTTATTTCCTCCCGGTTCAGGGGAAGACGAAACCAGGGCAAGATGGCACCCAAACCCTGCCCTTTATACCCTCCGGCTAAGGACCGCCTCCGGACTGCACCACTCCTGTGCCGAGGGGTTCGGCAGTATAATGGGACGACCCTTAGGAGCCGCCACAGGACCCCCCCCCAGAACCAGAGGCACAAAACGCACCGGCGGGCGCACGACCCGGCCGGCCCGCGTGCGGAAGACAGCAGATCCCGGGGCTTGCGGGGGCGTAGGTGGAGGGACAGGTCGAGGGGCCGGCGGGAGGACAGGTGGAGTGACAGGTGGAGGGAGTCGTGAGGGGGGACGCCCTCGGGGCCGAGGTTGAGCAACCAGCACCGGCTGGTCAATGTCCAGGTTGATGGCCAAACCATGCTCGCTGAGCCGCTGACAGAGCTGTCGAAGGTGAGCGCAGTGTTCCTGCTGCGAGCGGCTGGCCACCAGGATGTCGTCCAGGTACACGAACACGAATTCGAGGTCACGACAAACCCCGTCCATGAGGCGCTGAAAGGCCTGTGCAGCGTTCTTGAGGCCGAACGGCATCCGAGTAAACTCGTAAAGCCCGAATGGCGTGATGATAGCCGTCTTGGGTACGTCATCCGGGTGAACCGGGATCTGGTTATAACCCCGCACCAGATCCACTTTCGAAAAAAATGTGGCCCCAGCCAAATGGGCCGTGAAGTCCTGGATGTGGGGTACGGGGTATCGATCCGCTGTTGTTGCAGCGTTCAGCCGTCGGTAATCCCCACAAGGTCGCCAGCCCCCACTTGACTTAGGGACCATGTGGAGTGGGGACGCCCAAGGGCTGCTCGAAGGGCGGACGATCCCCAAGGCCTCCATCGTGCGGAATTCCCGCCGTGCCAGACGCAGTTTATCTGGTGGCAGTCGTCGTGCTCGTGCATGGAGGGGTGGGCCGGTAGTCGGGATATAATGTACAACTCCGTGGCTGGGGGTTGCCGAATGAAACTGCGGAGTGAGAATGTCCGGGAACGCGGCCAAGATTTGTGCGTATCGGGAGTCCACGGACGCCAGTGGCCGTCCCACCGGTTGACCCAAGCGCAACGTGATCGGCTCCATTGTAGTGGCGTTGACCAAACGCTGACGCCCGACGTCCACCATGAGGGAATGCGTCCGGAGAAAATCGGCCCCGAGCAATGGTTGGGAGACGTCGGCAACGGTAAAGTTCCATGAAAAATGGCAGGAGCCGAGCACGATGGGAACCATGCGCAGTCCATATGTGCGGATGGGGCTGCCGTTCGCCGCGGTGAGGACGGGCCCCCGCTTACCGGAACGAATGTCGGCCAGCGAAGGGGGCAGGACGCTGAGCTCCGCACCTGTATCCACGAGGAAGCGAGTCCCGGAGCGCCGATCCCAAGCGAAAAGGCGGTGAATTTGGCCGGCCACCGCGGGGACTATTGGCAGCCGGCCCAGGCGTTTCCCGGGAACGTGCATGGCTGGCGGCATTGTCGTGCTGCAGCACCCCAGCGCTGATGGAAATAGCACCAGCTCCTTCTGTTTGTGTTATTTGGAGCTTGCCTGCTCCTGCTGGTGGTGCCTGCAGCTTGCTGGCGCTGGACTGCAGGTGCAGCACCCCTCACTGCCGCTGGGGGTAATCGTGCTGGCCGTCGGGCTGGAGCTGTCACTCCTTCCACAGCTCCCCCGCCCCACCGGAGGAAATCGGGAGCTGCTGGGCTGACGTCATCGGGGTTCCTGCCGACGGCCAGCGCGTTGACGTCACCGGCGTGCCTGCCGACGTCCAGCGCGTTGACGTCATCCGGGCGCGTCGACCTGAGCGCGACCTCGACTCTGCTGACGCCCAGCGCGCTGACGTCATCAGGGCGCGCCAACCACATGGCGTCGGCGCGCCTCCCGAGGGCCCGAAGATCAGCAAACGAGGCGTCGGTGAGTTGCAACCTAATGTAGGCCGGCAGCAGATGCAGGTAAGTATACTCAAACAACAGGCACGGCGTGTGCCCGTCTAATAATGCCACCATTTCCTTTAGGAGGGTAGATGGCCGCCGGTCGCCCAGGCCCCCCATATGCAGGATCCTACCTGCCCGCTCCATCCTACTTAGTCCGTAAATTTGGAGCAGGAGCTGTTTCAGGCCGAGGTATTTGTCATTGTCCGGGGGGGCTGCGAGGAAGTCCGATACTTCTTCCACCGCATCCTGGTCGAGGGCTCCCACCAGGTAATAGAAGCGCGTGGCATCGACCGTGATGCCCCGCAGGTTGAACTGGGCCTCCGCCTGCTGGAACCAGATGAGCGGCCGTGTGGTCCAGAAGCTGGGCAGTTTCACGGAGACCGCGTCCAGAGATAGGGTCGGGCTGGCGTGTGAGGAGGTAGGGCTTTGTTCGGTCTCCATCATGATGCCAATGGAGCGTCGGGGGTCACCAATGTAGTGCGTGGGTCTCAAATGAGACAAGTAGTCCGCAGTTTGAGAAGCACTATACTTTATTTCCTCCCGGTTCAGGGGAAGACGAAACCAGGGCAAGATGGCACCCAAACCCTGCCCTTTATACCCTCCGGCTAAGGACCGCCTCCGGACTGCACCACTCCTGTGCCGAGGGGTTCGGCAGTATAATGGGACGACCCTTAGGAGCCGCCACATTACTGTATTTGTCCACATCATGATGGAGATAACATTCCACATGTAATTTAGCTGTGATGTATTTTGGTTATTAACGCTCTATGCATTAGAAATTTAATTCTTTTTTTTACTTCTGTGCAGTGAACACAATAACCAAATAAATGCAATTTATATGGCTGTTAAACAATATATGAAAATATTTTGAGAATAAATTATTTAAACAGGGCAGCATGGTGTAACGGCGGCACGGTGGTGCAGCTGTAGAGTTGCTGCATTACAATGCCAGAAACCTGGTTCGATCCCGACTACGGGTGCTATCTGTACGGAGTTTGTATGGTATCCCCGTGACCACGTGGGTTTGCTCCAAGATCTTCAGTTTCTCCCACTCTCCAAAGACGTACAGGTTTGTAGGTTCATTGACGTGGTATAAATGTAAAGTGTCCCAGGTGTGTACACGATAATGTTAATGTACGGGGATCACTGGTCGATGCGCAGGTCCAGCCTTAGGAGGTGCGGGGCCCATTTGGGATTTTTTTCCCCGTAAACATATATAAATAAATAATTATGATTGAATCACGTGTCGTGAGTAACATGACAATTCGGCGGAGAGTTCTTTTCACAGCGTGTGGGGTGTCTAGCCAGGGGTAAAGTTGAGAGGAAGGAAGGGGCATTGAGAAGGAGGGGGTCGGGTTCATGCCAGTAACATTCACTCACCGCTGCCGCGGCGCTCCGGGCACGGAGCCACCGCATTGTGGCCGGGGAGGGAAGCAGCTCCCGTGGCTACGAGCGGCTGCCATCACTGGACAGCGGAACCAACTGCCATCTCAGCGCCTTCTGCCGGCCCGCTCGCCTCTGGCAGTGCTCTCCATCTGAACAGTGAGGAGACCAGCTCAAGAGCAAACATCATAGAGCGGAGTGGGTCAGTGGGTGATGGATAGTATCACAGTGGGCAGTGGGGCTTACTCCTGTGTCAGCGCGAACAAGGGATCAATTGAGGTTACGCGCAGCAACTCTGGAGAAAAGTCCCTTCTTTAGATTGAACTGAACTCACATCGGTGAGAGTATTTGTGATTGTCTGAAGAAGGGTCTCGACCAGAACCGCAACCCTCTCCCCAGAGCCCCTGCCCGTCCCGCTGAGCCACCACAGACAGGGAGTTGAAGGCAGACACAGGGGGGGGTCAACCTTCAACTTCAGAGCCAAACAAAAAACACAGAGTGCTGGAGGAACTCAGCGGGTAAGGCAGCACCCGCGGAGGGAACACACCACTTATCAGGAGCCGCCACGGGCCAGGACTCTTCTCCTCCCACCCCCAAACAGAAAGGAACCGCAGATGCAGCCGTCACCGCAAAACGTCTAAGAATTAACTGTAGATGCTGGGAAATCGAAGGTAAACAAAAATGCTGGAGAAACTCAGCGGGAGCGGGTGTGAGGCAGCATCTATGGAGCGAAGAAAATAGCCAACGTTTCAGGCCGGGTCTAAAGAAGGGTTTTGACCCGAAACGTTGCATATTTCCTTCGCTCCATAGAGGGGGGGGGGTGTGGGTGGGGGAATGCAGGGAGTCAGATAGACTGCGCAATGACAGGGGGGGGTCCCAGTGTGAGAGTGAGTCACCACCTGCGTACAGCGTTCCCACATCCCTCTTCTCCACCAAGCAAGGCACACTCCTCTCTCCCCTCCGCCCTCTCCCCCTTCCTTCCCTCATCCTCACCCCCCCTTGAAATTGAATTGAATTGGGAGATACAGCTTGTGAACAGGTTCTTCGGCCCACCCAGGCCACACCGACTATTAGTCACCCGTTCATACTAGGTCTATGTTATCCCACTTTTGCATCCACTCCCTACTTACTAGGGGACATTTCCAGAGGTCAATTAACCTACAAACCCACACGTCTTCTAGATGTAAAAGGAAACCGGAGCACCTGGAGGAAACCCATTGGGTCACAGGGAGAAAATGACAACTCCACACAGGCAGCACCTGAGGTCAGTTTCGATCCCGGGTCTCTGGCACTGTGAGGCAGCAGCTCTACTAGCTCACAGTTCATGAATTACCTACTTACACTCATTGTCACTCAGTCATAGGAAGAATAGCTACATGTGAGTCAAGAGCGTATTAGTGCCATGTGCCCGGAAAAGAAGAAAAAAAGAAATTCTTACGTGCAGTAGCACAACATGTATGCAAACATAATATACTCTGTAAACACCATAATTAATGCAAGAAAGGAGTTAAGTATATAAAAAAAACAATAATAGAGCAATGACAAAAGCAATGCTCCCAAGTCTATGTAGTTCAGGACTTAATTGGAAGTTGCAATGTTGCAACCTGATGGTTGTTGGGAAGAAGCTGTTCCTGAACCTGGATGTTACAGTTTTCAGACTCCTGTATCTTCTTCCCCAAGGCAGGAGTGAAATGAGAGTGTGGCCAGGGTGGTGTGGGTCCCTGATGATGTTGGCTGTCTTTTCACAGTGACTCCTGTAGATCATTTTGACAGTGGGGAAGAGAACCACTTGTATGTGGACGCGTGTACATATATGTGAGTGCGTGACCACAAAGTATTGCAGTTGAAAGAAGCACATTTGAGCATTTGAGACAGAGGTCATATGAGACGGCTTGTCGTCAAAGTACATTTTGCAGCATTCTTTCCTATTCCTGGGGAGGCATTTCATTGACAACTCTACTATTACCTCTTCATAAATCAATGAATTACAGAAAATTTACAACACACAATAAAGGCCAAACACCCCCCTAGTGTCCGTACCGGTAAGAAAAATATTCCCTGTGAAATCTCATCTTCCAGTACCTTGCCCAGAGATCTGCAGGTTACATTTTTGCAAGTCCACCTCCAGGTACAACACGTCTGCCCCTAAAGCTCTTTCAAATGGTGAATTCCAGATCCCAGCCCTCTTTTGGGTTTTCTCATCCTCCCTTTAATCCTTCTACCAATTAATTCAAATCTCTGCCCTCTGGCATCTGAACACTCTGTTGAAAGAAATAGCCATTCCTATTTACTCTTTCTAGGCCCTCATAATTATATGTCTTTGCTCAGCCTCCTCTCTTCCAAAGAACACAACACCCCAGCTTTTCCAATCTTTCCTCATAATTGCAATTCTCCAGCTCTGCTCACCTTAAAGGCCTTGGGTATATCCTGGTGAACAGCATATTCTTCCTAGTTTAGTCTTCTTCCATCTGAATCTCCAGACCACAGTGGACCTGCTCCCATCCTTCTCCTGCATATATAGACAATAGCATTTAAATAATCCATTTACATTGGTATGCAGGAGATGCTCATAAAATGGCAAAGATGAATTAAAATAGGTTTGGATTAAATAATTCTGAATTCAGTCTGTATTTAATGCGTGAGATGACTTCATAGTCTCTGCTGCCATCTCGAGGACAAAGATGTTGTAAACTTCTCTGCAAACCTTTCTCTGCAAGTCTTTCAAAGCCTCCAAGTTTTTCAATGAGCATTGTAAAATATTGAGTTGAGTTTAATTTATTGTCACGTGTACCGAGGTTCAGTGAAAAGCTTTTGTTGTGTGCTAGCCAGTCAGGGGAAAGGCAATATATGATTACAGTTGAGCCTTCCACAGTAGACAGATACATGATAAAGGAAATAACGAGAGTAACATTTAGTGCAAGATAAAGTCCTGTAAAGTCTGGAGTAAAGATAGTCCAAGGGTCCCAATGTAAATTCTAAGTAACTGGTTTTAGAACTGAAGTTCGAAGAAAATAAATTGTTAATGTCATTAGCAGACCTCAAGCATGCTGTTCATGTTGCTAAAGCAAAATACTACTGATCCTTATAATCTGAAATAAAACAGCAACAGTGTGGAATGGGGAACAGAGTTAACATTCTTCACCGGGAAAACAGTATGTAACAATTATGTTTAAAAATAATTGCAGATGCTGGTTTAAACCAAAGATAGACACACAAAGCTGGAGTAACTTGGCGGGACAGGCAGCATCTTGTGGAGAAGGAATGGGTAATGTTTCGAGTCGAGACCCTTCTTCAGACTTGAGTCTGAAACGTCACCCATTCCTCCTCTCCAGAGATGCTGTCTGACCCGCTGAGTTACTCCAGCTTTTTGTGTCTACCTTCAGTTTAAATCAATATCTGCAGTTCCTTCCTCCACATCTGCAGGAATCTAGAGCAAAAAACAGAATAATTGAATTACTCAGCATGCGATTAGTATCAGGTCAAAACCCCACATCAGAACAAGGAACGGAGGGGCTGGGATAGCAACTGGTAGATGGTAGGGTAGGAATGAAGGACAGATGGAATCAGGTAGGGGGAGCGTTGGGAAGGGTGAACATTGGAAGTAGGAGTCGAGGCAGACTGTGAGTGTGTGTGGGTAGATGTGGATTATGTTGTGAACGTTGACATTTCCAGTTTCACATAACCTATACTCCCAATGATCTTTCACACAGTCACCTGCCATCTAGTTTTCCTTTCACTTTGTTCATCCCTCCCTCCCCTCTCCATGCCTTGCCCCATCTACCCATTATTGCCTCCCCCTCTCGTTCCATCTACCGTCCTCCATCTCCCCGCTCCCACATGCCCCCAACCCCCTGCCTGCCCCCAAACTCCCGCAATGCTACATACTGACGATGTTTCCTGGTCTCTTTCAGTCCTGATACAGGGTCTGTACCCAAAACCAAAACAAAATGCTGAAGTAACTTAGCATGTTTAAGAAAGAACTGCAGATGCTGGAACAATCGAAGATAGACCAAAATGCTGGAGAAACTCACCGGGTGAGGCAGCATCTATGGAGCGAAGGAATGGGTGATGTTTTGGGTCAAGACCCTTCTTCAGACTGATGGGTGAAGTTTTGGGTCGAGACCCTTCTTCAGGAGTAACTCAGCAGGTCAGGCAGCATCACTTGTGGAAAGGAATAGGTGATGTTTTGGGTAGAGACCCGTCTTCAGATTGAGAGGCAGGGGAGAGGGAAACTGGAGATATGATGAGGTACAAAGAACAATTGAATGAAAGGTATGCAAAGGACAAATCAAAGCCTGCAATGATGAGCAAGGAAATGTGGAGCCCACATTGTTGGTTGTGGAAAAGGTGATAACGAGTGAAACTAATTAGTGAAGCTAAGCAGGACAGTAAGATGACTAGGGTGGGGGAGATGACGGACAGAGAGGGAATGCAAGGGTTACTAGAAGTTAGAAAAATCAATACTCATATTGCTGGGTTGTTAGCTGCCCAAGCAAAATACGAGGTGCTGTTTCTCCAAAGCGTATGGGAGATCGTGTAGGCCAAGGTATACTGAGCGAAGGTGTTCAGCGAAACGATTGCCCAGCCTGTGCATGGTCTCGCTGATACATAGAAGTCCACACCTAAAACAGTGGATACAATAGATGAGGTTGGAGGAGGTGCAGTCCCTTCCTACACACAATTTACCCAAAACATCAGCTCATATCTTTGGCTTCCACAGGTGCTAATTGACTCGCTGAATTCTTCCAGCATTCTACTGATGAAAATGTAACGGTATTTCACTATTCAGACATGCTGCTGAGCCCAAAGAGCATTTCACTCATGTTCTTTTTGCCACTTTATCCTGTCCCATAAAGAAGTTCATGCTAGAAATGTTGATGGGGCGTGCAGGTCCTGTAAGACTAAATCGAGGATGTGAGAACATTATAACCTTGAAATAAATGTACCCTTCCAGGGAACCTTAACTACCGGATGATGAAAATGAACAAATTGTTCCTAGTACAAAATGTTTCTTATGGTACAATTAAGCTGTCATATGAAAATATCAATTGTCTTTGAATGACAGGTTTAAAATACTGAATATTGAATATTAAAAACATGCATATTTCAGCTAGATCTAGGCATATCATCATTTATGTTTACATTTTCATTGTTAAAACATTAAGCACAAGAGAACAAAATGAGGCATTTGGTATCTAAATCTGTTTCATTATCAATTCAGTAGAAATCAGAAGATAAGGAATGATGTGTAATATTTTTAAATGTTGATGAACATTGTTTCAGGAAATGTAGGATACGCATGCACAATGAATGGTTTTCTCAAAAGTTGAAAAGATTGTAACACGTTATTACTGAGCATTGCCATATGCAGTATAAGTTTGTTACTAATCGCACCACAGCACAGTGGTGCAGTGGTGAAGTTGTTGCTTTACAGCACCAAACACCTGGGTTTGCTCCTGACCATGGGTGCTGTCTGTACAGAGTTTGTACATTCTCCCAGTGACCGCGTGGGTTTTCTCCAGATGCTCCAGTTTCCTTTCACATTCCAAAGACGTGCAGGTTTTTTAGGTTAATTTTCTTTAGTAAATTGTCCCTCGTGTGTCGTGACTCTGGTGTCCCTTGGTATGGGCAAGTTGGGCCAAAGGAACTGTTGCCACGCTGTATGGCTCCATAAGATAGAACCAGTGTACAGGTGATCGTTGGTCGGCACGAACTCGGTGGGCCGAAGGGTTTGTTTCCATGTTATATGTCTAAACCAAACCAAACTTATTGGATCTATCGTGGTATAAAGCATAGGTGCATGACTGGCCCCCAGTCATGGATTATTCTGTGATTCTAAGTCTCAGTAGGTCTTTGGTGCAGTTGTTACGTGTATTGGAAGAGTTCACTCGTAAAGTTAATACATGAATTAATTACCACCCATTAACTGGCTACTCTTAAGCATTGCCATAGGAAAAAAAATGGATATTAACTACTTTGATAACATTGCTCATATCATTAGGGACTATTCTCTGCCAAGGAATTAATACTTGGCCAAAACCTTTTTTAAATATACTTCATCACTATTCCTTTGTAATTGGAATGTGATTTCTTTTCCAGTTTAGAAAATGATTCCTTCAATTATATGCAGCTAATTTTGATGAAGAATTACTATAAGAGAAATAAAATAAAATCCTTGAATTCATCTATATTATTGGGAATTAAATAATTGCATTAATCATGCAATATTCCAACAATTCCATCCAATAGATAATAAATCACTGAATATTAATATGAGGTGGTTCCTAATTTGGACCATGTAATATAATTGTGTTGAAATAACTAAATAATTCTGTCTAAATGTAGGTGCATAATGTATATCAGATGTTTAATTTCGTATTTTTTAGTTTCGAGATGCAGTGTGGAAACAGTCTCTTCGGCCCACCGAGTCCACACCGACCACGATCCCCGCACATTAACACTATCCTACACACACTGGGGACAATTTACACTTATACCAAGCCAATTAACCTACAAACCCGTACGTCTTTAGAGTGTGGGAGGAAACCGCAGATCTCAGAGAAAGCTACATGGTCACAAGGAGAACATACAAACTCCCTACAGACAGCACCCGTAGTTGGGATCAAACTCGGGTCTCTGGCACGGCAAGCACTGTAAGGCAGCAACTCTACCGCTGCACCACCTTGCCGTGTGTTATGTTGGCTTGGTACCATAGTACATTTCCATAATTAACAATTTATATTTTCTGTAAATTTTGAAGCGTGATTACATAACATTGTACATTTTGGGGTCATTGTGGATATAAAGGAGCAGAGGTACAGTAACTTAGAACATTTTGCTAATCTTGGTCTTTGTTCCCCAAATGATAAAAATACTGGTCTAGATTCCAGTAGATCAATTCCACTGCCTGAAATTGCTGGCCAACAACACCCTTCATACGAGCCTCATTCAGACACAGAAGCTGGACTGAGCTGACTCTCAGAATCCTCTTCTCCTCCCTTAATGGAACGCAAGGCCCTAGCTTCAGCTTTTTCAAAGGAGCAACGATCACATCAATTGTTTATTTCTGTGATATTTAAATGCTTTCTTAAGTTCTGTCATTCAGTTAATTATAAAGATTGGAACAGTGGTTAGTCAAGACACCAGGAACTGCAGATGTTGGAATCTTGAACAAAACACAAAGTCCTGGAGGACAACATGTTTAGACTTTAGGGGCACAGTGCGGAAACAGGCTCTTCGGCACACCCGCGTCACACCTTTACATTAGGGACAATTTACAAAAGTCAATTAACCTACAAATCTGTACGTCTTTGGAGTGTGGGAGGAAACCAGAGCACCTGGAGAAAACCCACGTGGTCACAGGGAGTACGTACAAACTCCGTACAGGCAGCACCCTTAGTCAGGATCGATCCCGGGTCTCTGGCGCTGTATGGAAGCAACTCTACCGCTGTGCCACCGTGCTGCCCAGGAACCTTAGTACCGTTTTATTTTAACGGAAAATCAAATGACATGTTTAATTAAATAATAAAAATAGATTACCATAATATTTAGATAGTAAGTAGAAAAAGAAACATTTAAATCTTTGTACAAAAACAAAGCAAAGCTTTGCTAATGCTGAACAAATGATAGAAAAATGTTAACTTGATGTGGAAGCAGTGAATGTTTCTGATCAATGAGCTTTTGTTGGGACTATAAAAGGTGCAGAGCTCCAGGCTGGTTCATGAGTGAAGCAGGTTCACTCCATATTGTTTAATGTATGATTTGACCATGCTTGTAGATTTAGGCTGCCATCAAGATGTAACTACAGTGTTCGCCTGAAGCAAGACTGCTTCAGACAGTGGTAGGGTTAGATTGTCAGGGGATTGATCTGTAGAGAACACCCATTAACTGCCTGATAGTCCTGACAGGCGGACAGTCGGTTTTGTCATCTGCACTTCCACAACATGGGACCAGTTCTGCGGTGTCATTCCTATTCATGGCAGGAAACCACAAAGCACTTCACAGCCACTGAAATACTTTATGACACACAGCCAAACAATCCCTTCAGCCAAGGTGCACACATAATAATCCCACCGACAATTGGTAACAACAAACACTCTGGAACTCTACACCATCAGCTTCCCCCAGGTGTCCTGCAGGCTGGGAGAAATTGGATGCAAGGTGGGATCCACTGTTGGGGGTATCAAGTGCAACAAAAGCCCAGATGGGTTTGTTAGAGCAGAAAGGTGGCTCCTTCTTCAATTCCACCTTAAACAAACAAATTAAAACTTGCCTGCTGAGCTCCTCCAAACTGAACCAGCAACTAATATTGGGACCATTAACTGCCCAAGTCAACGTAAATGTTAACCTTAGTGATGACTGTAATTTGTAGGATTTAGGACAGTATCAATCACTGAGCATTTTTCTATTTCTTTTCTACCTAGTTCCATTCCATAATTGGTGCCATAAAATTGCATAGGACTTATCGTCATAGTCGAATGGAGATCTATCTGTTTCTACATCTGAAGCAAAGCACAAATTAGGTCTCAGTGATACGGTAGTGACATGGGCAATATTTTCAACATGCGGTGTGTTGCTTGGCAGGATAACATTTATCGTCAGTTTCTACTGACCCTTAGGAGTAGTGGCAGCCTCGACACCAGTCTGATTGTCATTTCGCACTTTTTGTTATTTTCAGTCTGTTTAAAATTTGTTTATGGAGGTTTATTAGTCTTTTTTATGTGGGGGTGGGGGTGGGGAGGGGAAAGCCGTTTCTTAGTCACTTTCTGGTCGAGGATACGTCTATTCTCTGAGTCGCATCTTGGCACACCCCCACCCCCCCGAGGCCTACCATCTGGATTGGCGCAGCCTTTCCTGCTGGAGACCGGCCAGAGCTTCCACAGCGGCGCGGCACTGATTTACCATCGTGGAGATGAGAGCGTTCTTACATTCCGATGTCGGAGCTCCGATCATCTCGGCGAGAGGGCCTGAACATCGAGCCACCATAGCGGCGACTGCGGAGAGCTCAAAGGCCCTGACCACGGGTGAACAATTGAAGGTGACTGAACTCTATTGCCTTCCGTCACAGTGGGAAACATTGATTCCGCTGTGTGGGGATGCTCATGTTAAATGCTATCGTGTGTTGTGTTCTTTCTATTCGTATGGCTGTATGGTAATTCAAATCTCGCTGTACCAATTGGTGAATGTGATAATAAATGTAACTTGAACTTGAACTAGTAATGAGACTTTTCCTTGAATCATTCCTCTCTTTACAGTAAAGAAGCTGCAGGCTAGGAAGCTCCAGGATTTAGAGCTAGCAATATTCTCCATTTGAGGTGAAGTAATGCTGAGGGGAACGGAGGCAATGGTGATCTAATAAACCTGTTCGACAACTGGGCCACCTACCTTACTCTCCTATTTATTGACTATAGCACTGCCTTCAACACTATAATCCCATCCAAACTCATCTCCAAACTTTTGGACCTAAGAATCAGCTTTCCCCTCTACCACTGATACTGGGCTTTCGGACGTACTCACCATATTCAGTGAGGATGGGTGCAATACAAATGCCCGGCAATGATGCATTCTCAGTCCCCTACCATACTCCCGGAAGCATGGTGGAGTACTTGCCTCAATAATCATCAACCCTGTGCAAGTGGATATGGTTGAGACATTCAAGTTCCCTGGCTTTAATATTACCACTGATCTGCCGCGGACCAACCACCTTCATGCTACAGCCAAGAAGGCACACCAACGCCTCTGCTTCCTGAGACGACTGAGGAAATTTGGAGTCTTCAGTGACTCTTACAAACTTCTACAGATGCACCATAGAAACCATACCGTTAGGTTGCATCACAGCTTGGCTTGGGAACAGCTCTGCCCAAGACTGCAAGAAATTCTGCAGAGTTGTAGATGTAGCCCAATCTATCACAAAGACCAAACTTCCCACCATTGACTCCATCTACACTTCACGCTGCCTCAGAAAAACAATCAATATAATCAAAGATTTATTCCACCCTGGTCATTCCTTCTCCTTGCTCCTATCTGGCAGAAGGGACAGAAGCTTGGAACCTTCACCAGGCTCGGGAACAGCTCCTTCCCCTCTGTAATCAAATTTCTGAATGGTCCTTGCATAAGCTAGGGTACTATTCAATTCACTGGCACCCAATTGTTAACATGTGGACACACTATAGTACAGATGCGCTATAATGCTGATGACTATATACCGCATCATAATGAAGGGTCAGGCCCTTCTTCGGAATGGGTTTGAATAAGGATCCCGACCCAAAACATCACCTATCCGTGTTTTCTAGAGATGCTGCCTGACCTGCTGAGTTACTCAAGCACTTTGTATATACTCGGTATATACCAGCATCTGCAGTTCCTTTCTACACATGACAACCTTTAATCTAGAGCTTCTTATCAACGTGTAGAGAGAGCCATCTACTGCTCCGATATTGCATTGCAGATATTTGGCAGCCTACATTAAAACCTAGTTTGGCTGGGTCTTGTTCATGAGTATGCGTGGAGAATAAAAATAATAATAAAATATCTGAAGAAGGGCCTCGACCCGAAACATCACTCATTCCTTCTCTCCAGAGATGTTGCCTGTCCTGCTGAGTTGCTACAGCTTTTTATGGCTATCTTCAGTTGAACCAGCATCTGCAGTTCCTTAGTGCACATTGCTCATCCTTGCCTTTCTCTTGTGTTCGCCCCCTG
Source organism: Leucoraja erinaceus (assembly GCF_028641065.1). Taxonomy (NCBI): domain Eukaryota; kingdom Metazoa; phylum Chordata; class Chondrichthyes; order Rajiformes; family Rajidae; genus Leucoraja; species Leucoraja erinaceus. The sequence continues at coordinate 29,794,715 of NC_073395.1, read as the reverse complement.
CATGAATTTCCATCATAGCAACCTTCCGTAATCTGGGAATCTGATGTGATCAAGCCACAGACTTAGCTACCACACCCTTCCTTCAAGACAGGACAGTCCGCAGACAAAGACAAGGTCCTATGTGATAGATCGTGAGTTCCTGCTCACGGATCATAGAGAATCACAGTCATGGTCAGACACAGTACCAGGTCCACCGAGACCATGCTGATCATCTACCACCCATTTACTAACTCCACACTAACCACACTTTTTATTCTCCATGCATTCTCAACAACTGTGGAATTCTCTGCCTCAGAGGGCGGTGGAGGCAGGTTCTCTGGATGCTTTCAAGAGGGAACTAGATAGGGCTCTTAAAAATAGCAGTGTCAGTGGATATGGGGAGAAGGCAGGAACGGGGTATTGATTGGGGATAATCAGCCATGATCACATTGAATGGCGGTGCTGGCTCGAAGGGCTGAATGGCCTACTCCTGCACCTATTGTCGATTGTCTATTAACTTCTCCCACATTCTAACACCCAACCTGCAGACTAGTAGATTACAGTGATCAATTAACCTACCAATCTGCACATCATTAGGGTGTAGGAGGAAACTGGAGTGCCCAACGGAATATATTTAATAGATGATTTCTCTATCTGAATTAATTAAAGCATTGTGTAGGAAGGAACAGCAGATGCTGGTTTACAACAAAGGTAGACATGAAATTCTGGAATAACTTAGTGGGACAGATAGCACCTCTGGAGAGAACGAATGGGTAATGTTTCAGGTTGAGACCCTTCATTGGTCCGAAGAAGGGCCTTGACCCGAAATGTCACCCATTCCTACTCTCCAGAGATACTGTCTGTCCCGCTAAGTTACTCCAGCATTTTGTGTCTATCTAATTAAAACATTAATATTAGTTTACATTAAGGCATAAGAACAAACTATTTACCCACCCCTACTTTTCAATGCAGCGGTATTGCTACATTCCGTTACATTCAGTGATAGAGTGGGAGTCAGACATAGTCGCATCTGACCGTGAGCATATTCTGTACTATCAGATCTGGATGTAGAAGTGAGGAATGCTCTTACTCCTGGAGAAAGTATAGATAGGATAGACAGTCAGAACCTTTTTCCCAAGGTGGAAATATCAGACATGAGGCCATAGCTTTAGAGTGAGAAGGACAAAGTTTAAAGGAGATGTGCAGGCAAGGTTTTTATACTGAGATTGGTGGGTGCCTGGAACATGCTGCCAGGGGTGGTGGAGGCAGATGTGATAGTGCTGTTTAAGATACTTTTGGATAGGTACATAAATATGCAGTGAATGGAGGGATATGGACCATTTATTCTGCTGATACAGGTTATTTCATATTTCTTTTATAGTTTTCTTCCTTTTTTAACGTATTCATTGCCTTCAGCAGATTTTCACTTCCATTATTCCTTTGTTCACTTATGCCCCTGTCCCACTTAGGAAACCTCTGGAGACTTTGCGCCCACCCAAGGTTTCCGTGCGGTTCCCGGAGGTTTTTGTCAGTCTCCTTAATGGTCGAAAGTGGTTTCCGCTTCTTCTATGTGCCGGCGATTATTTCAAAAAATTCAAAACCGGCCGCAACTAAAAATAGGTTGCCGTTTTAAAAATCGGTAATTTTTTAGTCGATGCCGGTTGCAATGCTAGTTGAAGGTGGTTGCCCGAGTTTGCAGGCGGTTGCCGGAGGTTGCAGGTAGTGGAAAGTAAGACCTTTGGGGCGCAAGGTCTCCAGAGGTTTCCGTTCAGATTTCCTAAGTGGGACAGGGGCATTACTGTCTGTTCCCCCAGCTTTTCACACTTTGCCATTTATACCTCCAGAGGGATATTAGCACATTGCCACCGAGTTAAGCAACAGTCTGTTTCTGTTCTTTGTTCCAATGCAAAAACCATCTGTCCAACCTATTTTCCTAAGTTTAGAATGACTAACAAGTTCTTCAATGCGATTCATAAAATTCAAGTAAATTTGGCAATGATTGTGCCTGGTAAAATAAACGTTATATCCTCTGGTCTCATGAACACCCTTTGGTAAATGCTTAATTTCACAGAGTGACTATTATTTCAGAGTGTGCCAAAGTGCTGCACACCCAATGGAGCATATTTGCAGTGATGTTCCTATTCCAATGTTTGGACTGCAAGTTCCCACAACCGGCCATGAGATAATAGTCAGAAAATATTTGTTGGTAATGATGATTGTTTGATAAAGAGTGCCATAGCCATAGAGCCATGGAGCCGTGGAGTCATATACAATACAATACAATACAATACAATTTATTTGTGTCATTTGAACCTCATTGAGGTTCAAACGAAATTTGGTTTCTGCAGTCATACACACAAGAAAAACAAAGACACAACACAATTTACACAAACATCCATCACAGTGAATCTCCTCCTTACTGTGAGGGAAGGCAAAGTCTTATCTCTCCCCTCTATTCCTCATTCTCCTCCCGATGTCAGAGTCAAAGCCCCCCGGCGGGCGATGGTAAGTGTCCCGCGGCCATTAAAGCCGCGCCGGGTGATGCAAGGCCACGCTCCGGGTCTTGGTGTTGGAGCCCCAGGTGGGCGCTAACAAGTCCCGCGGCCATTTAAAGCCGCACCGGGCGATGTAAGACCCCGCTCCAGGTAATTTTCAACCCCGCAACTCGGGCGGGAGAAGTCGCCGTTGTGGAAGCCCCGAAAAGCGGTCTCCCAGCAGGGACCCGCGGGCTCCCGGTGTCACCGTCCACCAGACCTGCAGCTGGAGCTTCTGAATCTCCAGGGTCGGGTCACAGCCGCTCGCCACCACAGCTCCTCCCGCTCCAAACTCGGCCAGCTCCACGATGGTGGGTAAGTCCGCAGCTCCGCGACTGGAGCCCACGGTGCTAGGCCCCAACGACAACGGAGACCCGACGGGGAAAAGATCGGGTTCTCCGTGCAGGGGAAAAATTTTAAAAGTTTCCCCCACCCCCCGTCCCCCACACACGTACCCAGTTAAAAAAAAAGCACTTTAAACTTCATCCAAACATTCAAACGCGACAAAACATTAAAAAAAATGACAGACGGATCGCAGAGGCCGCTGCAACGTGAGTCGCGCCGCCCACCCATCACGTGGAAATAGGCCCTATGGCTCAACTTGTCCATGCCGACCAACATGCCCCACCTACACTAGTCCCACATGCCTGCATTTAGCCCATATGGTTTGGAGGGCATGTGGCAGATAGCCCAAGGGAAGGATTAGTTGGGAATGACAGTGTAATTGCTTGCTCTCGGTGGTAGGAAGAACCTGGTCATCAACTGCAAGGTGTTCTCAGTGTACCTGTATGTGATGCAGGTGTGGCCCATATTCCACTCTGACACAGCTGCAGTCGCCTAAGCCATCTTCATCTAGAGTCCCAAAATGGATTGCATCCATCAGATTGTGATGATCAGGAGTACGCGATAAAAAAGGGGAGGAGAAACATATCCCTATTGTTCTCTTCATTATGTCCAACTTTGTGTACAGCTGCATCAAGCTGTGGTGAAAGTCTGAATGTGCCAAGTGTCACTGCTTGCTGAGGTCCTTCAACTCCTTAATGTTGCAACCACGATTCCTGACCTGAATAGGCCATGAAACATTCCGTTCAACTAGACCTTGCCACGCCATCGGTGCTTCATGCTGCAAAACCTTTTTTGATCCCGTGTCCATCCGACAGTTTTCAGCATGGAATGAGTAGGAAGGAACTGCTGATGTTGGTTTAAACCGAAGATAGACACAAAAAGCTGGAGTAACTCTGCGGGACAGGCAGCATCGTCTGGGAAGAAGGAATGGGTGATGTTTCGGATCGAGATGTTTGAAGAAGGGTCTCGACCGGAAACGTCTCCCATTCCTCTCCAAAGATGCTGCCTGTCCCACTGAGTTACTCCAGCTTTTTGTGTCCATCGTCAGTTTTCAGCATGGAATGTACTAAAGACTCTGAGGAAGATATAGAATGTGGATCCTGTCGGCTGACTCTGACAAAGTCGTTTAGCAGAATACCTCATCACCAATACTCACAAATAAGCACTAAGACCTCACATGACTGGTGGTGGGAGGGGGGTCTCCCTGCTAGATCTTTCATGATAATTTTGGGCCTCAATCTTAGTGTCCATTTCCTTCTAGGTGGCTGTGGCACAATGTCTCTTCGTAGTGTGTGCATTTGCCAAGTACATCTGGAAAGGATGCCATGTTTCTTTGTTGAAGTTCACCCTGTGCAGCTGTGTAATAAAGGACATTGTGCTCTGAAGACTGTTCCCTGGAACCTGCACTGAGACCATCGTCAACTACTGCTGGAAGATCTGAAACTTATTGAAAGATGACCTTTGGTTTTCCTGAGTCAAGTGCAGGAGTTCATGCTGAGGGATACACCAAAGCTCTGTGCAGCCGCCCCAAAAGCTCTACGGGGAAGGAGCAGAGTCGAAGGGCATGGCACCATTGAATAATGAGGGGCTGGGCCCTTTCTTGAAGCCTTCTACGTGCTTCCTGTGTGAATTGTTTAGGTGGCCCAGTGGAGCAGCAGTAGAGTGGTTGCTTACAGAGCCAGTGACTTGGGTTCGATCCTGACTATGGGTACTGTCTGTACAGAGTTTGTACATTTTCCCTGTGACCACGTGGGTTTTCTCCAGATGCTCCAGGGTTCTCCCACATTCCAAAGACGTACGGGTTTGTAGGTTAATTTGCTTGGGTAAAATTATAAAATTGCTCCTAGTGTGAAGGATAGTGCTAGTGTATGGGGGTTGATACTTGGCATGGACTCAGTGGACTGAAGGGCCTGTTTCCGTACTGTATCTCTAAGGACTAAAATCTAAAGAGGAAACATGAGTGATGATGACACATTGTAAGGGAATGTACTGAATTAACAGTATAATGCAATAGAGAAAGATGCGTCCCTTTTCTATGTACTGTACAGATTATAAATAAAGTATATTTTTGGAAAAAATAACGTATTTCTGTTCCATCTAACAATGCAGAGAAGACATTGACTCAATACTTCATCCAAAAATAACTTGTGGACCGAGTGCCAACCATTCAGATTGTAACACTTTAATAATGGAGGGCTTTGTTGAAATAATTATGTACATTCTGTTCAGACAAGATAAGTGCTCATCAGAACTGTGAAGATGATTTTTCATGTGATTCTGGCAAGTTGCTGTCAGGTGAGAAAATTTCTACGTAAGAAAAACCAATTAAGCGCTTAAATAAATCAAGAATCTCCCGGAGGATCACGTACAAATGAAAAGAACAAAAATATCAATAAAAGACATAGCTTTAGTGAGAGGATTTCTTCTCCAAAAATAAACTAAGATCGTTGTGTAGGAGAGAACTGCAGACGCTGGTTTAAACCGAAGATTGACACAAGATGCCGGAGTAACTCAGCGGGTCAGACAGCATCTCTGGAGAAAAGCAACTGGTGACGCTCAGACTGAAGAAGGGTCTCGACCCAAAACATCACCGCCCCCTTTTCTCCAGGGATGTTGTCTGACCCGCTGAGTTACTCCAGCTTTTTTGTGCCTATAACGTGTATCTTTGTTCTTCGCACCAGCAAGTCTACTATATTTTGTACTTTATTTCAAATGCAGTGAAATAATATCTAGTGCACTGAGAATGTGTTTTTAACTTTGAATTCATTGTCACGACATTTGCTGCTGTTTTGTAAAGTAGAAGATGAAAAACTGCCAGAGTAAACACAAATTCCTGAGCAAGCATTGTTTGTCGCCAAGCCTTGCCAGCAGTGCAGACAGGTATATTACAACATACAAACCCATTTGCTGCACAGACAGCTATTTTAGATCGCCAAAGTGAATGATAGTTATTATCTTAGAAAGGTCAAATTCAATCATAAACTTCTAATGGCAGACTGAATATCAGCAGGCATGATCCATTTCAGTGCCCTTTCTCAAAACCTCCTGATCCTGAATTTGATTCATTTGAAAAAGTTGCTGCCAATTTTAATTTTTTTTTCTTAAATTTTGAAATACTTTTTTGACATCATTAAAAAACAGTTTCCCTATTTTGTCATTTATTGACCAATTTTTTTCCCCATTTCCCATAATAGTAGAAATATTTTGAAATACCAAGAAATCCGTGAATAGATGTCATTATTAACTGCAATTTTAAAATGGCCTTTGTGTATAATGTACATGAGCAAAAAAAACTCTTCAGGTCAGGCTATTCAATGTGAGACAATGAACAGCATGGGACATGGAAACAGGCCCTTCAGCCTAACTTGCCTACACTGACCAACATGTCCAATCTGCTCTAATACCACCTGCCTACTTTGGCCCATATCCTTCTAAACTTGTCCAATCTATATACCTGTTTAAATGTTTCTAAATCATAACGATAGCACCTGCCTCAACTACCTCCTCGGGCAGCTCGTTTAATACACCTACCACTCATTGAGTGAAAAAGTTACCCCTCAGGTTCTTTTTAACTCGTTCACCCCTCACCTTGAACCTATGTATTCCTTGTTGACTTGTTGACATAAAACCCAAGCCCAATTTAATAGGGTGCAGTGACAGCATAGGCCATAAGGCCATAAGACATGGGAGCAGAATTAGGCCATTTAGCCCATTGAGTCTACTCTGCCATTCATTCTTGGCAGATCTATTTTCCCTGCTCAACCCCATTCTCCTGCCTTCTCCCCACAACCTTTGACACCCTTACTAATCAAGAATGTATCCATCTGCTTTAAAAATACCCAATGACTCCACATCCACAGCCATCTGTGACGATGAATTCCACCCTCAGACTAAAGAAGATCCTCCTTATCTTCATTTTGAAGGTATGTCCTTTTATTCTGAGGCTGTGCCCTCTACTTGTAGACTCTTCCGTTACTGGAATTATCCTTTCCACTTCCACTCTATCCTTTCATTATCTGGTTGGTTTCAATGAGATCCTCCCTCATCCTTCTAAAACCCAGTGAGTACAGACCCAGAGGCATCAAATTATCCTTGTATGTTAACATAATCATCCCTGGGATCATTCTTGTAAACCTTCTTTGGACCCTCTATAAAGACAGCACATCCTATCTCAGATATGGGGCCTAAAACTGCATACAGTAGTCCAAATGTGGCCTCACTGGCACCTGATAAAGTCTCAGCATTACATCCCTGATAAAACTTCAAAATTACAAACTAGCAGTGAAGTAATTGGCCCAACTATTCATATACTTGAATTCAAATCCCATCTTGGCCACTTTAATTAATAATCTGGAAAAATAAAGTAAAAAAGAATAGTCTTTGTAAAGATGACTACTGAATGATCACTTAGGCATTAAAATGATTCCTCATTCAACACATATCTGGTTATTAATATATTGCTGCAATTGGGAATTTGGTGTGAGCAGATTGGTTATTATATTCCCAAAATGATAACAATTGTTTTTTCTTATCTAGGCAAACTACAAGTCAGCCTTGAACAGGGGAAGTACCATTTGACACCGTTTTAGCTCCCTGCACCTCTCAGAAAAATTGTTCGCTTTTAACAATGTTTGTAAGCTAGACAAACAAAATGTTTGAATTTGCGATACATAAGGTTAATTTGCCATTAACTTTCAGAACAGGTCACAGCCACTAGAGGGAGCGCTCTGTCAACTTGAGTTGCTCCTATTCCAGCAATTGATTTGATCTGCCTTCTGGAAGATCATTGCCCTCTCAGAGTATTTGACCGTTCCAACTAATAGGACTTTGGCCAGGCCACATTTAGAGCACTGTACACAGTTCTGCTCACCGCATTACAGGAATGATGTGGAGGGTTTTGGGGAGGGTACATGGACATGGACGCACTACAATTTGCCAACTACCACCATAGATCAATTTGGGGTATGATCATGCTGGCCCTTCAAACTACACTGGATCACTTGGACAATAGGAACATATACGGCAGGCTGTGGTTCATCAATTACAGCTCAACGTTCAACACCATCAGCCACTCCAAATTTATCATCAAATTCAAAGCATTGGGTTTCTGCTCGTCCCTATATAATGGGGTCTTCGATGTCCTCATCAGTAGACGTCAGTCAGAAGGAATCGGCAACAACACTTCCTACTCAAAAACGATCAACATGGAGTCAATGCAAGGCTGTGTGCTCTGTCCCTTCCTCTATGCCTCTGTCCCACTTAGGAAACCTGAACGGAAACCTCTGGAGACTTTGCGCCCTACCCAAGGTTTCCGTGCGGTTCCCAGAGGTTTTTGTCAGTCTCCCTACCTGCTTCTACTACCTGCAACCTCCGGCAACCACCTGCAACCTCCGGGAACCGCACGGAAACCTTGGTGGGGCGCAAAGTCTCCAGAAGTTTCCGTTCAGGTTTCCTAAGTGGGATAGGGGCTTTACTATCTCTCTCTACCCTTGTCTGTGGAGCCAGACATACATCTGCAATACTATCTTTAACTTCACCAATGATACCATCGCTGTTAGATTATTGCTGAGGTGACCAGTTGTCTTGCCAAACACATTTCATTGTACCGTTGACCCTGTGTTAATCTACATATGACAAATAAAACTGAAAACTTGAAACATGAAACTTGAGAAGAATAACGGGTAATGAAGTGTTAGGGTACTGCATGAAGACTGATAATCTGATTGAATGTTGCCAGAATATTAATCTTGCTCTCAACGTTAGCAAGACCAAGGAGCTGATGGTTGACTTCAGGAGGGGAAAGTCAGGGATCCAAGAGCCTTCATCGATAGGGTGGCGGTGGAGAGACTCAACAGCTTCAAGTTCCTGGGCATGCATATTGCTGAAGATCTGTCCTGGGCCCAACACATTGATGCAATCACAAAGGAAATGAATCTAACCCTCTTTGAAAAGTGAGGAGATTCGGTATGTCACCGAATACGCTACAAATTGTTCTAATTTTTCAGATATCTATACAACATAAAGGGCCTGTCCCACTTTCACAACCTAATTCACGACCTTTTTTACTCGTGGATATTTTTCATCAGGCTAGAAAAACGGCCCGACCTACTTGATGCCACAAGTATCTACGACTAGCATCACAACCTACCTACGACCTACCTACGACCTCCTACGACCTCCTACGACCTCCTACGACTATGTGAAGACCATGCTGCGAGTATGAGTCAAGGGCAAACTCGGCAGAGGTCGTGAATTAGGTCGTGAAAGTGGAACAGGCCCTTAACAGCAAGCCGTTCAGCCCATTGAGTCTAGGTCAGCTCACAGATGATTCCCAAGAAGTCCATTTTATATATTTATTTCCCCATAATCTATTCTCACTTCCATACCTGGGCATGTATGGGTAGTGTCAAAGATCCACATCACCTGGTTCACGCTCTAATCTCACTGCTACCATTGAGAAGAAGATACAGGAGCCTGAGAACCACAACCTTCAAATTTAAGAACAACTTTTTCCCGGCAACCATCAAGCTTTTGAACTGCCTATGAACCTTGATTTTATTGCAAAATGCACTTTAGTTTTACTCCATCAAGATCTACTTACCTCACATTACTGATTATTGATGTATTGTGCTATTGATTAGTGTATATTTATGTGTTTTGTTATTGCATTAATAGACCTTTTAAAGAACTAAAAATGTCATTATTCTGTTCCCAATGTATACGACAATTAAACATTCTTAACATTGAAATGAATGGACATCTTGGTTTGCTTCAGTGAGCAAATTCCCTGTAGGAATCCTATCCAATTTCCCCAAGTTCGTGCTCCACTGCAATCCGGGATCAGCTCTTGAATGACATCACTGGAAAAAAGCAAGCAACAATTTAATTTACAATTCCCACTTGTAGTTGTAACCCAGGCTCTTGAACCACCCTATTTCCTCGCAATTCCCAGGCAATGATTGGATAATATTGCAGCAGCATCAGTTTTGTTTTAAGCTTTTCTCTCGACCTCAAGAAAAATGTGTGTAGTATCCCCTATTGCATGATGTTATCTTCTTGATGTAGTTTGAAGTCCTTTTGTAAAATATTAATCGGTAGAAAACATTCTGATGGAAATAACATATGGTGGTTGTTCTGGAACAGTTTCAGTATTAAATGCAGATTATGTAGTGCCTCCTAGTGGACATGTTGGGTAATACACCTAATTTGTAACCTTGTGACCTTGGCATGTGACCTTTGGCGGGATCGCAGTGCAGAGTCTTTTGACAACATCATCGGTATGTGTTGCAATGTTTAACATTTACTTATGTTTGGGATTCGTTATTTTAGATAGAATGTTTATTTACAGTGTTATTATGGTATGTTTGCAATAAGTGTATTTCTCATTTCTACGCCTTTTTGTATGTGTAGTTTCACACTTTCCCAATTCAATAAACCTGTGGACAAAAGAGTTTGCATCTTCAGAGTCTTGATAAACGAAGGTGTTTAAGTCTCACTCAAGATATACACGGTCGTATTTTGAGGACAGCACAGTGGTAAATACTGACCAATATGTCTTCTGTAGTTTAGTTTAGTATAGAGATACAGTGCGGAAACAGGCCCTTCAGCCCACCAAGTCCGCGCCGACCAGTGATCCCCGCACATTAACACTATCCTACACACACTAGGGACAATTTACTCATACACCAAGCCAATTAACCTACATACCTGTACGTCTTTGGAGTGTGGGATGAAACCGAAGATCTCGGTGAAAACCCACGCGGTCATGGGAAGAACGTACAAACTCCCTACAGACAGCACCAGTAGTCGGGATCAAACCCGGGTCTCCGGCGGTGGAAACGTAAGGCAACAACTCCATTACTGTGCCACCATGCCGCCCAATTCTTTACACATTCTATGAAAGAATGGTCTTGAAATGCTGGAATTCAAACCATCTAGTTATAAGCCTAGAAACTGCAACATTTTGTTTGGATTTAATACCACAGAGCCCTGAGGTTAGGATAGCAAGCCTTTAACTGAGCCATTACATAAACCTCTTCTGCTTGTTTGAGATGGATATTTATTTATAACATTATATTGGCAAAAAAACTACTCTTTCAATTATTTGATTGTTCGATATGAGATTATGTTGTTTGGGAATGAATGCTGCAAAGAAAATAAGAATTGGAAATGGATTTCTACAAAAAAGTCATGGAATTTAATAATTTTGGAGAGCAATTACTTTTGCTTTGGGGATAAGGAAGTCTATTAACCTATTCACACAAGACTACATTTCATCATTCAATTTATTCACACCAATGACCCATAATAAAATAAATATCCATATACCCATCAAATAACACCAAGGATTATTTTAAGTTCATTGGGGAGGGCTAATATTGTCTCACTACACATGACTAGTGTAGCTGGGACATATTGGCCTGTTTCCATGCTGTATCACTCTAAGACTCTAAGGCCTCAACAACTTCATATATGCATCAGCAAATCCAATTATCAATCAAGATTAAGTGCTCAGATTTTGGACTGGACCTAAATTGTTTCAGCAAACATTGCCAATTATGTGATTTGGCTCCACATAAACATTTTAAAAGTCTAGCATCAGCCATGTATTTTCTGTCAACCGAGAGCCATTCATTTGAAAGAGTTTCCTTGTCTTTTTTAAAAATAATTCAAAACATCGAGGAGACTTAATATTCACAGCAAACAAAAGCAGAACCAGCTAAGTCCCTAGAAGTGACAATAGCGGGGAAATGAATGCAGATGATCCTCACAGCTTAAGGATAAGGGGGAAATCCTTTAAAACCGAGATGAGGAGAACTTTTTTCACACAGAGAGTGGTGAATCTCTGGAACTCTCTGCCACAGAGGGTAGTTGAGGCCACTTCATTGGCTATATTTAAGAGGGAGTTAGATGTGGCCCTTGGGGCCAAGGGGATCAGAGGGTATGGAGAGAAGGCAGGTACGGGATACTGAGTTGGATGATCAGCCATGATCATATTAAATGGCGGTGCAGGCTCGAAGGGCCGAATGGCCTACTCCTGCACCTAATTTCTATGTTTCTATGTTTCTATGATGAGAAAGGAAAGCAGATCATTTGCAGGGAATGGTTCTTCCATTACTCATTGTTTCTATTGTTGATATTAAATTGAGCTTTAACAATCTGTTCATTGTGAAAAATTATAAAGTTTCAGGAACTTTGGCCTGGTTGATTAAGCACAAGAGATCATGCTTAAACTCTGGTGAAAATTGTTCTGAGAGCCTTTCTGGCATGGGTCAGTAATGAATGGCGGGTAACAGTTTAGATTGAGCGGGTTGTTTTCTACACAGTTTGAAGGCTGACAAAATTCAGGCACCCAAGTGACTATTAAATGAATGGTAATAGCTTGATGTTCAAAAGTTCTAATGAAAATCTGCAGTCCAATTCCCTGGCCCGATTTCCCATGAGGGTTTAATCTCTAGGCCCCAACACTACCAAATCATAGTAACAGCTATTATTTCAAATTTCCAACGAGCTTTGTTGATTGACTTCAGCAGATTTTATTTTCATAACTCCCCAGTAATTAGGATCCCTTTCCCCATAAAGGCTCCTCCTTTACAATGGAAATGTACAGATCCCTGTGTGCCAAAGATGCGGAGATATCCTTCTACACCGAAAAACCATTTCAACATTCATAACCCTTGGGTCTCCCAATCTATTATCTCAGATCCCAAAGGCATTCCCAACATCACTAAACACCAACAAAGGGCCTCTGTCTGAAAGGCAGTAGCTCTACCAGTATGCCACCTTGCCGTCCGAAGGTGCAGATACATATTTGGTGAAGATACATCCCTTTCAGAAGAAGATAGAATCCCAGGACTTAATCCTGTAGATGAAGGATTCTATACTTCCAAGTAAAAATGGTGGGGGGGAACATCCAGGTAGTAATGTCCTTTATGGTCCTTATCCTACTTGATGGTAGAGGTCATTAGTTTGGGAGGTATTTTGCTAGTAGTAATGACAAAGTATTTTGTTGATACTATATTCTGTGTCTCACTGATGGAGGAATGTGTGACTAGAATGGGAAGTGGGTTACAAATCAAGTGGCCTGCTGGATTTGAGTAAATATTCTGTTACAATCTGTTGTGCCCAATTTCAACAAATTAATTCACTTGAAATAGTTGTGCGAAAAGTTATTTAATGTGTCCAACTTTTGGTTTATTGAAATGTTTTTAATTCTGGTTGCAAAGTTGTAGATAGGTTCAACAGTCCATGTAAATTTCATTTTTGTTGATTTATTTTACCAAGGCATTCCCAACATCAGCGGAAAGGCAGAGTAGAACTTGTGAAGCAGATACATCATTTGTGTTGATTCCCTTTCAGAAGAAGATAATCCCGGACTTAATCCTGTAGATGAAGGATTCACTTCCAAGTAAAAATGGTCAGAGGGGAGGTAGTTGTCCTTTGGTCCTGTTGCTGGTAGAGGTCACTCGGAACACTAGTTGACAAAGTATTTTGTTGATACCGTTGTCTCACATCTGGACTAGAAGGCCAAACACTGGCCTGCTTCACATTCCATCTGTTGTGCCCAATTTCAACAAATTACTCCTGTAATGTTCCAAGTGGCTGGTGCGTTTAATCTGGTTCAACTGTAAAACTGTTATTTTTTACAGTTTTGGAGGGCGGAGAACTGTGAGATGTCTTTTGTTTCATGTCTTTATAGAGCCTTTTTGTTATGTACCGGCACTCTGGAACACCTTGTTGTTGCACATAGTAATAGGCCACACTTCTTGTCCCTGAGTTCTGTCATCTTCAAACACCCACATTTTATTCTTGTTTCGACACTGGCTGCATTGTTGTTTTTAAAATGCTTTTAATAAAGTTTTTTAATGGTTTGTGTATACTTCTTGTCCATGAGTTCTCATGTACAGCACTTTGTGGCAACTGCAGTTGTTTAAATTGCTTTATAAATAAAGTTATTATTATTATTATTATTATTATTATTATTATTATTATTATTATTATTATTATTATTATTATTATTATTATTATTATTAATCAGCAGTGTTGATGCATTACTGTTCATCTCAGGCATATTCTGCATCAGATCATTTGTGAATACCATTTATTATCTTTAGTTCATAAGAAGTAAGACTTTATTTAAATAGCCCTTCTTGCTGTCTGCCAGAAAAGAGAATATGGAGGTCATAAACATTAGCAATGGCTAGTCTCCATCCATCTCAATCTCAGTCTCAGTCTGACTCAAACAGATTTTCATCTATCTTGAATTTCATGAACCTCTCGGGCTCACTACCCCTCTCTCCTCTCCCATACATTACGTGACCAGATTAGTAGACACCCTTAATCTTGAGATATTTTATGGTGTTAAGTAAATTCAAGATATTATTCCCACATCGCTCTTCCCTTTAAAAAAAGCCTGTAATCATTTGATACAGTACTGGTTTGAAATGTCTTGGAAATTGTGACTAGAGCATAGAACATAGAACAGTACAGGTAGACAAAAATGTTGGAGAAACTCAGCGGGTGCGGCAGCATCTATGGAGCAAAGGAAATAGGCAATGTTTCGGCCCGAAACGTTGCCTATTTCCTTCGCTCCATAGATGCTGCTGCACCCGCTGAGTTTCCCCAGCATTTTTGTCTACCTTTGATTTTCCAGCATCTGCAGTTCCTTCTTGAACATAGAACAGTACAGCACAGGAACAGGTCAATCAGCCCACAATGTTTGTGCTGAACATGATGCCTAGCTGAACAGATCTCATCTGCCAGTACATGATCCATATCCCTCTATTCCCTGCATTCCCATGTGCCTATCCAAAAGCCTCTTACTGTAAATACTACTATCATATCTGCCTCTACCATCACTCCAGGAAATGTGTTCCAGGCCCTCAGGCCTGTTTAAAAGAAACTTGCCCCGCACATCTCCATTAAACTTTCCCCCTCACACCTGATAACTATGCCTTCTGATGTTGGACATTTCCACCCTGGGAAAGAGGTTCTGACTCGTAACTTCAATTACCATTTGTAATTTGAATTTCAATTGATTCCTTGAATGACTCAATGCCCGAATGGTACTTTCAATATAGATATGGTATCACCCAATGTTGTAGAATAAATATTTGAAATAAGAAGTAGGACCAGAGATAAAAGTGGAAGGTGCCATTAGCATCTTAATTCATATTGGGTGGAAAATATTGAAGTGTGCACAGATTAGTCCAGTTGCTGCTGCTCATATTAAATTAACTGAAGGATGGCAGATGGCTTATCCAGTATCAAGTCTCGCAAATAAATCCCATGACCATTTCCCTCCTTATTTCCTGCAAACTGCTCTCTCTCTCATTTGTACATCAACTACATCTGATTCACCTATCACCTACCTACAGCTGAGAGGTGATTTAATGTAGCCAATGAACCTCCAACCAGCTTATGTTTGGGACGTGGAAGGAATTAGCAGTACCCAGGGAAAACGCATGTCCTCAGTGTGAGGCTTCGTACACACTGCACTAGAGGTCAGGATCGAGCCAGGTTCACTGAAGCTGGGAAGCAGCAAACCAATCTGCTGCCTCACAATGCTGCTCCGTCTTATGTGCCTTTTGATTCAGAAAAAAATGTCCTGGTTTCCTTATCGAATACTTAATTGAGGAAAAAATATTGAGCTTCACAACATAGGTGGAATAGAATTAATGACTTGACCATTATATGACATGACCAATTTTGAATTTGTTAAAATCAAAGCAGTGAACATTATATTACAAAGGCAAGCAATCAATTCCAGGTAGTTATGACAGTTCTCTTCTCGCTCCCCACACCCCCCTGGAATGCTGGTAGTTTTGGTAGTTGGTGGTGAATCTGTGGAATTCATTTGCCGCAGATGGTCACAGAGGCCAAGTCAATGGACATTTTTAAGGCGGAGATTGACAGATTCCTGATTTGTACAGGTGTCAAGCCGATAGTTTTGATCACATGGCATTGAGGAACGGACAGGTTTTCATCCAGTGATTTTCACAACCACAACATTGTTGAAGTCTTCACAGCCAATGTTAGAAATCTTTGTGAGGTGTAGTTATTTGTGTGAAGAATGATCATGCAATAAGATATTGAGATAAATGGCCAATCCTTTTGATTTAATCTATGTTGCAAATTTCCTTCTAATTACGAATAGCATTAAATGGCTGAAACTAGATATCTACATAGACTTCTTGGTTTTATTGTACTTTTATTATTTATGTAGTTATTGGTGACAGAATTATTTTCTCTGATGTTTCTAATATCAACTGTCTACCCAAACAGTTATTAAGAAGTCTTCCGATGGCTCAGTAAAGGTATTGAGTGAAAGGAAAATCATAACAAAAAAGACCCCCTGCAAAATGTCAGTGTCAAAGAATGGTAAGTAGGACAATGGACGTTGCAATCCAGAAAGGAGATGAAAGGAAAGAGAAAAATGACAAAGACGATGGATGGAACTGTTGTTTATCCTCCAGTTAACATAAAGCATGAGTTCCATTATATCCAGCAGTGAGTGAAAATCACCTTATTTGTTCCTGCTCTTTACAGTATTTAGCTGCTGCCATTATTAGCATTCTGCACTCAATGAACCTTTGTCCATCTGCTGTTAGTGCTTGGTCTCTATGCATTCCAATTGTAAGTACATAAAAAACTCAGTTACTTCCCAGATGCTCCTCTGTTGTTATGAATGATCATGGGCCCATGAGTAGGCAGGGATGATACCATTTTCCAAGGAAATGTTTAGGGTTTACTCGCAGCAATTTGCTCTGGCGTTCAATAAATTACTGGCTGTGGCTAATGGAAATTACTTGCTAGGAATGCAGAGCTTGCTTCTCGAATGTGTAGACAATGTGGCCCACATACTAGAACTGATTGAGCACGATCAATGGTGTTGGAAATGTCAACAGGGATAAGAGGTTGACATTGATTCATCTGTCTTGCCTATGGATTTGATGAAATGGGAGATAGCTCCATTGGTGGTACATCTCCAGTGTTTTAAGGTGCCTACAGTAATCTATCCTTGTCTCTAATGTATAGAGGATCATGAGTTCTTAAGCTTAGTGGTGAATAGTGAAAAAACAGGATAGAGTGAATGTGGGGAGCATATTTCAACTAGTGGGAAAGTCTAGGACCAGAGGTCATATCCTCAGAACAAAAAGACGTAGCTTTAGAATGGAGATGAGGAGGAATTTCTTTAATCAGAGGGTGGTGAATCTGTGGAATTCATATGCCACAGATGGTCGCAGAGGCCAAGTCAATGGATATTTTTAAGGCGGCAATTGACAGATTCTTGATTCGTCCAGGTGTCAAGTGTTATGGGGAGAAGGCAGGAGAGTGGAGTTGAGAGGGAAAGATAGATCAGGCAAGATTGAATGGTGGAGTAGACATGATGGGCCAAATGGCTAAATTCTGCTCCAACTTATCAATGGTAGTTAATGCCAGTTATGATGTCTTGGTTCAAACATTTTCTTCATTTGTCCTAGGATTGTGAAAGTGCAGTTGATTTTGTCAACAATATTTGCCTTTATGGGATGATGGCTTGAGATATGGGATGAAACCCAGCAACCTGGGTTCAATTCTGACCTCTGGTACCATTTGGGTGCAGTTTTCATGTTTTTCCTGTGATGGTGATGGGTTTTCTTGGGGTACTCGGATTTCTTCCCACATCCCAAAGATGCGTTGGTTAGTAGGTTAATTGGCCACTGTAATTTCCCAAGTGTATAAACTAGTGGGCCAATTTGGGTAGAGTTGATGGGATTGCCTGAGAATAAAAGGGAATTCATGCACGACTAGTGTAAAGGGGTGCTTGATGGGTCAGTGTGTATTTAATAAGTTCTTGCCTGTAAGAACCTATGACTTTACGACCCCAAATATCTTCCAAATATTTAGCCTAAGATCCAATTTCTTGCATGCTTCAGTGAAGAAAAAAGACAATGATTTGGAGCTCTGCCTCAAACTAAATGTATGGGCAATGCACCTTTGTCTATGGTACCTTGATACATGAAGTTAGTGAGCTCTGTATTTGTGGAGTGGAGGCAATGAACATTGAGCACGTCCCTGCTTAGCCCGAGATTAAAACCACTATAACAGGGCGATTGATAGAAATAAGATAAAGAACTGAGATAACAGTTTGTTTAATGACATATCTTACTTGATCTTTAACTGCACTGTGGTTTATATTGTGACAGATCAGTTAATGTGGATCATGGTATGTTACCATGGAACAGAGATGGTGACCAATCTTTGGTGAAAACCAGGTTTGAAAAGAATCCTCCAAAATCCTCTAGCTAATGGTCTTAAAGACTTGGTGAGGTGAAAGAAGGCCTTATGCAGTGGTCAATGCTGTTCACTGTTGGTTCCTTAGATTTATTGGATGGTAACAATCATGTCCACTATGTCTCTGGATAACCATAGATTGTGTTGTAGATGTGGGAAGAGTTCTTCATCTACAAGGTTGAAGTATTTTCTTGATGATCTTCCCCATGGCAGAGAGCAAGAATTCATCTCTGTAATTCTCATGACTGAATTTGACTCCTTGAAGTTAATCATAACTGCAGCATCTCTGTGAATCCCTTAATGCTCTTCATTTTCCAGATTAGGGAGATGAGGATCATTATGTACTCTCCACCTTGTTGCAGTATTTGAGTAGGGATCTTGTGTAACTCAAGAGGCCAAAATATGTTCTCTTCAATCTCTTGCCAAGCTATATTAATGCCAAGTTGATTCATATAATGTACCGTGAAAAGCAATCTGCACAAGACAGCCGAGGAAGCCACTGTTAGTTGCTTGTCGTCCTGCACTGTCTCTACCCACCGTCCATGGTTAAGGTCCCATACTATTGTCACACAGTCATTCAATATAATCATAGCTGGTATCCACAGGCCTCAATTCCTCTTCTGTGCAACCTCTGCATTGTCTTCAATTCCTCGATCTTTCAAAAATGTATCTACTTTCTCCTTTAAAGCCCCCAATAATCAGCCTCCACAAATCTCCAGACCAGTTCAATCCAGAGATTCTCTGCGAGAAATAATTCCTTGGCAGCTCTATTTTCATACAACTACAGTCCCTCATTTGAGATTCTCCCACGAGTAGAAACTAGTGTATCCTATGTCTAGAAACTAATGTATCCTATATCCAGTGGTCTATCATTGATCTTCCTTTGATCTTCCTCTTTAGTGTCAGTATTCCACATCTGAGGAACTAATAATAGCTCCTCTCGGATTCCAATAATACTGGACTTCAGTATTCCTCTCGGATTCCAATAATACTGTTGAACAGGCACTGTGTGGAGACTTGGCAGTTTCTAGTGGTTTAGTTTCATCAGGTTGATTGCGGTGTTGACTGGGGTCAGTTTTCCATGAAGAATCTTCAACTAATTCACTCTTGTCACAACATTTTTATTGCCACTGCCTCTTATGAGCCAGGTTGATGGAGATAACAATGGATTAGGCAGTAGTTGGCCCAGAAGTCATAGGCTCTCGTCATAGTGTGATCTATATGGACAATCTTCTTTTCTCTCACTCATATGATAATATAGTCTACCAGGTGTTAATCCCTGGATTGGGGTGTTGCCTTAAAGCCACGTACTTGCCTCTCTGACAAGTCAATGCATTGATTATGACAGATAACACTATTACCCTCGCTATACTGATAATGCAGAGAAAAACTACCACAATGAAAACTTTAAGATGCCCTGCTCCAGTAAATGTGACAACTACGTCAAAGAATCAAGTCAAATTTCAGCAGAATAATTTGGAAGTGTATACATGGTGTTGATATGATTTAGGTAGGTTGACATATTAAATTAAAATGTATCAGTGAAATGAAATACACAAGGCTTCAAAGGTTCAACTACAAATAGAATAATTGATTGACCAAGGAAGTGAAAACGGATTTGTGAGCAAAACAGAAATTCTTCAGGTTGTTAGTTATATTTCCCTTACACTCATTTCAACCTTGATGTTTGTTGGACGTTGGCACATTATCCCGAATTTCAAGAACAATCTTGAATTAAAATATATAGGTAAATTTCAATCAAAACTTCACTTAGAGATGAAAGATCAAATCTTTAGTTATAACTGGAATCTATTTAAGGAATTGGTTGATTTTTTTGAAAAGTGCACCTGAGTTATTTTAGAGTATATTCTCCACATGCACGTCACGAATAGCCACGTCCTCCATTCATCGATATAACATTACATTCTGCTGGATGAGTGCGTAGTGAGCCAAGTACATCTAAGGAGGGAGTCACAGTCAAGATAGAGACTTTTCTAATTACTTTACTTTCAGACTTTAGAGATACAGAGTGGAAACAGGGCCTTCAGGCCACTGGGTCCGCATCGACCAATGAGCACCTCATACACTAACACTATCCTACACACTATGGTCAATTTTTACAATGTACCGAAGCTAATTAACCTACAAATTTGTACGTCTTTGAAGTGTGGGAGGAAACCAGAGCACCCAGAGAAAACCAACGAGGTCAAGGGTAGAATGTACAAACATCATACTGACAGCATCCATGGTCAGGATCGAACTCAGGTCTCTGGCGCCCCAAGGCAGCAACTCTATCACTGCGCCATGGAGCTGCCTCTGGACAAATACAGTCTGAATTCTTCTTTTAACTAATAATAACTGAAATAAACACTTCCTCAAATAATTCATAATTTTACACCAATCAAACCCCATTCTGGAGGTATTTTATCAATCCTGCATTTTGCATTAATGATATGGTTAATTAAAATGGGATATTAGGCTGTCAACTATGCAGTTCTTGGCACGTAAATAATACTTTAATCTTGTTGATGATGATGCTGGAGTAACTCAAGGCAAGCAGACCAATATTCATTAAAAAATATGGTGATTTAGAATGTGCACGGATTATTACTGCCTTTATTAATTGAGTTTTAATTTATCATGTATCCAAAATTTGATACTTTTTTATAGTTATTTTAAAATAACCAAAAAATGTTGAATAATAGTCACCGGAAACAAAACCCCAGTCTGAACTGAACAAAAGATAAAATGTGAAAGGTATCAGTCCTCCAATAAGTGCAGGCCCAGAACCTTCAAGAACTTCTCATATGTTAACCCAATCATCCGCGGAATCCCTCTCGTAAACCTCCTCTGGACCGTCTCCAAAGCCAACATGCTCTTCCTCAGATATGGTGGCCAAGACTGCTCACAATATTCCAAATGTGGCCTCACCAGTGACCAATGCCAGATAAAGCTTCAGAACTTGCAAACTCCACACTCCAAAGACTGAAACTAGGTTGCTAGAGGTATAACCAAATCCACCTAATGTGTAATGGTGGCATGCAGACTAAATATGCATGCAGTATAACAAAAAGGAAAATGTACCATTATGCTTCCAATTCCATATAACCATATAACCATATAACAAATACAGCACAGAAACAGGCCATCTCGGCCCTACAAGTCCGTGCCGCACAACTTTTTTTCCCCTTAGTCCCACCTGCCTGCACTCATACCATAACCCTCCATTCCCTTCTCATCCATATGCCTATCCAATTTACTTATTTAACTTAGATGTAATTCCCTCTATTTAAAGGTTATTTTAAAACGTTACCAGCTCTTGTTTGGGCACTGAAAGGATTATAGCTAGGTTCATATTCACAAGTTATTACATTTGATAAACCAACGCATTTGAGAAGAATGCCGATGTCAATATTCTACCATATGGATAATCCATATGAGTTTCATATCTTAAGACTGATCCAATTTCTGTGAACTTGTGCACAATTAACTAGAGAATTGCAAAAGGTTTCTGAATACCATGAGGTAAAAAACTGCAAATGGAATACCAATACCACTGTGATAATACATCCCTATTGATTCAGGTGGTGCCCCAATTCTATTGTGCTGTTTGTTCTTTAATGTGCAGTGGACTGATGCTCACTGGGAATTAGATTTAAACTGACAAATTAATTTCAGTCAGTGCCTTCACAGCTGACAAGAAAAGGAAACTCATTCTATCAGTTAGGCCAAACTCAACATGTCTCAGAAGCAAAAAAACAGCTTCAACCAACTACATTATAAGGCAATTTAAAAAATAAAACAGAGTGACTAGTGTGGATCCATACCTACACGAGCTAAAAAAGATGCTCAATGTCACACATTTTATCCAAATGATTATTTGAACATGTGGTAAAATCTGCAGGCATAAAAATATAATGGATCATACCATATCTTCTGTTGTGTTTGAAATACCTGGCATTTTTACCCAACATTGAGTGGATGTTTATCCAAACACTGGGAAGATAACAGAAATGCCACGTCATCCGCAACAATTTAAAATATATAGAGTGGATTCAGAAATAGCTTGGAGATCAGTCAAACTGGATTTTCTTTTTTTTTAAACTGAAGGAACAGGACATGAGTATGAGATGTGTTGAATCACGATATTAGCAAACGATATAAAGAAACATGGAAAAATAAAATGTAGAAATAACCTATTAGATTTAGAAGAAAGAAAATAAAGATTCAAAGTAAAAGTTTAAATAATATTAAACGTGGCGGGTAGTTGTAATAGAATGACAGAGTCATTCACCTTGAGACAATGCATTTAATTTTATCAATGACTATCTATTTTTACATGCAAAACCATTTTCCTTTAGCGGTACGGAATAATCAGTGAAATGCACCACAGATCTGAACCAAGAGATTCCTGGCTATCTTGGCAAAACCGCGATTAATATTATGGGCAAACTTTCTTCAAGTCAAGTCAAGAGTTAAGAGAGTTTATTGTCATGTGTCCCAGATAGGACAATGAAATTACCAATGTTATAAATTCAGTTATATAAAGAGTAAGAAAGAGGCAAGGGCAGATGTTGGACTGCTGGAAAATGATACAGGAGAAGTGATAATGGGGCATAAAGAAATGGCAGAGGAGTTGAATAGCTTTTTTGCATCAGTTTTCACAGTGGGGTACACCAGTAATGTGCCTGAAATTCAAGAGAGTCAAGGGGTGGAAGTTATCAGAGTGGCTATTACTAGGGAGAAGGTGCTTGTGAAACTGAAAGGGCTCAAGATGGATAAGTCACCTGGACAGGATAGACTGCACCTTAGGGTTCTGAAAGAGGTGGCTTTAGAGATTGTGGAGGCATTAATAGTGATATTTCAAGAATCGCTAATCAGGAGCGGTTCCAGATGATTGTAAAATTGCCAATATTACCCAGCTGTACAGGAAGCAAATAGTGGGAACTATTGGCTGGTTAGCCTGACTTCAGTGGTTGGTAAGATTTTAGAGTCCATTATAAAGGATGAGGTTATGGAGTACTTAGTAATTCATGATAAAATGGGCCGAAGTCAAAATGGTTTGATGAACGGGAGATTTTGCCTGATGAATCTGCTGGAATTCTTTGCAGAAGTAAATATTAGGATAGACAAACTAGAATCAGTAGACGTTGTTTATCGAGATATTCAGAAAGCCTTTGATGTGGCTTGAGGCTGTGAAGCTGCTGAGGAGGATGAGAGTCCATGGTATCAAAGGGCAGATACTGGCATAGATCACTAGTCACTGGCAGGTTCGCTGGATGGCAGAAGGCAAAGAGTGGCAATAAAGATGGATTTTTCTGGTTGGCTGCCCGTGACTAGTGGAGTTCTGCAGGGGTCGGTATTGGGGCCGCTACTCTGGGGCAGTCATGGTTGCGCAGCAGTAGAGTTGCTGCCTTACAGCAAAAATGCAGTGCCAGAGACCTGGGTTCGATCTCAACTACAGGCGCTGTCTGCACGGAGTTTGTATGTTCTCCCCATGACCTGCGAGGGTGTTCTCTGAGATCTTCGGTTTCCTCCCACATTCCAAAGATGTACAGGTTTGTAGGTTAATTGGCTTGGTGAATGTAAACATTGTTCAGTATACATTTTTTCCAACTTCCAGCATAGCCCCTGGTGGAATCTTCGGAAGGTACAAGGTATTCTTCAAGTTGTATATTAATGATTTGGATGAGGGGATTGAAGGCTTTGTAGCCACGTTTTTGGATTATATGAAAATAGGCGGAGGGGCAGGTAGTGCAGAGAAACCAGGCACTCTGCATTGCCTTATTTGGACAGGTTGGGAGAGTGGACAGAGAAGTGGCAGATGGAATAGTGTAGAAAAGTGTGGAGTCATGCATTTTGGTAGTAGGAATAAAGACATAGACTATTTTCTAAATGGGGAGAGAATCCAGAAATCAGAGGTGCAAAGGAACTCGGGAGTGTTGGTGCAGGATTCCTAAAAAGTTAATCTGCAAGTCAAATCGGTAATAAAGAAGGCAAATGCAATGCTAACAATTATTTCAAGAGGGCTAGAATACAAAAACTGGAATGAAATGCTGAGGCTCTATAAGGCACTGGTCAGGCCGCATTTGGAGTATTGTGAACAATTTGTGCACCATATCAGAGGAAGAATGTGCTGGCTCTGGAGAGGGTCAAGGGGAAGTTTACAAGAATGATCCCTGGAATGAGTGGTTTAGCATGAGCGTTTGACAGCACTGGGCCTGTACTCGCTGGAGTTTAGAAAAATGAGGAGGGACATCATTGAAACATACAGAATAGTGAAAGGCTCGATAGTGGATGTGGAGAGGATGTTTCCACTAGTGGGAGAGTCCAGGACTAGAGGTCGTAGCATCAGAATTAAAGGATGTTCTTTTAGGAAGGAAGGAAATGAGGAATTTCTTTAGCCGGAGGGTGGTGAATCTGTGGAATTCAGTGCCACAGACGGCTGTGGAGGCCAAGACAGTAGATATTTTAGCGATATTTCAGAGATTGATAGATTCTTGATTAGTACGGGTGTCGGGGGTTATGGGGAGAAGACAGGAGAATGGAGTTAGGAGGAGGAGATAGATCAGCCATGAATGGCAGAGAAAACTTAGGCCTAATGGCCTAATTCTTCTCCTCTCACTTATGATCTTATGACAATATTTTTGGTTGGAAAATGGAAATGTCACCTCTTATCAATATTCCTATCCCAGGACTGATTGTCACAAAATTCTCTCCAGGAGAAGTCTAATTTTGAAAAGCATTAAATGTGCATGTGTGTGTCTATCAGTGGCCAATTTTATTCACCATCACTTTCCCAATTCTACTGGGTTAGACAAACCAGAATGTGCAGAATAGACTACAACCTGCATCCCATTCTATCACTTGCAGTGAGCTCTGCTCAGATCAAATTTCTCTCCATTCAATACCTTTTTGCATTTCAACATCAAGTCCTTCCGAATCTAATTTATATTTATTATCTAATGGACTGGGCAGTGCAACGAAGAGTTTCAAACATACTAAAATTAAAACATACTTCAGTCAAGGTCAGATGAGAATGATGTAACGTGCCTAGATTCAGCTGAGATGGATGGCTGTGAGGAGTTTGTGAGCTTGAAGAGTGATGAGAGTTTCAGCAGCAATTTCTGAAGCTGGAAGTGGCATTTTGCAGCTTTCTTTTTGGCACTTTGCCTGGCCTCATTGATACCACACTGTCACTGGCAAATGGTCATTTTACCCCAATCCCCCCCGAGAACTTATCAGGAGCAGATGTGTCATTCTCCATGGCAGAATGTTTCTAGCACTGCAGAGTAAGAATGAAATGAAGCATTAGGGCAACCCTCCCCACAAAAACCTAAAGGCCTCAATGAGGTGAGGTCCTTTAGAAGAGCACGCTTGATGAACGATGCATTAAGGCATGTCTATTATTCATCTTGTGAAAACTTGCAGTGAGTATATTGTTCATATAATATGGGATAGATACGAGTGGAACCAACAGCAGATAACCCCATTTTGTTGAACAATATTCCCCAGTCCTTCAACATTTCATTTAACAGTCATTGAGGATTATGCACTTAAATCTATTGTACAGGGTGATCTTCTGAGCTGAAATTATATCACTGAAACATAGAAAATAGGTGCAGGAGTAAGCCATTCAGCCCTTCGAGCCAGCACCGCCATTCAATACGATCATGGCTGATCATCCAAAATCAGTACCCCATTCCTACTTTCTCCCCATATACCTTGATTCCGTTAGCCCTAAGAGTTATATCTAACTCTCTCTTGAAAACATCCAGTGAATTGGCCTTCACTGCCTTCTGTGGCAGAGGATTCAACTGAGCAAAGGAATACACTCAATTGAATCACCAGTTTATTTAGTTTTATTATTGTCACATGTACTGTGGTACAGTGAAAAACTTTGTTTCATATGGGAAGCAATCAGATCAGATAATACTATTTATAAACACAATCAAAGTCAAACTCAAGTACAATAGATAGAGCAAGGGGAAGATATAGAGTGCAGAATATAGTTACCAGCATTGTAGCTCATCTGTTCTATATACACGTAGAATGCAGTGAATTCATCAGGGAGAGACCCATTGTTGCCAGAGATTTGTTATCACTAAGTTAATACACTCTTTTCTGTTTAGCTTAAACCTCCACACATGCCATAAATAGCAGGCAAGTGTTTTTCTTATATTGGGCTGTAATCATGTCCAAGGTGAATGCAAGTCTGCTTACCTATCCATACAGTCAAGGTCCCAACCTTTTCACAAACCTTTTGTGCCTTCTATGTATTATACAAGGGCTATCCTAAACATAAATGTTTCACAACTCATGTTCCATAGAAACATCATGCTACTGAGAAGTCTTCTGCTGACATATTCTTGACTGCATCTTTGGACCTTGGAAAGGACCAGTATTTTTTCTTTAGTTTCAGCCGTGCCTCAGTTAATTGCTGTTCTCGAGTTTGGGTCAGTAAACTGAGGATTCAAATCCCATTCCAGATATTTAAACTCAGATATCTGGAGAACAATTCAATGCTCAACGGAGGGGGAGCTGCACTGTCAGAGGTGCCTCCTTTTAGGGTTGTTCATGCTTAGAATTGTTCCAAAGGAAATGAGTGTCAGATGCATGATATTCAAAGTTCCCACCAACAAAAGATCAGTATGTGTTTCAATTTATAGGTTATTTTAGTGTATTTTAGTATATAAATCCAAGCCCTTATTTTCTTATCCCTGCTTTCTGTTGGATTGATGGTGTGTTGGTGCTGAAAAATAGGACAGATTGGAATGTGTCACTTTGCCTGCCCTGGTCCTATTGTGGCATTTTGTCTACAGTCCAGGGGCTGGCGGTGGCAGTGCCATCTCTCTCCATGCCACTTGACCATTATACGCATCTCACTGCCACCCTCTGTTACGCAACAGTGAATGGCATGTCTTAGTTGACTTCCATCTGTAAAAGATAGTAGCTGTATTGTGTGGGGAACACGTCAAACATGATCGTTCTTTGTGCAGATATTTCCTGCGGATTTACTACAGGTGCACAACCTTTTATCCGAAAGCCTTGGGACCAGACACTTGTCGGATTTCGGACATTTTCGGATTTCAGAATGGAAGATTTTTAGCGTAGATTAGGTAGGTAGCGCGGGCGGCTTGAAAAGTCTGGAGCTGCTGCCTCCTCCCGGGTGACCGGGAGACTCATTGCATAAATGTTAGTCAGTTAGTTTGGAGGGATTTTATGTGGTGGTGGTGGAGGTGGTGTCGGGGTGAAGGGGGAAACTTTAATTCTTAGTCCCCTACCTGGTCGGCGACTCCCAACCTCGCGGAGCTGGGGGCTCCGTCCGGCCGCGGGCGGCGCCGGTTGTAGCTCCGACCCCGGCAACTCTACCCCTGGCTGCGAGGCGCTCCAAATCCAGCGCCGCCCGCGGTCGGACGTCCCAGCTCCGGGAATGTCGGGAGTCGGCGGCGTCGCAGCGCTGGGATACCAGCAGGGAGCGGGCAATGCCTTACCGGGTCGCCGTGCGGCAAGCTCCGGAGCGCTGTGGCCGCCGACACACAACATCGCGGAGCGTTGCTGGATTTGGAGCCGCGGAGTTGGGGGCTCCGTCCGGCCGCGGGAAACGCCGGTTGGAGCTCCAACCCCGGCAACTCTACCCCTGGCTGCGCGGCTCCAAATCCAGCGACGCTCCGCGATGTTGTGTGTCGGCGGCCACAGCGCTCCGGAGCTTGCCGCACGGCGACCCGGTAAGGCATTGCCCGCTCCCCGCTGGTTTCCCAGCGCTGCGACGCTGCCGACTCCCGACATTTGCGGAGCTGGGGCGTCCGGCCGCGGGCCGCGCTGGATTTGGAGCGCCTCGCAGCCAGGGGTAGAGTTGCCGGGGTCGGAGCTACAAATGGCGCCGCCCGCAGCCCCAACGGCCACAGCGCTGCGGAGCTTACTGCACGGCGACCCGGTAAGGCATTGACCGCTCCCCGCCTCTCCGACCAGGTAGGGGACTAAGAATTAAAGTTTACCCCTTCACCCCCCCTTCACATAAAAGCCCTCCAAACTAACTGACTAACATTTAAGCAATGATTTACAGATGTTTAAGCGTCTCCCGGTCTCCAGGGAGGAGGCAGCCGCTACAGTAGTACAGACCTGGGTTGACCGTGGGTCGTTTTGGGTCAAGTTTGGCGCCAAACGCGAGCTTTGGTGCGCAGACGACATCTGGAAAAAATGGCCGGTTTTCGGAGCTTTTCGGTTTCTGGAACACCGGATAAAAGGTTGTGCACCTGTATTACAAGTGGAGATGAAACACATAACCTGAAAAAGTTTGTAAGGTTTCAAAATTCTCCTCTTTTCTTCCCAAACCTTCCATCCATCGCATCTATATACTTGCCAGTTCAAATACCTTAGGTTCTCTGCATTGTTCTAAACATGGCCTCTTATGCAATACCAAATGTAATTATACGCTGCAGGTGGGTGGATTGCATTGTCATGCAGTGGATGCAATGAGGGAGAAGATGGTTGATTTATGGATATATAGCATAAAATATGTTGGAGCTCGACCTCTCCATCTGCATATACATAAGCAACATCTGCCGGTTGTACACTGATAACATGGGTCACCGTGACCATGAATCTGGAGTGCACATGATGGCCGGACATTTTTTAGGTTGTGTTGGAGTCATGACAGTGTTTCCAATCCAAAGCACCTTGGTTAATGAGTAATTCAAATCTGAATCTCCTCAAACATTCTGGTTAAGCCAGTCCTCGTGTCTTCGAGTGGCGAAGCCAAGAATCTCTGGACAGGTATTATTATCACAACAGGAACCAAGCAGAGCATAGACATTTTGCAGCTCTTGGTGAATGGGACTAATCCAGCTGTCAGTGAGAGATAAACTGAGTAGAGCTTTCTTTCTTGGGTCTTGAGTGCTTCAACATCATGAAAAATGGCACAAAAACATGGTGACTCTTGGATACTATCCTATGCACTTGTATTTAAGTAAGATTGTGCTTTGGTATAGTAATACTTTTACTGAACTGTATGCAAAAAAGGAATTTCACTGCTCCCCGATACATGTGACAATAAAATACCTTTGAACCATTGATTTCTCTGCACCAAAATGAACAGTATGTCTACAAAGTTATTCAGGGTGAAAACTGGGAAGGGGGTGCGGGGACGGGTGTGGATGAGAGGGTTGTTACTGAAATAGTAAGTGTCCCAGTCTGATATTAATTGTGATTTTTTTAAAGTTGATCAGGTTATTGATCTTGATTTAAAATCTGATACCCAAAAAAATTGATGCATCAGCCAAAAGTAACAGGAGAAAACACTCAAAGCTGGAAATCAAAAATAAAAACAGAAAATGCTGAGAACATTGGCAGGGTAGATGGGATCTGGTAAAGGGAAACAGAGTAATAATTTCAGGTCAAAGCCCCTTCATCAGATTGCTGCCATTGCAGAAGCTGACTGGCCTGCTGAATATTTTCAGCTTTTTTATTCATGCATTTGTTCCTGCCTGGTGCATTTTACCATTGTATTTTGATTATGACATTCTGATTACCAGGTCGGACAGACAAAATAAAGGAATAAAGATAATCATCTACAGTACATGAGCAATCCAAAGTTCTTCAAAGGGCAATCAAAGGGATGAAAATTCTGCAGCGTGACTTTAGAGAGCTCGGAGAAATGCTGAAAAGCAGGACCTCCAGGGTTGTTATCTCCGGTTTGCTTCCAGTTCCTCGTGCTGGCGAGAGCAGGAACAGGGAGATACACGGGACCTGAACGTGTGGCTGAGGAACTGGTGCACGGGGCAGGGATTTAGATTCTTGGATCACTGGGATCTGTTTTGGGGTAAGGGGGAACTGTACAAAAGGGATGGATTGCATCTTAACAGGTGTGGGACCAGCATTCTGGCAGGCAGGTTTGCCACTGCTACACGGGTGGTTTTAAAATGAATAAGGGGGGTGGGGTGTCGAATGGGAGAGTGGAGGATGGAGTTAAAGGGAAAGGGTTTCTTAAATGTGTGAGCGTAGAGACAGAGGGGTGTGAAATGAGGGTAGAAGCAATAGGTAGCAAGGTGAAAAGTAAAAGTGGCAGGCCGGCAAATCCAGGGCAAAAATCAAAAAGGGCCACTTTTCAGCATAATAGTATAAGGAGTAAGAGTGTTGTAAAAACAAGCCTGGAGGCTTTGTGTCTCAATGCAAGGAGCATTTGTAATAAGGTGGATTAGTTGAATGTGCAGATAGCTATTAATGACTATGATATAGTTGGGATCAAGGAGACATGGCTCCAGGGTGACCAAGGCTGGGAGCTGAACATCCAGGGATATTCAATATTCAGGAGGGATAGACAGAAAGGGAAAGGAGGTGGGGTAGCGTTGCTGGTTAGAGAGAAGATTAATGCAATAGAAAGGAAGGACATTAGCTTTGAGGATGTGGAATCGATATGGGTAGAGCTGCGAAACACTAAGGGGCAGAAAACGCTAGTGGGAGTTGTGTACAGGCCACCTAACAGTAGTAGTGGAGTTGGGGATGGCATCAAACAGGAAATTAGAAATGCGTGCAACAAAGGTAAAACAGTTATAATGGATGACTTCAATCTACATATAGATTGGGTGAATCAAATTGGCAAGGGTGCTGAGGAAGTGGATTTCTTGGAATGTATGTGGGATAGTTTTCTAAACCAACATGTAGAGGAACCAACGAGAGAGCAGGCTATTCTAGACTGGGTATTGAGTAATGAGGAAGGGTTAGTTAGCAGTCTTGTTGTGCGAGGCCCCGTGGGCAAGAGTGACCATAATATGGTTGAGTTCTTCATTAGGATGGAGAGTGACATCGTTAATTCAGAAATAAGGGTCCTGAACTTAAAGAAAGGTAACTTTGAGGGTATGAGACGTGAATTGGCCAAGATAGACTGGCGATTGATTCTTAATGGGTTGATGGTGGATATGCAATGGAAGGCATTTAAAGACTGCATGGATGAACTACAACAATTGTTCATCCCAGTTTTGCAAAAAATAAATCAGGGAAGGTAGTGCATCCGTGGATAACAAGGGAAATCAGGGATAGTATCAAAACAAAAGATGAAGCGTACAAATTAGCCAGAAAAAGCTGCCTACGAGAGGACTGGGAGAAATTCAGAGACCAGCAAAGGAGGACAAAGGGCTTAATTAGGAAAGGGAAAATAGATTATGAAAGAAAACTGGCAGGGAACATAAAAACTGACTGCAAAAGCTTTTATAGATATGTGAAGAGAAAAAGATTAGTTAAAACAAAGGAACGGGTGAATTGATCATGGGGAACAAGGAATGGCAGACCAATTGAATAACTACTTTGGTTCTGTCTTCACTAAGGAAGACATAAATAATCTGCCGGAAATAGCAGGGGACCGGGGGTCAAATGAGATGGGGGAAACTGAATGAAATCCAGGTTAGCCGGGAAGTGGTGTTAGGTAAATTGAATGGATTAAAGTCCGATAAATCCCCAGGGCCAGATAGGCTGCATCCCAGAGCACTTAAGGAAGTAGCCCCAGAAATAGTGGATGCATTAGTGATAATTTTTCCAAACTCTTTAGATTCTGGAGTAGTTCCTGAGGATTGGAGGGTAGCTAATGTAACCCCACTTTTTAAAAAGGGAGGGAGAGAGAAAACAGGGAATTACAGACCAGTTAGTCTAATGTTGGTAGTGGGGAAACTGCTAGAATCAGTTATTAAAGATGGGATAGCAGCACATTTGGAAAGTGGTGAAATCATTGGACAAAGTCAGCATGGATTTATGAAAGGTAAATCATGTCTGACGAATCTTATAGAATTTTTCGAGGATGTAACTAGTAGAGTGAATAAGGGAGAACCAGTGGATGTGTTATATCTGGACTTTCATAAGGCATTCGACAAGGTCCCACATAAGAGATGAGTATACAAACTTAAAGCACACGGTATTGGGGGTTCAGTATTGATGTGGATAGAGAACTGGTTGGCAGACAGGAAGCAAAGAGTAGGAGTGAACGGGTCCTTTTCACAATGGCAGGCAGTGACTAGTGGGGTACCGCAAGGCTCAGTTCTGGGACCCCAGCTATTTACAATATCTATGAATGATTTGGACGAGGGATTTGAATGCAACATCTCCAAGTTTGCGGATGACACGAAGCTGGGGGGCAGTGTTAGCTGTGAGGAGGATGCGAGGAGGCTGCAAGGTGACTTGGATAGGCTGGGTGAGTGGGAAAATGCATGGCAGATGCAGTATAATGTGGATAAATGTGAGGTTATCCACTTTGGTGGCAAAAACAGGAAAGTAGATTATTATCTGAATGGTGGCCGATTAGGAAAGGGGGAGATGCAACGAGACCTGGGTGTCATGGTACACCAGTCATTAAAAGTAGGCATGCAGGTGCAGCAGGCAGTGAAGAAGGCGAATGGTATGTTAGCATTCATAGCAAAAGGATTTGAGTATAGGAGCAGGGAGGTTCTACTGCAATTGTACAGGGTCTTGGTGAGACCACACCTGGAGTATTGCGTACAGTTTTGGTCTCCTAATCTGAGGAAAGACATTTTTGCCATAGAGGGAGTCCAGAGAAGGTTCACCAGACTGATTCCTGGGATGTCAGGACTTTCATATGAAGAAAGACTGGATAGACTCGGTTTGTACTCGCTAGAATTTAGAAGATTGAGGGGGGATCATATAGAAACTTACAAAATTCTTAAGGGGTTGGACAGGCTAGATGCAGGAAGATTGTTTCCGATGTTGGGGAAGTCCAGAACAAGGGGTCATAGTTTAAGGATAAGGGGGAAATCTTTTAGGACCGAGATGAGGAAAAAAACTTTTTTCACACAGAGAGTGGTGAATCTGTGGAATTCTCTGCCGCAGAAGGTAGTTGAGGCCAGTTCATTGGCTATATTTAAGAGGGAGTTAGATGTGGCCCTTGTGGCTAAAGGGATCAGGGGGTATGGAGAGAAGGCAGGAACAGGATACTGAGTTGAATGATCAGCCATGATCATATTGAATGGCGGTGCAGGCTCGAAGGGCCGAATGGCCTACTCCTGCACCTATTTTCTATGTTTCTATGTTTCTTCCCTGACTTTTCAGTGTTAGCATTATAGTAATGAGACTTTGTGACTTCACAACAGATTAGTACATTCTACCTAGTCCTCATGCAGCAGTGACAGATTCTTCAAAGAAATCTCCAACATTATATGCTTGTGAAGTATGTTGGTGCTTTAAAATCGCACAAATTAACAATATCGTTAAGGCGAAAAAGAAACAGGGTGTCATCTCTGTCGCCAATAGTGGGAAATAGCTGCACAACTGCTAAAGCCAGTGACCTAGATCCATGTGCACCAGTGTTGATTTTATTTTCTGCAAACGGGATTTTAGTGGGAATTAACCTGACGCCTAAAATTCTCACATCCCACTAGCTTGCACATTCTGCATTCATATTTAGAAACAACACGCAAGGTTTCCTGTCTCCGTCCATCGTATGTTGGCAAGACTTAAGGATGGTTCTTAAGCTGCATTTAGTTTTTTTTTCCCCCTAGTAGAACAGTGAAATGTGTTGTGAGAGGTGCTATTATTAAAAGCTGGCGGTACATAGTGTGAATTTCAATCATATTTTTTGTAACTGATGCTCCGTTGAACGAGCGGGCCCCTTCCGAAATTGCAGCCACCATCTGAAGTCTGGGATAATGAAATGCATTGTGCAAGGCAACGTCTGCACTGTAATACCAGCGCAGGCTGCTCCGAGTTGGCAACTGTACTCACCTGTAGCTAGAGGCCGCCTTGCCTCCATCTGTTGAACAGGCAGACTGAAGCTTGGATATGGGAGCGCAAAGTTTAACACAGACATTATTTTTAATGTACTAATATGCGCTACGCTTATCCCTGGCATATATAGTTATTTGAATTCATGTTTTAGTAGAAACCTCCATTGAAGGATTGTATGTGTGAATCGGACAAGCTATATGCAATGATTGCAAATGCTAAATACACAGGACCTCACACAAACAACACGCGCACCTCTGTCGGCAATCGAGAGATTTAGGGGGAGCGGGTGTCTCTCATCAATAGACAGCGATCTAAAAGGTGAGGGGAAGGTTCAGGCGAATGTGTCGGAGGGGATAGAGGGGAAAAATCGTGCGGAACGGTCTCACTTCAACAAGTTGCCGGGTGTGAGTTCAGCTTTCACAATAGCCCGGATACCACCGGGACATGAGCGTCTCTGCGCAGCCAATACCAGACCAATATTATTATTTTGCAAAAAAAAAATGTCTGGTCTTCAATCTCTACCCGTGCTCTCATTCCCAGCGACCTTCAGAGACAATTTGTAAATAACAGGAAGGAGGAATGCTGGAAAATAACACCGAGGCATTACGTGATCGTCGGGTGCAGGGTGTTGCCTTTGTCGTCTATCCCTGCGAGGAAAACACGGTCACGTACTTTCAGAAAATAAGGCGATCACTTTCCTCCCTCTTTCACTCACAGAGGTCGATTGCATCCCCCGAGGAAGGAGGAAAGGAAACTGGTCAATACTGAACAGTGGTGTCGTTCCGTTTGACTTCACCTGCCCGCCTCGCTGGCTGCATGCGGCGAACGGGGACGGTACAGAAGGGGGCTCGGCGTTCAGCTTTGCCACCGCTTTGGCTCTGCTTTGCAACGGATACACATTAACAGGACAAAGCGACGGCAAGAACAACAACAACAACAACAACAACAAAAATCCCATCCACCTCCCCAGGAAAAAAAAGACACAATTTACAGCTGCGGGTCTCTTTATCCGAGTCATGTCTGAACCGGAGAGATGGGCAAGATCGAAGGGAACGAGCGAATAGTTCTCAACGTAGGGGGAACTCGGCACGAAACTTACAGGAACACGTTGAAAACCCTCCCCGGGACCCGGCTAGCGCTGCTCGCCGACTCCGATGGGCAAAGCAACTCCGAATATGACCCCAAAGTGAACCAGTATTTTTTCGACAGGCACCCGGGGGTCTTCGCTTATGTTCTCAACTACTACCGCACGGGCAGGCTGCACTGCCCCGCCGATGTGTGCGGGCCACTTTTCGAAGAGGAGCTGGCTTTCTGGGGCATCGACGAGACCGACGTGGAGCCTTGCTGCTGGATGACTTACAGGCAACACCGCGACGCCGAGGAAGCCCTTGACATCTTCGAAGCGCCCGATCTGCTGAGCGGGGAGATCCAAGAAGGCGAGGATGAATCGGAATTCAACAAGAGACTGGGGATTGAGGAGTGTAGCCCCCGCGGCGGCGGCGGCATAGCGAACCGCTGGAAGAGATTGCGACCGAGGATATGGGCACTCTTTGAGGATCCATACTCCTCGAGAGCTGCGAGGGTAAGAAATAGCAGGGAGGTGGGGGGGAAACAAGACTAAGCAACAGATCCAAGTTTGGGGGGGGGGGGGGGGGGGGGGGGGGGGGGGGGGGTTGGGGAGATGCCCCCCCCCCCCTCCGTGCCATTGATTAATTTACTTATTATTGTTAATCTCGATGCTTTAAGAAATTACCCAAACCAGCCTAAGGGGTGTCTACATCCGAACGGGGCCACGCATTAACAGGGGGATTATCCATTTTCTTCAATGGAAAGTGTTACAGGTTGCACAGCTACCCGCGTCTCTAGTAATGTATTCATGTACAACACCAACGCTGGGAGTTTACACTTGCTCGTGGTATTGCGCCCCCCCGCCTCAGTCGCGCAGTTTGATGGTATTCAGTCTGTTCCGTGATTTCATTTATATTTGTGCACGGGTTTTTGCTATTTCTGATTGGCCTTTGAGAAGGTGGTGCTTTTCTGCAGTCTGTGTTGTGAAGATACCTCCACCCTGCTGTCGGGTAGGGAATTCCAGGACTAAAGATCCAAGCACTGTTGGGCGGTTGTAATTGATTGCCAGGTCCCGATGGTGTGCGGGTTGCTGTGCCCATGCACTCGCGAATATACATTGGGGAAGTGGGGCTCGCCGAGTTGCTGCAGAAGGAGTGGAGAACGGGGTGGTGAACATATAGGTTGTATAGACCTGCCCGGTATTAAATGTGTCATTTTTTCCAATTGCCAGCTTCTGCAGTTCCCTCTTTCTATTCAGTGTTAAACTTGTTAAG
Source organism: Leucoraja erinaceus (assembly GCF_028641065.1). NCBI lineage: Eukaryota > Metazoa > Chordata > Chondrichthyes > Rajiformes > Rajidae > Leucoraja > Leucoraja erinaceus. The sequence goes on along the minus strand of NC_073395.1, from coordinate 29,758,513 downwards.
TGTTGTTGGAATTGTATACATCCAAGCACCATGAAAGATTCCCATCACACTCCTCAAGTCAAGTCAAGTTTATTTGCCACATACACATACGAGATGTGCAGTGAAATGAAAGTGGCAATGTTTCCTGACTTGTGCCTTGTTGAGGATGTACTTTGTTGTGGTAGGACAGGAGTCTGCCGCTGATGGATAGCTAGCCTTTGACTAGCTTCTATAGCCGCAGGAGTTCTGTAGTTGGTCCAGTTACGTTAAAATAAAAATCAGGAATGACTTCGGTGGCTTTGGATGTCCAATGGAGAGAGAATGGGAGGGGGAGGGGCGGTGTCCTTAAACTTACACTAAATTGCGGCAGTCACAACCAGCTATTTTTGGAGAACTTTGCCGTGTATAACTGTTATAATCAGCATTCGCTGATATTTATTTGTCATAATAAGCACATATCAGTTATTTTTGATACCGATTATAGCTAACACACATTTATTTCGACGTCTTCTGCAAAGAAGATGGGCGGGTTCTACTCAATTCTTATGATGTATGGAAATGTTATGGCTAAAAAGCTAAAACACTGGCAATATAAATTTGGCGTGTTTTATTACCGAATGACAATGACCGCAAATATTCACATGAGATTCAGTGGCAGGCAAGTAACAGCGACAGGTGTGTCCACTCTTTTGATATTAAGCAAATCTTCGACTAAACGCCCCTTGTAAGTATTTCAATACCATCTTAATAAGTTACATTTCAAATTGAGCGCCGGTTGCAACTTGTTGCAATAGAACTTTTCAGAATAACTTTTTGTTTTAAAGAGAGGCTGTGAGTTTATTAAAAAATAACAGACTTCTGTAACCGCGCTTTCTACAAGATTGCATTAAAATACCACCGGTGGACACGGATTCATTGGAAAAAAAATCATTCCAACACGGACAGTACGCGTGGTATGTAATCTAGCAGCAACTTTAACACTGGATATACATTCTAACAGCTCGAAAGTTTAGGAACTTCTAAAAGAATATAACATAAAATAAAGTTCGTACCCACAATACAATTAAAATTACATTGAATATGCAACATACGAAATAAATCACGAACTTCAAGTAACCCCGGCATTCCCTCTCTCTCCATCTCTCCCCCACTCAAGTCGCACCGGCTTCTCAATCTCACCAAGCAAACAGCTAACAATGGGCAGTTTCATTTATCATCGTTACTTGTTGGCTTATTTTACATTCATTTGTTCTATATCTCTCTACATCACCGCCTGTCTTCATCCCTCGTTTCCCTCACCCCTGATTCCAATCTGAAGAAGGATCTCGGCCCAAAACGTCACCTATCCCTTTTCTCCAGAGATGCTACCTGACCCGCTGAGTTACTCCAGCATTTTGTGTCTATCTTCAAAAATATGATCAAGATCATTCTCCTGGTTGCATGTTCTCAGACAGTTTATTGCACTTTCCGGGAAAGTCCCTTGTTTCTTTTGTGAAACACCTTGTTTTTGGTCACAATGATAAATGGGTGATTAATGATGAATTCACCGCTGGTAATCGTCAATACCGGATGAAATCAAATCGCGATTTTGTTTTTGCATCGTGTGGATGAAAGGCGACCCCGAAGGATATGATTGGAATGTTCCTTTAAGACGAATTTGTAAAAGGAAACTTTAGCATAGATTCTCCAGATATGCTGCATGTCCCGTCGAGTTACTGCAGCATTTGGTGTCTACCTAACATAGATAATGTTTACAAAACTGAAGAAAGGAGAATGAAAGCAACATGCGTGAAATGTTGCAGAATTGACATGGGGAGGGAGTCAGGCAGTAAGGATCAATAGCTGCTGATTATAGGGGTTAGGAGGAGGAATGGTATTTTTGTTGGGAGTTATTGTGCGTGCTGTTCTAGTCAGTTCTGGCAGTAAACACATGCCCATGTCATGCAACAACATTTTCAACGAGTGGGTGGTAGAGGAGCTCCAGGGTGTATTTTAGCGGTCCCCGTTTCTCTGCACCTCCAGTGCGCTGTAAACGAGCCCCCGTTTACTGGGTTGAAGCCAACCTTGATGGCGCGAACGCGCTGTCATTTCAAGGGGTGCCCGTGCACGCGCGGCCACGCGCCTCATCTCGTGCACGCGCACCACCCTCGTGCACGCGCCCCCTCTCGTGCACGCGCACCGCTACTTGTGCACCTACAATCCTCCCCTCGTGCACGCGCAGCACACCCCCGTCGTGCACACGCCGTCTTCCCCCTCGTGCACGCGCCTCGCTCGGCTGCACAGCTCCTGCTCAGGTTGTCATAGCGACCGCCATCGCCTTTGCACTGAAATCTGCTCTCTTGGCTGGCTGGTCTTCCCGGGCGAGTCAAAAAAAATTTAAAAGGGAGAAAACAAAACAAAAATATGACATGCATTGCTCAGCTCCATTTTAGGAACTGTTTTCCAACTGTTTATTGCAAGCAAATTAAAGGGTTCCTTTCTTGCCACGAATGCTCTGGTTTATATCATGGTCCTCGCTCTGCTCCAGTGGTAGCTCACGATTTAATTTCAAAGTGTAAACTCCACTCCCATCTTATCATGCCTTCCGTCCTACGGTCCTGGGAATTGTAATCAACGAGTTGTACAGAGCATTTGAGCCCTTCCCTCCCATTCACTCACATGTCTTTAACCCACAGCTAAACAGATAATTGAAAACTATGCTGATTGAAACTAAAACTGATGATTTTAATCTTTCAGAACACTCTGATTTTTCACTACCGCTATTATTGCATTGGATGTGGGTGTTTGCTGGTAGGAATTTATTGATCATACTCCAGGCTAAAATGAATAGCTTGCTGATCCATTTCATTAACCAGTTAAGAGTATTAATTGGCAACTAGACTGGGTAAAGATAGCAGATTTTCTGCCCTGGAGGACGTTAGTGAAACTGCTAAGATTTGATGGCAATCCAGTTGTTTCATGGTCACTGGTGCTTTATCCAATGCAGATTTGTTTATTTGGTTTAAATTCCCAAGCTGCTGGGTGGAATTCAAGTCCATATCACGACTCACAATGGCCCATGCCCAGCTGAGCAGCAATAATCTATTTGAGGTAAATCTGTTAAGAGATAGATAGATGAAGTAACAGGGATTCAGTTAGAGTGATCAGTATGGACCACCGGCAACATGCCTAATCTCATTTAAGTAAATGAAACCCTGAAGTTGAAACAGACCAAACCTTTAATAGGATTTATGTAAGGAAAACGTACATGGACAATAAATGTAGTAGTGATTAGTAAACTGGTCTCTATGTAAATACACAGGATTCTGTTTTGTATAATCTTCATTTATAATCACACATGTTCGGTCCATTTCTAATTTAGGTTGACAAGTTAGAAGGCCATTTCACGGTTTAACCTAGAGCTCACTCACATACCCATGCAATTTGCCAGATCAGAAGAAAATCAATTTTAATACAAGGATGTGGTTATTAACAAGAAAGTATCAACATTCATGAGGATTGGTTCCAATTTTAAAGACTGAAGCTTCATTTTATTGACATGTAATTTGTAAGTAAATAAATACCAAAGAATGTTTGGGTCAGGCAGCATCACTGGAGAACATGGATAGGTGATGTTTCGGGTCGGGACCCTTGTTCAGTCCCGACCCAAAACTTCACCTATCCATGTTCTCCACAGAGATGCTGCCTGACCTGCTCAGTTCCTCCAGCACTTTGTCCATTTGTGTAAACCAGCACCCTCAGTTCCTGGTTTCTACCAACGTATGTTTGTTCTGTGAACGTGAATTAATTCAGACTTTTCTAGATTAGTTGTGACAAATGATTGTCAATGGAGTTTTAAATAATCCTAAATTTTAACTAATCTCTGATAACCATATCAGCTATATATTTTTAAAAAGCCATAGAAACCAACTGAAAGAAACAAGTGAGGTTGAATCATTTTAATATAGAGAGTCTGGTTCAAGCTACTGTATCAGTGTTGAATCCCAGTATTCAGTAACCCACGAGACCATCTGTGGGAATGCAAAACGCTAATTACATTTTCACATCTATTTGACGTAGGTGAGGTAAAGGTCATTTGGAGAAACACATACTTTACGAGTCCACATTTACACTTTAAATTGCGATGATATTCCAATATTATTGTTTTTCAAATGACAATATATTATCTGGTGTTATCAGTTTGGAAAGAACAGATGGTATTGTGAATAAAAAACTTTGTAGTAATGCTATTAAATCACTATAATCAATATTGTTCCCAGTTAAAATTAAAACATCTAATTCTTGCCAACTTATTTATTTGTTCAACATGCATATGTGATGATGATGCCAATAAATATGACTGGCTTTGTAATTGAGACCCAGGCAATGATTTATGGCTCATCTACAGTTTTATTACCGGTAAAGCAATTTATTGAGTGGAAAACAGTGTTCCTTGTTTCTCATCATATAGTGTCAATAATATGCTAGTACCTGTACTGTTTTATCCGCTGTGTATGGATTGGTGGATGCTGGATAAGACTTGAGGTGAATTGTGCCAAAGTAGGTGAAAAATGAGTGCAGGCAGGTGGGACTAAGGGGGAAAAAAATTTGTTCGGCACGGACTTGTAGGGCCGAGATGGCCTGTTTCCGTGCTGTAATTGTTATATGGTTATATGGTTATATGGTTAAAATACAGAAAATTCAACAACAAAAGATTGGTGTTCCACCTGGGGCCAAACTAGACCTCGTCCTGCAGGGGGCCCAGGATGTACCTGGCCAGCAATGATCTGTTTCACTGATGTAAACTAGATTAAATGTGGCAGTGCACACAAACAGAAGCCACTGCTCAGCAAAACGTGACTGCTGGAATGAAAGTTTCCTCTATTTGTTGGCTGAAAGAATCCCATATGAACTTAAATTGGCAAAATAACCCGGATTTGGAAAAACTAAGAAGCTCAGGTGGTATTTGTGGAAAGACAAACATTTCAGAACAGAGAAACACTGGAACTATTTTAAGCTGGGGAGGAGCAACAAACCGGAGCATGTGAGAGAATGGAAACAGGAAGTAGGAGTAGGTTATTTGGCTATTTCAATCCAGAATAATCATCTAAATTCAGTATTCTGTTCCTGCTTTTTCCCCATATATCTTGAATCTCTTTGTCATTGGTACTATATTCAACTACTTCTTCAATATAATTAATAATTTGCCCACAATACATTCTGTTGCTGTGAATTAGGTGATTAAATTTCCCCTTGCAACCATTCTAAATGGCCTATCTCATGTCCCTGTGATTCCTGGTTCTGGACATCCTGACTATTGAAAGTATTCTTCCTGAATCAGTCCTGTCAGGAATTCATGAAGTTCAATGCGGCGTTCTCTCATTCTTCTGAACACTGAAGTGAAGATAAGCCCAAATGTCCAAATGTCTTCATAACACCAATGCTGCTGTCCCTATATTCAGTATGATGAACCTTTACTGCACCCCGTCCATAACAAGAACATTCTTCCTTGGGTAAAGAGACGAAATGAATGCAATACATAGGTGGAGTGTCAGGAGAGGCTAAATAACATAAAGTTCTTTTTTTTTTTTCTCATTTTGCAACTTAACACCAGGTTATTTTGAAACGCAAATACTCCAAACAACATGATGCAGTTGCTCTTCACCGAAGATCGACTGTATAAAACAGATCAGATGACATATGATGCAGGCCTTAACACTTAATGCTTAAGAAAGTAGGCCTTTTGGCCCATCGAGTCCACACCAACCATCACTCATTCACACTAGTTATATGTTATCCCACTTTTGCATCCACTCCCTACACATTTGGGGCAATTTTATAATGATCAATTAATCTTCAAACCTGCACATCTTTGGGATGAGCGAGGAAATCCACGTGGTCAGAGGGAGAATGTGCAAACTCCACACAGACAGCATTTAAGGTCAGGATTGAACCTGAATCTCAAGTACTGTGAGATAGCAACTTTACCAGCTGCACCACTAATATGTTTGATCAAAGGTCAATGACCTGAAATGTTAACTCTTTTTACCTTAACATATAAAGCCTGTACTGACAGCACCTGCAGCCAAGATCAAACCCGGGTCTCTGGCGCTGTAAGGCAGCAACTCTACCGCTGTGCCACCAAATGTGGCGCCATTTGATTAGGCAAAATGGTTTAAATAAGCGGCTTTGATTATATTTCTACAGTAGCTGAGGCAGGTAAAATGTATTTGTGGCAATTTAGATTCAGCAGTACCAAGATTAAAGGCAAAAGTTGTTTTTGAATAAGAGAGAAATTTAATGAGGAAATACAAGTTTGATGATGGAAGTGATTGCAAGTTTTAGTTAGCAGATAATGCATGAGATAAAATAAGCATGAAGTGAAGGCAAAACCATCAGCATTTTTTAAAACTTTTAAATTATACTAGACCAAGTGCAGACCCGTTGGGTCTGCAGCCGTTCCCTACCCGCAGCCCCCACGGGAGATGTGGTCCTCCAACTCAATCCGTTCCCGAACATAAGATTCCAGCACTCAGCAGTGTGGCTGTTTTTAAGGGGAGGGGAGGGGGGAAGGAGAAGGATTTTATTAAAAATGTGTACATAGACACGACAAAATTTAATCAGGAGTGGATACTTGGAATGAAAAGTGAAATCTCTACCGAAATGGAAAAAATCTGGACGTTTGTGGGTCTGGTGTTGGCATAGCAACGAATCAAAGGCTGGCACCCACAAGTCAGGCAGAAACAAACACACACACACAGTTTTAATATTATATAGATAGATTTCATTTCAGCTTCATCACTTTAAAATCAAACTGCGGTCTATTCCAATGATCTCATTGTAACTTTGAATTATACTTTTTTTTTTCTGAGATTAGTTTAAATAAAGCTAAATAGTGGTGTAAGATTCTGCAATGTAATTACTTTCCAAAGATTTCTATCAGTTGCTATTTATAAATTAGTTTTGATAATATTATATAATATAATTTTACATTCCAATCATGGACAGTGTTAATAATAACATATGCCACCAGTTTAAATCTATATTAATAAAAGTCTGATCTTGACCAATTCCTGTTGTTCTGTATATTGATTTTAGAAAATACGCTGCCACTTATGGCTGTGTTTTTTGGCCATCTTACTCAGAGTCCCCCTCCGCTGAAGAGTTATTAGTGTTTAAAAAAAGTTGAAATTCTCTCTCCTGATGGCCACGCCCCTTCCCGAGGGACTATAAAACCCGGAAGTGTTGAGTGCCTCAGTCAATCTCTGCAAGATGGGGGAGCAAGAGGGTCACATCTCACAGTCTTAGCTGTAAATAACACTGAACACATGTCTGCTAAATGGTGAGTGGTTTTAGTGGCCTGTCAGTGCCCTTACTGTGGTTTTAAAATGCTAAAGCTGTGTTGCCTTTGGTTTGGAAATGCTAAAGCTGTGTTGCCTTTGGTTTGGAAATGCTAAATCTGTGTTGCCATTGGTTTGGAAATGCTAAAGCTGTGTTGCCATTGGTTTGGAAATGCTAAAGCTGTGTTGCCTAATTAAAGTTGCCTTGCCTAATTAAAGTTGCCTTGCCTAATTGTTGCCTTGCCTTCTATATAATTAAAAGTCTAATCTTGACCACTTCCTGTTTGCACATTATATTGATTTTAGAAAAAACACTACCACGTACAGCTGTGATTTTTGGCCATCTTAATCAGATTCTCCTTGCGCTCATCAGGTGCCAAGGATTTTCCCCTGTCGATGAAAAATAAAAGGGTTATTAGTGTTTAAAACATGTTGAGATTCTCTCTCCTGTCAATCATGCAATTAAGGCCATGCCCCTTCCGGTGGGAGGGGGAGGGACTATAAAACCCAGAAGACTCAGTCTCTGCAAGATGGAGGAGGGAGAGGTCATGACTGGTTGACATGGTATGAAACTGCACTTGAATTTGGTGGCCTTGCACCCTGCTTGAAATGGAATAGCCGTGAGTCAACTGCCAGCCCACCAGCCGTGAGTTAGTGAGCTGCCAGCACAACAGGCTTGAGTGACTGAGCTGCCAGCCCAAGAATCCATTTGGCTCAGAATGTCCATACTCCCCTCTGGAAACCAGTCCCTTCCGCCCACAACACCCATACTAGCACTCCAGATCCCCATACACTAACTCTATCCTACACACTGGGGACAATTTACCAAAGCCAATTAATCTACAAACTTGTCTTTGCCATGTGGGAGAAAACCAGAGCACCCGAAGAAACTTGGTTACAGGGAGAAAAACAAACTCCTTACAGACAGCACCGGTAGTCGGGATTGAATCCCAGTCTCTGATGCTATAAGGCAGCAACTCTACCGCTGCGCCACCATGCCATTCCGACATACAAGAGTTACATACTCATTCTTGCAGTTCTGAGGGTGGCATTAAGTTCCTCGGTTCCAGTGGCATAATTCGGTGCCAAATCCTCTGCAGGGAAAAGGGGACGAGTTGACAAGAAGCAATAAAGCTGATTAGGCACGTTGCCAGTTAGTCAGACCATTAGAGGCCATCAAGCAATGTCAGTAGGTTGATATCTGATTATCACTACTTCCACTCCAGCTTGCTCAGTCGGTAAATTGAATCTTGCTATAAGGTACCAGGCTGAAGAACAGAGACCAAATTAAAAAAAAAAGGCTCAATCAAAAGTAAAAAGGAAAACTGCATTTCCACATTGCAAAACCCCTCCATGGTCCATTGATTACTTTGGAACTGTTGTCACAGTTTTGTATGCTGGTGAACCTGACAATTTGTGCAGAGCAAGGTGTTGAACAACAGATTAATATTTTGATGAGGATGTGGGGTTCAATGTTGACCAGGACACCATATCAGTAGAGAACATGTCATTTAATCCTTTGAACAGTTACAATGGGATTCGGTTTATCATCCCATCCTAGTGCAGCACTTTAGTGCTGGAATGAATTGTCAAATTCAATCATGTCCTCGAGTTCTGGAATGCAAGTTAAACTGACAATTTAAATAACAGTGCTGGATAAGGTTGGACACAATGTTTTTCTCTTTAAAATGAGAGCTTTATTCTGTACTAGAATAAGGGGACCAGTTGGGTCCCAGGTTCACACGGAAGGGCTGGTCCCCCGATGCAATATTCCACTTCTCCACCAATTCCAACATTGGTGGCCAGTGGGGGGGGGGGGGGGGGGGGGGGGGGGGGGGGGGGGGGGCAATCCAGTGGAAACAATCCTTTTGAATCCATTTCATGTCAAGTCAATCCATTTCAAGGCAAGTCAAGTCAAGCACAGGGCAGGCAGGGCCATTTGCTTTCATTTCAAGTGAGCTCAAGCAAAGCAAAGCAAAAGCAAAAGCACAGGGCAGGCAGGGCCAGCCCACAATCCAATCCATTTGCTTTCATTTCAGGTGAGTTCAAGCAAAGCAAACTAAAGCAAAAGCACAGGGCAGGCCAAACAACTCATTTCATTTCAATTTCCATTTCAAGCACAGAGCAGGCCAAACAACTAATTTCTTTTCATTAAGGGCTAATAAATCATTTATTGCAAGCACATTATGGGTTAACAAATCACCTTTCATTGCAAGCACATTGTTGACTAACAAATCAATTATTGCAAGCACATTAAGGGTTAACAAATCATCAGTCATTGCAAGCACATTGCTGGCTAACAAATAATTTATTGCAAGCACATTAAGTGTTAATATATCATCATTCATTGCAAGCACATTGCTGTGAGTAAAATGGCCAAAAAATCATAGCGATATGGGTAGCGTTTTTTCTAAAATCAATATACAGTGCAGACAGGAAGTGGTCAAAGTGAGACTTTTAGTTATATAGATGCAGATGTTTTAGACCATGGTCATTGTGGTGGTGGGCCCTGATTGCTTTACTTGTTCCACTCATTGGGAACCAATTGGGGGAAATCTCACATAAAACAGGAGACAAAGGAAATTGTAATGCCACTGTTGGTATTCTTTTTCGTATTATCAAGTCTTAGAACAAAACCATGCTGCATTTTTCTGTGATAACAACTAGTATTGATGTAGCATCTTTAATGTCACAAAATGTTCTGAGGTATTCAACAAGAACATTATTAACAACATGTGACATTGAGTCATGAGATTCTATTAAAAAGTTCTAAAGGATCATATTTTGGAGAAAAGAATGGATGGTGACCTGCTTTCTAATGGAATCATGGAAATGCACAGACAATATGGTCTGAGATGTTACACTTTGGGAGGTTAAAAGTAAAGGGAAAATACACAATTAATGGCATGACTTATGATAGCATTGATTTACCGAGGGATCTTGAGATTTAAGTCTATAACTCCCTGAAAGTGGCAGCACTATGAGATAGAGCGGTGAAGATGGCATATGGTATGCCTTCATAGGTCAGGGTATTGAGTATAAGAGCCAGAAAGTCATGATGCATCTTCATAGGTCATTGGTCAGGCCTCATTTGGAGTATTGCATGCAGTTCTGGTCGCTCCATTACAGGTAGTATGTGGAAGCTTTGGAAAGGGTGTAGAGAAGATTTACCGGAATGATGCCTGGATTAATGGGTATTAGCTACAAGGAGTGGTCAGACAGATTTAGATTGTTTACCAGAGGTTGCGGGGTACCTGATAGAAGTATATAAAATTATGAGAGGCATAGATAGGGTAGACTGTCAGAACCTTTTTCCCAAGATGGAAACATCAAATGCTAGTGGGCGTAGCTATAAGGTGAGAGGGGCAAAGTTTAAGGGAGATGTACGGGGAAAAGTTTTTACAGAGTGTGGTGAGTGTTTGAGGCAAATATGATAGTGACATTTAAGAGACTTTTGGATAGGCATATGGATATACAGAGAATGGAGGGATATGGGTTATGTGCAGGCAGATAAGAGTTGGTCATGTCATCATCTTCAGCACAGAGATTGAAGGGGCTGGTCTTGTGCTGTACTGTTTTATGTTTCAATGTGAAGCATCTCCTTCACTGTTATGGAAATTAAGGACTAATATCTTCCCTCAAGTGTCGACATTATTTGACTTGGAGACTGATGCTCCTCTGCATTTATTTTCCTAAAATGGATTTGGGATGCTCTGCTTTGAAACCTATCCAAATAGTACACAATGTCAACAGCTGGGGGCATAAGTACAGAAGGCAGTGGTTGCAATGCTTTTCAGGAAAATCACTTCATAATGTACTGGGTCAAGCATTTGGGACTATACTCACTCAGAATAATCCTTCATGGTTCTGAATTGTGCATTGTGGTCAGCAGTGATGCAACACAGATAATACTTGTGGTGAAGCACTGGTTTAGTTCTAATGTTAAATTAGCAGTTCTGCCGTGTTCCTGTTCAATAAAAACCTTCACTTGGTGGGGACACAGAGAATATCTGGGGAAAATGATTATGCTCTTGTTAGATTTGGCCAATATCTGACACATGTTCTGGATATTATTCAGATCTAGACAGGTCTTCTTGTTGATTTTGCATTGTACTAATAGACTTACAAAGGTCAGCATGTGACGGTCTCAGCTTGGTTGAGCGACATGAAAGTATGGATCTGAAGATGTTGAGCAGATTCCACTATTTTAACTTAGTGCTGCACCATTGCGATCTGGTCTTTGTGTTATCAGGAAAATCTTCACCGAAGAGCAAACAACACAGTGGTTTAGTTTGATTTAAGTTTTGGTGTTAGCAAAGATACTGCTAGTCTTGGAAGAGATCTTGAAACATTCTTGTCACAATGTTCACTGCTTCTGCCTTGGTCTGCCTTGGTCACATGGACCTTGCCCCTTTTTGTCATTTGCTCTGTTGACTGCTAAAGTATCCAATGGCATCTGAAAAGATAGTCAGAAAGTATTACTACTCAAATGTCACGTGGACTAGAATAGATCTTGAAAATAGCGTACATTCTTTGCTTCATTACTTTTAAATGGAATGGGTTGCTGGAGACATGACTAGAAAGGACATGAGTGCCTGTGACCTGACAACAGGATGCATTTGCTGAAATGGCTTCACTAACTGAATGTGAAAGCACTTCTAGGACAGAATAGAATTAAAGTTAAAGTATTTTCATAATTGTCTTTTTAACAGCAAAATTCCATTTTTACTAGGACTGAGTTTGTCCAATAAAATGATCCCATGAGCATAATCATTTTATAACCTCGTTTTTAAATTGACATTAAGTCATGGTCAGCTCCTTATTAACATTGTACTTATCAAAAGTAATCTCTGTCATATTAATTTCAGCAACTTAGATCTTTCTAAAAACTGTTCATAACATCAGTCCGAAGAAGGATCTCGATCCGAAACATCATCCATTCCTTCCCTCCAGAATGTTGCCTGAGTTACTCCAGCATTTTGTGTCTATTCACAATAATAATTGTCTTTGCAAAATGAAATGATTGGCAAACTATTTTTCTCTTTTTTAACGTGTGCTGTGCAGATACCTGAATCTTATCAATTGCATTGGCACCACTTGTTCATGCCATTATCATGGCAACAGTTACCTACAAATTTTCTGAAAGTCATTCTTGATGAAACAATGAGAATAACCTTGGTGGAGATTCTCATCTGGTTTGTGCTTTGAATAATGTTCCAACGTCATTTCCTGATGATGAATGAAAATCGCCTCGTGTTATCCTCAGTGAATCATCTTACACTGCCAATAGTTTTCATCACCTAAATATGAATGACAAAATGTTAAAAAATAATAAAAGAAAGTAGGTAATTTGTGTTGAGATTAAAGCATCAATGAATTCATCTTTGGTGAATTTACATTAAAAGTTTACTGATGGTTCAATAAAAATGTAATAAGCACTGGTCATAACTAGGAGATGCTGATATTAAACATGATATAACAACGGGTTAAGTTAAATATTGTAAAACATCTGTGGTTAATGAATGGCACAGTTCAGTTAATTGTATAATTATTTTTAATGCGCAGGTTGACATATTCTTGATTAGTACGGGTGTCAGGAGTTATGGGGAGGAGGCAGGAGAATGGGGTTGAGAGGGAAAGATAGATCCTCCATGAATGAATAGCGGCGTAGACTTGACGTGTCAAATGGCCTAATTCTGCTCATACAACTTATGAGTAATCAAGCATTGTCACAAATTGATCAGCCATGTTTGGGCATGTCAATTTCAGGTCAAGCAGGAGTGGGAATCTCAAAAAGCAAGTCCATCGACAGGTTTAGGGAAGTCATTTTCAGGTCAGAGCAGAAGTGGCAGCTTTGACCAGCAAGCCTATTAACCGGTTTGAGAATCCAAATTGGCTAATTGAGTAGCTAATAAAAACAAGGCAAGTTGTACTGGATCAGCTTATTGGGAGAGGCTGTGCTGAGGACAGGTGTGAGTCTTTGGCTCAGCAGGCTTCAGCTATGAGACTATCACAGAGGTGGATGGGAGGACAAGGTGTAGTCTTCTCTTGTGGGTGATGCTTGTGATTTTTTTTCCCTAGCTCAGTTGCAGTGATGGTAGGTACAATGCTCCGCCCTACAGGGTGTGCGAAGTTGGGGAAACTGCTAGACGGGGAGTGGAGGTGACCCCTGTAGCCATAACCCTTCCAAACAGGTACACCCTTTAGGATGCTGTCAGGGGGAGATGACATTGTGTTGAGCAACAGTACCAGCCAGGGCTGTGGCACCCAGCTTATCTCTGATGCACAGCAGGGAAGGGTAATGTCATGCAGAGCCATAGTGATAGGTAACATTTTGGTTAAAGGTGCAGATGGAAGATTCTGCGGCAGCAGTTGAGACTCCTGGATGGTGTGTTGCCTCCTTGGTGCCAGCTCGGAGCAGCTGCATGACATTCTCAAGGGGGAGAGGGAGCAGCCGGAAGTTGTTGTGCATGTTGGCACCAACAACATAGGTAGGAAAAAGAAGAGGTACTGCAAAATTGGGGTGGCACTGTGGCACCACAGTAGAGTGCTTCCTTACAGTGTCAGAGACCCAGGTTCGATTCTGACAATGGCTGCTGTTTGTATATTCTCCCTGATACTGTATGGGGCTTTCTGCAGATGCTCCAGTTTCCTCCCACACTCCAAAGACGTGCAGGTTTGTAGGTGAATTGGCTTCTGTAAAATATTTTCTAGTGTATAGGTGATAGCTGGTTGGCGTGGACATGGGGCCCTGTTTCCACGCTGAAATCAGTATGGAGAGTTGTGCAAAAGGATTTGAAGCAGGACCTCCAGTTTAATGATATCTGGATTAATTCCTGTGCCAAGTGCTAGTGAGGGTAAGAACAGGATGATGGGTCAGATGAATGTGTGGCTGAGGAGTTAGTGCAGTGGGCAGGGGTTCAGGTTGCTGGACCATTGGGATCTCTTCTGGGGCAGTGATGACCTGTACAATAGGGATGGTGTGCACCTGAACTGGAGCAGAACCAATATCCTGGTAGGCAGGTTTTCCAGGACTGCACGGGTGGGTTTAAATTAGATTGGCAAGTGGGTGGGTGGAAATTATGGCCGATAACTATAAGCCAGGTAACTATAAGCCTGTGAATCTAGCATCAATCAGTGAAAGGGAATTATTGGATACAATCCTGAAGGATAAGATTAATCAACATTTGAGAAAGCAGGGATTAAATAAAAAAGCCAGCATGGGTTTGTTAATGGGTGATCTTGTCTTGTCCAATTTGATTGAATATTTTTGAAGTAATAAAATATGTTGATGAGACTCCTCAATCCGATGCATTTATGTAGTTTACATGGATTCCCCTAAAACCATTGGCAAGGTGCCACAAGCTGGTCTGGAAGAATAGTCCATAGTATCCAAGACGTAGGAGAACTGGATACAGTAAACTGCAGATACTGGAATCTTGAGAAAATCGCTCAGTGCTGGAGAAACTCAGCAGGCCCTTCTTCAGACTGATGCGATGCAAAATTGACGATGAAACGAGGTACAAGCTGATGGTGGATGTTTTTATGATTGGGCTACTTCTATTCCTTAGCTTCTTACTGATATTTCTGAATCAAAAGATTGTTTGTACTATAATTGTAAAAAATATAGATTTTATAACGCGTAGTTTATATCCACAATTATGTCATTTTCTACAGAGTGAGGCCATCAGATATTTCTGCAAAGGGCTTTGAAGTATTTCTGAAAATTGCTATGTTATGCCATTGCAAATTCACGGTACTGCAAAAGGGTGGATCTATATAATGGATGTTTGCTGTCTATGAAAGAATAGGGTTATATTTTACCCATCATCTACTTTGGCCTAGATCACACTCAACCCAGTCCATGGGTCACAATTGCCATCAGCATTGATCAGGTGATCACAGAAACAGCTCCTTAAGTACTGTTTGCATTGTTGCTTCGAAGCTCTGTTAATTAGATAGAGCAATGAGCAGTGCCTTGTCCAAAAGCAGCAGAAATAAGGCCCCATTTTTGTCCTCTACTGATGCTTGAACTATTCAAAGGCATTTTCAACTATCAAAAAAGTTTGGTGTGAGCTGGAACATGTTCAAATAATTAAAAACCTTCTTAAACTGTTTATTTATAACACTTTAAGCTGCTGTTAATTAATTCAACACATGGATACAGTGGAAAGTTGAAAAACACCAACATCTAAGTTAAACTAGCTGTTTATATGAAAATTGGACATGCATTCAAAGAAACGGAAAAAGACACAAAGTGCTGCAGTAATTCAACGGGTCTGGCAGCATCTCTGGCAAACATGCATAGGTGATAATTTGGATCAGGGCCCTTCTTTAGACTCCGAAGAAGGGCCCTGACTTGAAACATCACCAATCCATGTTTTTCAGAGATGCTCCCTGACCCGCTGAGTTAGTCCAGCACTTTGAATCTTTTTCTTTGCAAACCAACATCTGCAGTTCCTTATTTTCAAAGATACTGCATCTTCATAAGATCATGTGATAGGAATAGAATTAGGCCATTCAGCATATTAAGTCTACTCTGCCATTCAATCATGGCTGATCTATCTCTCCCTCCTAACCCCATTCTCCTGCCTTTTCCCTATAATCTCTCACACCCGTTACAACCAAGAATGCAGCCAATCTTATTGCATTTTCAGTTATAGCAGTGTTAAGCTGAAGGTCCAGATACAAAATCTACTTGACCTTTCATCTCATTAGAACAGTAGAAAATAGAACAGGAACAGACCATTCAGCCCAACCGCAATGCCATTTTAAATTTCACATCTGCCTGTACATGATAGGTATCCCTCAATTCCCTGCCTGTACATGTTTATCTAAATGCCTCTTAAGCATTGCTATCATATCTGTTTCCACCACCACTCCTAGGGCTCGCCATGTAAAAAGAAAACTTGCCTCGGAAATCTCCATCAAACCTTCGCCTCTCACTTTAAACCTGTGCCCTCTAGTATTTGACATTTCTCTCAGATCACCCCACAACCTCTGACACTGCAGAGAAAATAATCCAATTTCATACAATCTCTCCTTAGAACTAATATTCTCCAACCCATGTAACATTCTGGTGAAACTCTTTTGTAGCCACTTCAAAGCCTCCACATAATTCCTGTAATGAAGCAACCAGAACTGCACACAATACTCCAAATGTGGCCTCATCAAAGTTTTATAGAACTGCAGTATGGCTTGCCAACTTTTATACTTGGTGTCCCGAGCAATGAAGGCAGATATACTGTGCGCCTTCTTTCTACTTGTGTTGTTCGTCTTCAGGGTGTTGCATCCCAAGATTTCTCTGAGCATCAATGCTCCTAAGGGTTCTGCCATTTAACACACACTTTCTCCTTCATTTGACCTCCTAAAGTGCAAAGCCTCGCACTTGTCCTGATTAAATCATCTACAATTTCTCTGCTCACCATTCCAACTGGCATATAATAATCATAACTGATAGGAGCAGAATTAGTCCATTCGGCTCATCATCTCTACTCCGCCATTCAATCATGGCTGATCTATCTCTCCCTCTTAACCCCATTCTCCTGCCTTCTACCCATAACCTCTGACACCTGCTCATTAAGAATTTATCTATTTCTGCCTTCCACTGACTCAGCCGCCACAGCCTTCTGTGGCAAAGAATTCCACAGATTCAGCACCGTGTATAAGCATGCAGGTACACAGCAGGCAGTGAAGAAAGCTAATGGCATTTTGGGATCATTGTGAGAGGGTTTGAGTTTAGGAGAAAGTTCCTACTGCAGTTGTGCAGGGCCCTGGTTAGACCGCACCTGGAGTATTGTGTGTAATTGTGGTCTCCTATTTTGAGGAAGGACATTATTGCTATTGAGGGAGTGCAGCATAGGTTCGCCAGATTAATTTCCGGGATAGCAGGACTGACATATGATGAATGAATGGGTCGGCTGGGCTTGTATTCACTGGAATTTAGAAGGATGAGAGGATATCTTATAGAAACATTAAATTCTTAAAGGATTGGACATCAGGGTAGATGCAGGAAAATTGTTCCCAATGTTGGGGGAGTCCAGAACCAGGGGTCACAGTCTAACAATAAGGGGTGTAGGCCATTTAGGACTGAGATGAGGAAGAACTCCTTTACCCAGAGAGTTGTGAATCTTTGGAATTCTCTGCCACAGAAGGCAGTGAAGCCAAATCCACTGGATGTTTTCAAGAGAGAGTTAGATTTAACTCTTCGGGCGAAAAGGAATCAAGGGATATGGAGAAAATCAGGAACGGGATAATACTGATTTTAGATGATCAGCCATGATCATATTGAATGGTGGTGCTGGCTCAAAGGGCCAAAAGGCCTACTCCTGCACCTATTTTCTTTGGCAACCTGGCAACCTTCCCCATTAACAACTCCACCAATTTTCATGTAATTTGTAAACATACCAAACAGACCACCTATTTTTTCATCCGCAATTAATATATAATCAGAAACAAGAGTGGCTCGAACATTGATCCCTGCAGAACATCACTGGTCAGAGGCACCCAGTCAGAAAAATACTCTTCCACCACCACTCTCTGTCTGTTATGGCCAAGCCAATTCTGAATCCAACCGAGCAAGTCTCGATTGATAACACATGCCTTAATCTTCTGAATCAGCCTACCACTGAGAACATTTTTAAATGCTTTACTAAAGTTCTTGTACCCACCATCAGCATTTACTGCCCTATTCTCACTGGTCATCTTTGTCATCTCCTTAAAAAAAATGTACTCAAATTTGCACGACATGACCTCTCCCACACAAAGCCATACTGACAATCCCTAGATAGTTCATTACAGAATGTGCCCAGTCTCAAGCAGCAGTCAAGTGACTGAGCCAGGCATGAGAGTCTGACTGCTGACATCTCCGTGACTAGTGCAGCAGGCTCTCTGCAGCTGGCTGGTGTTTCCCTCTGGGCCTTCCACAGCTGTCAGCATGACATGCCCCAAAAAAAAGCTATTCCAGGTTACACTGCAGGTAAGGCCAGTGGCCTTCTGTGCCATGAAATTCCATTATGCCTTCCTATGTCTTGCCTTTATATCAACATCTCCATTCTGATATAAATTGTCAGGCGTTGCACACTGACTTGAATGGACTGCTTGAACTGCTGCTGATTAACACTATGCATGGTTAAACCAACACGAGCTACTAACAGGAAAACGGTTGCCTCTGGAGAATAACATTGTGCTTTGTGAGATACAGGAGCTGACTTAAAAGTTATGATTGGCATGGAATATTTTGGTATTCAATTCCTGTCATCCTCTTTTTCCCTGAATTCTAAAATGGACTTTCATGAATTAGAAGTTTGTGCTATTGATATTCTCCATTAGGTCATGAATATCTGACAAAAGCCAGTTTTAAACATTCTCAGCTTTTATTAACCTGTTCACTGCCATGATTTATTTTTTTACTATTGGCCACCCTGTGTTGTTTTTTTTTCTATGTCAAGGGCGATGTGACTAAACCAAAACAAGTATACTTGGGAGTGGCACTGAGATGCAAGCACCCAAATACTCAGGGGTTGGCACTGAACAGGCTACATTTTACAAGGAATGCATTTTGAAGAAGGCATTTTAGAAGGCATTTTAATCATATGTAGATTGTTTACATCTGTGTTGTTTTAAGAACTATGCTTCCAATAACTTGCTTTATCTTCCTGGATCATTGCAATTTTTAATTAGTGAATAAATCTAAATGTAATAATTTTAGTTTGAGTGCTGTGTACTGACAATCTGATAACCTAAATCATGAAAATCTAGCTGACATCAATTACGATGGCATTCAAGAGATCAAGGATTCTCTCTTTGGCTCTATTTGCTTACACCATTAAATTAATCGTCCAGTTGTCCAGTGAAGAGGAAGATCCATTAAACAATGGATTATAGCTGTATCAAAGCCAAATGATAGCTGTTATTTTTATGCTTTAACAAAACGAACTATCCAATAAATTGCGATAAAGTGGACAATGGAGGACAATAAAATTAAAGCCTTGACATTAATGGATTATCAGATAACTTTAGTCAGATTTTTGTCTGGAGTTTCGGCTGTGCTTCTGATGTATGGACAAATCAGAAATGTTATCATTACATTCTGGATGTTATTGTTATGATTAGGTAGTCTTGCAAAATAGAATGAATGTGAAAGGGCAAAATGTGACATCCGCCACTTAGGTTAACAGCTTCTTCTGTGCATAGTCTACTGCTATTGACACAGCCTCAACATGTCTAGGGATCTAAATGGATGCAGGTGACTGAGTAGCTGTAAGCCAAGCCTGATGACAGTCTTCATATAATCCTTTTAACAAGAGTGTTTACATTAGATTGGAGGTTGAACCATATAGTAGTAATCTCAGCATTCTTGAGATAGAGTATAACTGGACAGTATGTCTATTATTGGGCTGGACTGATAACATACTGAGAGTTGATACTTGTGTTGTAATGGACTGCAGTGCTGAGAAATGGCTATGCTCATCAGCTCTGATAATAGTTATCGACCTGCACTGTCACTGATAGATCTAACAGAGGATTTACACATTTTCTATGGGCCAGAAATTATATGTATCCTAGAGTGTCCTCCTTTGCAGCACAGCACAGCAGCAAGCTGGTATTCCAGAAGTCAACTTCCATTGTATCATCTAATACCATCAGTTCCACCTGTTTTCTCACTCTCCGTGCATCATTCAGAGCAATCAATTTCAATTTCCTGAGATCATTGTAGTGATGTTCTTTTACTGAAAAAGGAGTGTGACACCCGATGCTGACTTCCTGGATAGGACTGGTATTTTCAGCCAATTCATTTGGGTAAGATGGGATGGAAAAGCAAAGTACATTAGAAAGAGGTTGTAAGCCAACACATTAAACAAAGCTGGAGACAAAAGAAGCTGCAGAGGCTGGAATCAAGAACAAAAAATAAACAGCTGGAAGAACTTGGTGGATGAAGCAGGAATGGCCAATGTTTTGGGTCGAGACACTCTTGAACTCTGAGAAGTTTTGAAAAGTTTCATCCAATGGGTCCACTACCAATGTAGGTAGCCCTTTAAAACCCTTGAGTTCAGGCCAATCGGTGCTTTCAATTTGTCAATAACCCTGTCAGTTGCCCAAATAATTTACTCCTCATGATTGGGATTTTTACAAGTTCCTCCATGTTATTTGAAATTGGGCCATCTGTTGTCCTGGGGAAATTTCCAAGATAAAGACTGATGCAAAAACAAAATGATGTAACATGTGTCACTTATTTGTTTCCTGTTATTAATCAACAGCCTGTTTTTCAGAGATCATACTTGTACTCAAATGCCTTTGTCCTAATTATATATCCATAGAAACCTTAGTTTTGATGTGGCTTGCAAGTTTTCTCTTAAAATCAGTTTTCTTCATTCTTATGTGCTTTTTAATAATTTACAGTTGGATCTTAAAATCTTCCCAATCCTTTGGCCTTCCACCAGTCCTTGCCACTTGCTATTCCTTCCTCTGCATTTAACATTATCCTTGGCCTCCTCTGTTAACCACACAGTCTCTTTTTCATGTAGTACCCCTCCTTAAGTGCTCTCAGTGATTCTGCTTCTACCACTTGGGCAGTGTATTCCACGTACTTGCTGCTTTCTGGGTGAAAACTCAAATCCACTCTAACTGAAGCACTCCATCCAAGCCACATCCTGGTGAATCTGCATCCTCTCCAAAGCTATCATATCTTTCCTATAACGCGGTGACCAGAGACGCATGCAATATTCCAACTGAAGGGATAATGTCTCATTGGTGTAAATGGATGGTTCAGGTCAGCACAGAGTTGCTGGGTGAAGGGGCTGTTTACGTGGTGTACCTCTCTGTGACTGGCATTGTGTTATGTATAATTTGCCTATTAATGGGGTTGGCTTCCCCAAGTTTTAAAATCAGCATCCTGTGTCACAACTGCCACTCAAATTTCCTTTCATGTTCATCGGATGTCGGACAACCCATGTTTCTTTTTTTATCATATTTTGAGGGTGTAACATGGACTTTAGGGGAGCATAAGACAGGTAGTGCAGTTCAAACCTACAGCTATTTAGTCTGGGTTCAATTAGATATCTGGAACTGTCTGTTTGGAGTTTGCTTGTTCTCCACATGACTGTGGGTTTTGCTGGGAATACTCCAGTTCCTCTTCCATAGATGTGTTGTATGACGGGTTAATTGGCCACTGCAAATGTCCCTAAAGAATAAGTAACTGATGGGAACATTCTGGATGGATGAAAGAAGATAAAGAGATATAAATGAGGGAATAGGATTTCTCTGAGAGCTGACATAAACCTGATGTGCTAAATGCCTCCTATGTCATAAGGAAATATGTGAACCACTCACTGCAAGCTGTCTCTGATATCATCTGGAAGCCATGGAATTTGAGTGGTTGGTACAATATGAGTTTGGTGGTGATTCCCAAGATATTGATAATATTGCTGTGCAATGTCAGAAGAAATGGTTTTGTGACACGGTAGTTGAGGAATGTCATTACCTGACTATCATGTGGTCACATTTGATTTGCCACAATGAAGCCATAGAAAGGTGAATTTATGAACTCCTAGGACATCCTGGTTTTACAATATGATGGAAGTAATCCAGTGGCATTATAATGAGGTCTGTGAAACGGATTGATTTTTGTAGAGACAGATAAGTTTCACTCCTATTTCACCAGATCATAAACTCAAAATCCTAAATTCTTCAGTCTGAAGAAGTGTCTCGACCCGAAACGTCCCCATTCCTTCTCTCCAGAGATGCTGCCTGTCTTGCTGAGTTATTCCAGCATTTTGTGTCTATCTTTGGTTTAAACCAGCATCTGCAGTTCCTTCCTACACAGCTGATGCTGTAAGATGTCTCTGAAGTACAGATCCTGCCACAAAGTTTGATTGACCTCTATTCATAGCAACACCATGTAAATATAAATTAACTATATGCTGTTTGTTACTGTGAGAAAGAGACTAAACTATTATTCATAATAGTTGGCCTATGACAGAGTACCCTTGTATAAAAACCATCGCTATCTAAAATTTGACACAGGTGGTCTCCTTTAATAGAAGTCCTTTCTAATGGTTGCTTTTTTAAATTGCATTTACAAAATCTGTAATGAGACATATCATTGGAAAGGGGATATGTGGAAACCTCGTACATGACTAAACAGTGATGCCAAGCGTTTGTTGTTTTGGCCTCTGAAAATAGTTAAAATGTAAAGGAACTAGATATTTTAACCAACTAGGTATTATTTCCAGAAGTCATTTAGCTCTACATCACAATCAATAATTTGCAGCATTATATAAAATACTTGATCTACCAATGCAGTGCCTTTCCTTCTCAGACAGGAGAGAAATGTACAGAGAATACATTGTTATTTGTGGTTTAACTGACTTGGTTAGCACAAGTTAGTAGATAGTTGGCATGTTGCACAGTGGAGCTTTGGCTGATAAAAGACTGAATGCCAATGGAAGAGTTGTGTTTTTTGCAATGAACATTTGGAGGTGAGCTGAATTATAACGGGCACATTTGGAGATATTTCTCTGACTGGTTGTGGAGTCGGGTTGTTCTGCCAGCCTGTCTATTCTAGCACGTGTTCTGGAACACAAGGAGCAATCTTGCTCCGAAAGTGTGTGCTGCTTTCATATCTCCTCTTCTTCAGCTACTTTCCCAATGTCAACATGTGGCTACATCAATAAGTAATATCAGAGCCCCACAAAGCTCCTTTGCATAGAATTTCCTCTTGTAACCTGAGATAACCTTTTTAGGTTTAGTCTTGCTGTCTTCCTCCTACCATACGCATTAGCTGCACAATCCAATCATCATTTAAAATATGTCCACCAAATTATTTTGTGCTGTTGGCTGTTCTAATAAGCCAGGTCATATTTAAATTGACAGAATCAAGCAGATAATTTTATATTTGTGATCTATCCAATTCACCAGCGGCATTTGGTCCAAAAAAAACTCCCATTGCCTGGCCCTCTGAAAATACTGTCAATAGTATTAGTTATAATTCATAGTTTATAATGAATGTAAGATTTTTTTAAATAATTTAAAATAATTAATATTAATATGAGAATGTACCATATGAATCAATAGGGCAAAGTCAAGAAGCCCCTTGGCCCAAATCCTTGTATTTTATGAGGTGGCTGTAAAAATAGTGAATGACTTGTGAACTTGCAGAGTTCCCTTGATTCTAGACAGTCTTCATAGATTGGAAAGTAGCCAATGTAATCCTCTTATTTGAAAAGTGAGCAAAAACAGGGTCTGTGGCCAGTTTGACTGAGATCATGAATAGGGAGAGTGCTTGTGGTTACTATTAGGCAAGTGGTAGCCGAATGCATGGAAAATGATGATATAATTAAGCAAAGTCAACACAGTTTAATGAGAAGAAAATCATTTTGTGAAATAAGTAAGCTTTTGTACATATAATGTGCAGAGATTTTTATTTGTTACATAGATTGGCAGATTTCTGGCCATTAAATTTGTTATCCATGGCTTGTGATCCCTAGCAAAGCAGTTTGGAGTTAAAAATAATGATGGGACTGGAGTCTTGTACAACCTGTGTAAGGTTATAATAATAAATAATAATTTTATTTATAGAGCACTTTAAAAACAATCATAGTTGCAACAAAGTGCTGTACATCACTAATCATTGACAAAAAAGTGAATACACACTAATAATAACAATCAAAAGAAATAGTAGGAAAAGACATGTAAAATAAAGAAACATTAAAAACAATAAAAACAGAAGCAAAGTCTCAGGCATGGTCAAAAGCCAGGTTAGAAGATGTCCTTTCCTGTGAGGCATTAGTAAGGGTATTTACAAGGAAATTATGGTTCAATAGTTACCATTACTGACACCATTTTTTTGTTTTTGTTTGAGTTCTGTGTTTATTTAATTATTTATATTTAAATTAACCCGTTTCCTTGATGGTATTTAAATTTGTGTCTCTGGAACAATGATCTAGGTTGCTAGGCTAACAACTTAATTACAAAGTTGTTATATCCCTAATTCAGGGTTTTGGCAGAAGATGTAGTATATTTGGATTTTCAAAGAAGGATATAACAAGTTGCTGCCCACAAAGTTGTTGAATACGATTCCAGAGATTTGAAGTGAATATTTATAATACTAGGGCATTGTATTGAAGGTTAGTTAGCTGATAAAATAGAATATAAATAAATGGGTCACTTTTGGGTTAACGAGTTATAACCAGTGAATGTCACAATGATTAGTATTTATAACTGCAGCTATTTACTGACTATATCAATGACTTGCATCACACAATTAAGTATGTATCTAAATGACTATGATACAAAAATGTAAAGGAAATAATACCATGAGGAGACTATCAAGAGGGTATAAAAGGACACAATTGGTTAAGTGACTCACAAAGGAGAAAATGGAGTACCATATGGGGGAGCATAGAATAGGAACAGGCCCTTTAGCCCACAATGTCTATGCCGAACTTGATGCCAAGACCAAGTCTTATCTGCCTGTCTCCATTCCCTGCATATCCATGTGCCTATCCAAAGCTCTCTTCAATACCCTTAACGTATCTGCCTTCAACATCCTCGGTTTCACATTCCAGGCACACAGTATCTTCGGTGTGTATATGAATGAAAAAATAAACAAAAATACTTGCCTCGCAATCTCCCTTAAACTTTTCCCCTTTGAGATGGGAAAACATGCAGAATGTTTTCGATCTTTAGAAATTCTCCATTCTGTGAAGCTGAATATAACTAACCTTCATTTTTTAAGTACCTAATTTTGAATTTTTTTTTGTAAGTATCCCTGCCCTATTTCTTCACTTAATCTGAGTTTTTTTTTTCCCCCATTTTAATGAGGCCTTTCTAAATCTTTTGTTGCATCAGCAATTTTTCTGGTCTCTATATTGCTCAAGTAAATTTGGCCATATCACAGTAAAACAAATGAATGTCCCAAAGTATATGTCAATGTATGTTATGTAAATGAGATTGGAGCTCAATTAAAGGGGTTTTGCTTATTTTACACAAAGCATTTGCCCTGCACTTGTGACATGTCACACCAATGATATCCCTGAATTAGCAGTAGCATCATAGCTCCATGTCGATAATCCTTTATTCAATACATAATGATGATATAAATTAGAATTGAACACAGCAATCAATTAATCATTGTTTTTTTTTTATTATGAGTCACCTCTTAGCATGGTATGATGCATACCCACCATGATGCTGATGTCATCCAACAATGACTCAAGTACAGACAAGGCTCAAGTGAACACATTTGGCATGGAAACAAATTGCTCATAAATCATTTTTTTTTAAGAATTTGAAGTAGGTCTGGGAAATGAAGAATACAGCCTTACAACTTGCTGACATCCATGGCTGACTTTATTTTAAATTTCAATTTCAGTTTCCTGTTTTATCCTCACAGCCCCTTTACAGTTTTTAGAGTTTAGAGATATAGTGGAAAAAGGTCGTTTGGCCCACCGAGTCCACACCAAACCTGTACATTAGCACTCTCCTACACACCTAGAGATATTTTTATTGTAGAAGCCAATTACCCTGCAGACCTGTAGGTGGGAGGAAACCGGAGCACCTGGAGAAAACCCACGCGGTCACAGGGAGAATGTGTAAACTCCGTGCAGACAGACCCATAGTAGGGATTGAACCCGGGTCTCTGGCACTGTAATGCAGCAATTCTGGCACTGTGTCATTTTGCCACCCCTGATTCCCTTATCTAGTAACAATTAAAACTCTGATCTTGTATGTGGATGTGTTGTGTATTTATTTGTTTGTGTGTTGTCACATCTTCTCGAAAAGACAACGCGCTAATGGTAAATTTTTTACATGTTCTGGTAGAGATTTACCCCCTGTAGTCTGAAATCAGCTTACCTGAAAATGTTGTGCTTTATTTCTTGAGTTATTAATGAAAATGTTCACAAATCTGATAAAACTGAAATCAAAACGCCTATTTTTCACTGATGACATCACAATGGATCTCCCTCCCTCCCCCCTCCCCCCCTCTCCTCTCCCCCCACTATCTCTCTCTCCCCCCCCACTACCTCTCTTCCCCCCCCCCCCACTACCTCTCTCTCTCTCCCCCCCCCCCCCCCGCCCCTCTCCCCCCCCCCCCCCTCCCTCCCTGATAATTGTGCAGCCACCGCCAACACCCCCCCCTCAGATGAACTCCCTCTCTCCCCCCCCCCCCCCCCCCCCCACCCCCCTCCCCCCCCCCCCCCCCCCCCCCCTCCCCCCCCCCCCCCCCTCTCCCCCCCCCCCCCCCCTCCCCTCTCCCTCCCCCCCTCCCCCCACTCTAAGGGCAACAAAACAGTGCACATGATTCCAGGTATAGCCTTACCAGCAAACTAACTCGTAACAATACTTATCTATTTCTATGGTACAATCCACTTGCAATAAAGACCAATATGTTATTTTGATCACCTGACCACCAGCTTGCCATCAATTTTCAATTTCTATATAAGAACACTGGGATCCCTCAGTTCGCCCATCTGCAAGCATTCTCCATTTAAATAATAGTCTGCTTTAAGATTCCTCTTACCGAAATTCATGGCGTCATACTTGTAAACGCCATTGCCACGTTTTGCTATCTCTTCATCCTATCTATAATCTCATTGCAGAGCCCAAATATCCTCGTTGAAACCTGTCTACCCGCCTATTTTATTGTTATTAACATTCTTCAGCCTTTTAAAATGTTTTATTTATTTATTTTTCAAAGTAGTTAACTTAATGTTGTTTTTACATTATAGCCAATCAGCTGTGTTCTTCTTCTCCTGTCACGTTGTGGCCTTTTTATGTCCTTCTCAGAGTTTATTTGTTCAATTGGTCAGCAATACTTGGATACATGACACGCAGTCACTCATCTAAGTCATTGATTTAGTTTGTAAATAGCTGAGGCCCAAGCATTGATCCCTGTAGTCCCTGATTCATCACAGTCTGCCAACACAAAAGTGACTCTTTATTCCGACTGTCCGTTAACTAATCTTCAATTCATGCCAAGATCTTTGTCAGTTCTGCTTTGGACAGTAAGTCTTTAAGTATAAATTCATCAAAGCTTTTTGCCAATCCAGGTTTAAATAATCTACTGTAAGTAAGTTTTATTTATATAGCACGTATTAAGTCAACTCGCATTGACACCAAAGTGCTTTACATAAAATAGATAATATATTTCCATACAAACCATAGAAAAAGGTTAAAAAAAAATAAAGAAAATGGACACAACACATTGTAGAGTTTCAACACAAACGTGATATTGGTTTATCTAAATAGCAGGTTCTTAAGGATGTGCCAAGAATTTTCACCCAGGCATTCATTGAAAAAAAAAGTTTTTGTCTCAGCTTAATGGAATAGAAAAATTATTTATCTTTCACAGTGAAACCCACTTGACAATTGTTTTGGTGTTCTGCATTGCTCAAGAAATCTGCCCATCTACTCTTTTGCCCTAATTAAAGTTAGGGTCAGCTTTTTTCACAATGAACAATTGAACACATAACTGTGGACGTCTCGATTGTAATCATTTATTTTCTTTCCGCTAACTGGTTAGCACACAGCCAAAGTTTTTCACTGTACTTCTGTGCGTGACAATAAACTAAACTCAAACCATGTTACCAGCGCCCACACTAAATGATCATGTTAGCAACTCTACTTCTCCTAGGTACTACCATTTTCTTCAGATCTGCTTTTGTCATGTGGTATTGAAAACACAGTTGTTAAACCCTCACAAGCTGCCTCCCTCAAATCCAAACTACTTTTCCTTTCCTATAAACTTAAATGCATTGCAGTCCAATGTAATCTCTCAAAACTGTTCTTGTTGTTCTTCCTGAGAACATTGAAAAAGACTGGTCTACCCCAACAGCTGCTGACAACCTTCTACCGCTGCACCACAGAGAACATACTAACATATGGCATCTCTGTGTGGTATCTCAGCTGCACGGAGGCGGAGAGGAGAGCTCTTTAGCGCGTTGTCCACAGAGCGCAGAGGATTATTGGGACACAGCTACCAGCCTTGGAGGGCATCTACTACACACGGTGCCTCAGGAAGGCCGTCAGCATCCATAAAGACTCCTCACACCCCTGTAATAGTCTGTTCGATCTCCTACCTTCTGGCAGATGTTACAAGGCCTTCTCCGCCCACACCTCCAGACTCAGGAACAGCTTCATCCCCAGAGCTATAGCTGCTCTGAACCGGCCTTGCTGAGTGCCCCCCCACCCCCATAAACTGTCTCCATCGAATGGTCACGTCGCACATCGACCTGGCACAGACCTATTTGCACTTTAGACTGTTTTACTGTTCGTTTTTACAAATCATGTTTCTCGGGGTATCTAAATTTTATCTAAATGTTATTAGTTGTTTAAGTTATGACATCGGATGGAAGCTGCATACCAAATCTCGTTGCACCTATATGCAATGACAATAAAATATATTATTATTATTATTTTTTTTTTTTAAACAACAGGCATCTTAATCAGAATTTCCATCCCCACCACAGGACCAAATATGGGTCTGAACAAAGTCACTAAGTGACATCCTTCGAGGTCATGATAATTTTCATCCATCTATCTGTTCTTCTCAACCCATCTGCAATCTTCATTGACCTCAACATCCTCCAAAGCTTCTAGAATGTTGTGCAGCATATTGGGATTGCATGCACTTGGCTCCATTCTTATCCATCCTATTGTGCACAGAACCTGCAATGGCTTATTTTTCCACTATTTTTCCACTCAATTTCCCCTTGACCCCCCCTACTCGTCTCCAAATCTGAGGAAGGACATTATTGCCATAGAGGGAGTTCAGACTGATTCCTGATGTCAGGACTGTCTTATGAAGAAAGACTGGATAGACCTTTGTTTATACTCCCCCATCCTACTTTTTAATTCCTAGATGCAGGAAGATTGTTCCCAATGTTAGGGAAGTCCAGGACAAGGGGTCAAGCTTATAAAGGGGAAATCCTTTAAAAAAAAAAAACTTTTTTTTTCACGCAGAGAGTGGTGAATCTCTGGTTACTGAGGCCCTGGCTATATTTGTTGTGGCCCTTGTGGCTAAGGGGATCAGGGGGTATGGAGAGAAGGCAGGTACCTGCGATTTTGAAAACCAGGGCATGGCCTACTCTACAGTTTCTTTCTTACACAAAAAAACAGATATCAGTGTACATGTGCTAGCACACAACTTTCCATCACAACCCGGGACCATTTCATTACCTATAACTTATCAATCTGCTTGCACTGAATGGGTAGGAATTTCCTCCAAGAACGTGACTTAATTCTATATCAGTTCAAAATGTTCAACTATGATACCTCCATGTTCTTGTTCCTTGATATCTTTGTGCTCCCAGCTAGCCCTTTCTAAGTACTGTGCTTCTTGGATTCTAGTCTCTTGGTTAAACCAAATGTAATTACTCAACCACTGTGTCAAACGCTATGGTCCCAAACTGTAGAACTACTTCCCAAAATCTTTCTACCTCCACATCTCTTTTCCCTTATGGCTATCCTTAAAGATAGCTTTTGATCAAGCTTTTGGGCATCTGTCCAATGTGGTTTGGTGTCATTAGCTTTTTGATATTGTGGATGTGAATTGTGATGATAAAGGTGTCAATCAAATGGAAATTGTTGTAATTTACAAGCTAGATGCAGTGTACAGAATAGCATATGTTTCAAGGGTTGTGCTACACACCCTTAAACTACTGCTTTCCATCCTGTAGTGGAATTGCAGCCAAAATTATCTTAACATGTATTAACTTACTTAATTACGTTTCTCCCATAACCTGTCAATGCACCTGGTCATATTATTTTTAGACCAACTTTCCACTACAGTTTATTTTTCAAGGCCGGTGTGAAGATTGTGAGTAGTTAAGTATAGTAGTTGATGAATTGGTGAATTTTCTTTCAGTGGTTGATGAATTGGTGAAGTTGAAAATAGACCTGTGAAATTAAAGCATGTTGGTGGGAAGAGGTATTTGGGAAAAAATGTCAATTGATGCAAACACAGTAAGATTAGAGGTATCTGAAATTTCAAGTTAGTATGGTTGCTTTAAAGTTACAAAGTAAATGATTAGCTGTGGAATATATATTTTTAAAGTATAATATTTGCAATTTTCCACAGATTTTAATTATTTTAAATTTCTTTAAAATGATCCATTTGCATTCATACCTTCAACAGTTTATTTAACTTGTAAAAGAAGCCGAGCATAAGTGCTTTTTAATCAGGCCACTATTTGGGAAAACTCATCATAATAAATATAAAGTCTAGATAGACTTTGCTTCTTCCCATTATCACTTGGGCAGCAAGCCAAATCCAGCATTCGGCATAAATATATTTTCGCTCTTGCTTTGGGCACTTCTCATATTAATAAAAGCAATCTTGGTATTAAAAGATAAAATTCCATCTGAGAACATGCTTGGGAAGTTGCAAGAACATTTGCTACTACATTATTCCATCTGTAGAGCCACAAATGGGGCTGAACTTGGACCTGATGGATTCAAGTTGTAAATACGGAAACATAATGAGTCGTTTTAGAAGGACAGTCACCATACTAGAACAGTGTTGGAAATATAGTCTACAGCACTTTGGTTAAGATGTCGCAGAAATGTGCCCGGTATCAATCTAAAACTGATATTAGGCCATTAAAGTGTTTGTTTTTGTAGTTTTGGAAAGTCATCTATTCTTTAAGCCTCACAGAGACTTTTGTTTGCCATAAATGGGACACATTCTCCTGCGAAGCACTGCCAACCTCTGCTCATGCAATTGACTCTCTCATTCCTCATACTAAACACATTGTTGTCTTCAACATCCAACATTTTAATTCATGTTTAGATACGAATTTCAGATTTTGCTCCGAATATTTAATGTTTGCACCACTTTCTTTTAGTAACCTAATTTAGTTTAGAGAAACAGGCTCCACAGCCAACTGCGTCCACTCCGACCTGCGATCATCCCGCACATTAACTACTTTACACATACTAGGGACAATTTACATTGATACCAAGCCAATTAACCATCTAACCTGTTCACCTTTGGCGTGTAGGAGGAAATCGAAGATTTCTGAGAAAACCCACGCTGCCACGGGGAGAATATCCATTCTATTTATCTCACTTATGTCTGCTCTGGACGGATCTTTTGTTCATTTAATTGTCCCATCTCCATACATTTTTGCCTTGTAATTATAAGTGACAAACAATATTGAAGAAGAATCTCAATGAGGAGTTGAATTGCCAAGGCAATGGACCAAGTGATGGGAATAGAACTAGTATAGAGGGGTCCTTGATGGTAGCCTAGACAGATTATGGCCTGAAAGGCTTAGTTTCTGTGCTGTATGATGTCTTAATGCCCCATTATTTAATCTCTTCAAGTCACCCTACTGTTGATCATTCCATTTGTCCTCTCCCTCCCTTTAACCATGTTTTTGCCACTTAAAACATGTTTTATGGTAATGTTTCCTAGTTCTGTTGGTCTGCGATTCTAAAACATTACTGGCTTTTCTCTCTCCATAGCCTGCTGAGCATCCATAGCATAATTTCTTTTCATGTTAGTTTCCACAACAGCATTGCTTTCTATCACATTTCCTCTTTTGTCCTTCATCACAATTGTTTGTGCCGCTACTAAGTATGAATCTCCAGCCTTTGGTATTATCCCCTCCTTGTCTATTAAGGTTTGGGATTCTCTGTAATTTGAAAACAGGTGGAAAGATTTGGCACAATGTCACAGCTAGTAGTGCTGCTGTTTCACAGTGAACTGAGTTCAATCTTTCCCTTTGCTAATGCCAAGGTGGAGTTTACACATTTACCCTGTGACCATGTGGGTTTCCCCTGGGTTCTCCAGTTTCCTCACACATCCCAAAGATGTGGGTTGGTATGTTAATTGTGAATTATCCCTAGTGCTGAACTACTATCTTCCTCATTGGTGACCCCGGACTACCCCTGATCGGACTTCGCTGGTTATACCTTGCACTAAATGCTATTCCCTTATCATGTACCTAGACACTGTAAATGGATCGATTGTAAACATGTATTGTCTTTCCGCCGACTTGGTAGCATGTAACAAAATCTTTTCACCATACCTTGGTACACGTGACAATATACAAAATTGAACTGAACTGTGTTTTGGGGAATTGGATTTGATCAGATTGTGGGGGGGAGGGGAAATATCATCCTTCTATGTTGTAATATGAATTAAAAGTTCACTGTGATATGCTGTATTTTGCCAGTTGAAGATCTAGACTTTGTCACCCTTTGACCTTTCATCAAACTCCCAGTGAGTTACTCCAGCTTTTTGTGTCTTTGTCCTCAACCAATACTTTGTTTCTTGGTCAAGTCCTTTATGCAGTTGGTTTAAATTCCAAGCATTTCAGATCTTGCATTCACACAGTCTGTTTAGCAATTTCCTTCAAAGTAATAGAATGATAGCCAATTATTGCCTGTCTTTACAAATCCACACTGATTGCCCCTAATTAGCCCCTTAGTCGTTTCACTATTACGATTGCCAGCTTGAATTATTTCAAGATAATAGCAGACTAGTGTCCAGAAGATGTAAATGTTAATTCCACACTCAGACTCTCCCAGTAGGGAAGGTGGGCTGATTTATAATCGTCATGGGTTTAGAAAGGGCATTTGGTAAATTTTGACATGGTATTTTTAAACTAAATTTGGAAAAAAAAAAGACAAATCAGCTGGAAATAAAAAGGCTTGACCATGTGAATAGAAAGAAGGATACTTGAGAATAATTGTCACATACTGGGTAAATCAAGGCCGAGTTCACTTAGTTCACTCCCTCTTCTCCCCTCTCCCATAAGACAAGGGGAACAGAAGTCAGGCAACAGAACCATCATATCACCAACTAGATTATTGGAGACCTTCGAACTATCTTTAATCGGACTTTATTGAACATCTCTAAGTTTGTGGATGACCCAAAGCTGGGTGGCAGTGTGAGCTGCGAGGAGGATGCTATGAGGCTGCAGGGTGACTTGGATAGGTTGGGTGAGTGGGCAGATGCATGGCAAATGCAGTATAATGTAGATCAATGTGAGGTTATCCACTCTGGTGGTAAAAAAGGCAGATTATTATCTGAATGGTGTCAGATTAGGAAAAGGGGTGGTGCAACGAGACCTAGATGTCACTGAAAGTAAGCATGCAGGCACAGTAGGCAGGGAAGAAAGCTAATGGCATGTTGTCCTTCATAGCAAGAGGATTTGAGTATAGGAGTAAGGAAGTCCTACTACAGTTGTTCAAGGCCCTGGTGAGACCACGCCTGGAGTATTGTGTGCAGTTTTGATCTCCTAATTTGAGGAAAGACATTCTTGCTATTGAGGGAGTGCAGTAGGTTAATTCGCTGGATGGCGGACTGACATATGATGAAAGAATGGATTGACTGGGTTTATATTTACTGGAATTTAGCAGGATGAGAGGGGATCTTATAGAAATATATACAATTCTTAAAGGATTGGACAGAGTAGATGCAGGAAAAATGTTCCCCATGTAGGGGAAGTCCAGAACCAGGGGATACAGTTTAGGAATAAGGGGTGGGCTATTTAGAACTGGGATGAGGACTGAGATCAGCCTAGATCATATTGAATGGTGGTACTGGCTCGAAGGGCTGAATGGCCCACTCCTGCACCACATGTCTATGTTTCTATCTTTATCTTGCATTAAGCATTGTCCCCTTTGTCCTGTATCTGTAATTTGTCTTCTGTTTGATTGTAATCATTGTCTTTATGCTGATTGGATGGCGCACAACAGAAAAGCTTTTCACTGTACCTCGTTACACATGGCAATAATGAGAAACTAAACTAAATTGTGGCCTTGAGAGCTGAAGTTTCTTTTTTAAAGTTTTGACCCAATTCCTGGTGGTGTTATTTTGTTGAGTGAGGCGCTCAACTGAAACAATGTCATTACAATGGCCCTGTTTGAGGAGCTGACACATAAAGCAACACTTGAATGACATATAGCACCAGCAGAGAAAAATAACTCTTTAATTGTTGGTTTGTAGGTATTGCTCAGCATAAAGTGACTGTGGATTGTTTGCATAATCAGAATTAAATGCATTTCCAATTCATTCTCTATGAATAAGAAACAAAGTGCTGGTGGAACTCAGCAGGCCAGGTAGCATCTAGTGAGAAAAATGAACATACGCCATTTCAGTCATGACCCTTCTTTAGTCTTTAGTCCATTCCCCACCACAGGAGCTGCCCAGCCTGCTGAGTTCCTCCAGCTTTTTGTTTTTTTGCACCAGATTCCAGCATCTGCATTCTCTTGTGAAGGCACTGAATTTACGAGTTGATTTTTGAATATTTCTGGAGGAATTTTTCACTTAGCAATTGGATCATCCTGTTTTTCATTCTTAAACCTGTTCTCTCGGCCAGTAGATTTACTCGCAATATATAATGAAATAGTACACTTAAAATAGTGCTCTGATGGATGGCACACAATCATGCATTAAAACGAGACTCCAGCAGTTCCCACTGACAGCTACATTAATACTTTACAAGGATTTTTGGCTACGATTATCATTGGAAAAAGCATCAAATCTTAATGTATCCCATGGCCCGGTGGCAACTACAGTACAATTAAGCCACATAAAAGGTTATTGTGAAGGAGAGGATGTGTATGTGTCATTGTTATATGGTCTGATTGATTCCAAGACTAAGTCAGGCCCCGCACCACTGCAAGGTATGGGAAGCTCAATTAGGAAGTGATTACGGTTTATAGGCCTCATGTGAACTGTATCAAGAATTGGTAGTAAGTGTTGCAGCAACCACTGTAAAAGTTTCCATTATCTGAGCATTGAAAACATCAGTGCGCCATGTAGGCATCAGTGTCAAAGTGGACATAACTATCACCAGGTTCAGCAATCATGTGCTCCTCGGTTTTTTTTTTTCATGTGCATCCTGTAAAAGTTAACAGATTGGACCCAGAAGCTCCAGTGCATGCTTCCCATGCAGTGTGCAACTCCTGATGTCCTTGGGTGCATGTGTGCACACTGGAAAGCAACAGTCCTACCAGTGGAGAAATGGCTAGACCAAATTTCCCATTGAGTGTGGCATTGTGGGCTAGTGTGATCTAACACAATTAAAAATGTTTTTGTGTACTAATGCATAAATTACTGTGCTAACAAATCCAATTTCTACATAATCTCCCCTCAGGGACACTAACAATGTGGAACATACCTCACAAGTGGAATTGATACACTGCAGATTCTTTCCCGATAATCCAGCTGAAAAAAATCTGTTTAATAATTTTGTTGAAAGTCAAGAATGTAAATGTATGTAGACAGAGGGCGATTAACGATTGCATATTGTACAATATCAGACCTCTACTGCATTGGGCCTGATGATCTGACCCACTCCTGCTTCCAAGGTTCTAGCCTCCATTTTGGTTACTCCTGGAATACCTGCCCTTCCTCTGGGCCATACCTAAGCTTGCTTTTGGGCCTCTAAATCCCACACACTAGACCTGTGAACAAAGACAATCACATCACCTAACTGGAACACAGCAGCAAGGAACGCAAAATCAATTTAAAACACAAACCACCAAGGTAAAATGGTTCTCAGACAATAGTGTAATGGCATGATTTAAATTGATTAAAAATATATTACAAACATTTGTATCACCTTCGCTGTTTCCTCTTACCCGTCCAGGGTATACCTGATAAATTTTGCAAATCTGATCAGTAAAAATAAATATTTGTTTTCTGTAACTTCCTCCATCTTACCTGTGACTTGGCTGAAGTCTTGAAGTTGTGCCATGTTGATAAAACATTCTATGGAAAGCATGCTGTGATGCTAGTGTTTTTGATGAATTTGTTAAGTAGGAAGAGTAGGGACGTTAGGAAGGGATATATACTTTAAATATCAGCATTATTAACTGAGTAATACAGAGAATAAATAGATGCTCGAGAATCCATATTAAGGTCTAAGTTGCCTGGTGTTTGAAAAGGGGATGGGATCAGTATTTTGAATCGACTTTTATTGTAATGGCTTCTGTTTTCACAGAGATGTCATTAATGTAGAACCCAACCATGCTCTGATATGTGAGGCTGCAGAGAGGAGGAGAGTAATAGTAGTGTGTAATCTAAACCATGGTGGTATCAATAGATTCTCACAGTCCAGCATGACATCTATTAATATCATTGCTCAAAATCTTGCACTTGCACATGATCGGTTTGCTGCAATTTAAATCCTATAATTTGTTTAAAATAAACTAATTGCTGCTTTGAGTATCCAATTAACTGGAGATTTTAAAGTGGATTTTATTTTATTTCTGATTATATATTAAACAACACAATTAAAATTAAATTGATTACATTTTTCTTTAAAGTTTTGTTAATTTATGAATCCAACTGATTTGATCTCTATTTGTTATGCCGTAGGTATTGTATTCAAAAATCTGCAATGTATTTATGGAATTTCCCTGCTAATGCCATTATACTTTAATTTTATAATCGAGTTATTCTTATTGTCATGGTAACAGCCTGTCCATTCCCTCTGAGCGTCAAATTTCAGATAACAGACCACTGCATAATACGCATATTGTAATCTATCCACATTATATTCTATTTGGCTGTAATTCAGAAGAAACTTTTCAAATCAGAGCCTGTCCCATATATTGTGGGAGAAATGTAGTCCAGCGCTTGATGTGGGAGTACATGACAACCAAGGCATCACAGCACAATCCTTTTTTTGTTTTCCATTGTATAGTAACTGGTAGAAATGCATCTTGTCAGTTCGAAAGCCATGCATGTTATTTCTGCTGTTTGCTGCAGTCTTTCACTGGTAATAGCCTATGAGTGGGGATGAATGGGCTCGTGTATAAACAGCTGACTTGAAAGATGCATGGCATCCCCTCCCTTGGTGTTTCACGTGTAGATGACCTGTGCTCTGTGTTTGCACAACAGCTTGATCATCCCCATTTGAAAGGAGCTCTTGAAGGGAAGTCCTGGTCAGAGAACCTCTGATCTTTAGTCTTTCAGAGACGACCGCAGGTGTGATTAGTTTGTAATTGGGTACCTCTTTCAAGAGTTTATCATATGTGGCTTTGTCGAACAGGATCAGGTTGTTCAGCTTGTCTCTTACTTTTCCTTTTGACCACTTCTTCTTCTTAGCCTTGCCTCCAGTCTTGTTCATTGGATCTTTGTTCTTTTTGCATCCTTTACTCTTGTCATCTTTAGGAGGCATGCCGCCGCTTCAAGATGTCAGAGCTAAAAAACTTGATGGGCTGATTGGCCTAATTCTGCTCCAATCACTTATAAATGTATGCACATTACAGTTTAAAAAAAAAAATCTAGCCCAAATACAATATTTCTATAAAAACTCTTTTCACCCATCAACCTGATTGAATCTACTTAGCATATCAGTTTTCTATTCAAAGTGTTGATTTAAATTTGTGTAGTCTATGAGTAGTCTTATATGTCATTCATTTAGAAGTTCTTGCACTCTCTTAGATTTCTTGGATAGGTTGTGTAATGACACTCAATGAGTAATCATCAGCAGCACTCAGGGATTCCGATCAACAATAGAATATCAATACCCGTCCTTCATTTAAGGGCTATTCAAAAGAGCATTTCACATTAATAGCTCAATGCGTTAACCTAGCACAATCGACTAAGAGGTATAATTTAAAACGCATGTATGCAAAGCCAATAGAGGTTCAACGAAGTACAATTTTGACGTGTTATGTCACATTACAAATTTCCACTTGTATATTAATTTGATAGTTTATATACCAGGCTTTTATCTATATTACTAAATCCCTGATCTTGACCGCTTTTGGCCCACTGTGCTGCGATTTCCGACAGAACGCCGCCACCTACGGCCGTCATTTTTGGCCACCTCGCTCAGAGCCCCTCTCCGCCTAATGGGTGTAGAGAATTTTTCCCATCGATTAAAAATCAGAGATATAATAATGTTTTATAAAAATTCACCATTCCCTCTGCTGCCCCTGCTGGAGGGAGGGGGAGGGCCTATAAACCAGGAAGTGGTGTGCCTCGCTTAGTCTCTGCAAGATGGATGAAGCCAAGGGTCACATCTTCCTGAGCTCTGAATAAAACTGAACAAATGTCTACACAACTGTGAGTACCCTTAATGTGGTTTGAAAATAAAAATATGGTTTGTTTGAAGTAAAAAGGCACTGCCTGCAAATAGTTTGAAGTAAAAAGGCACTGCCTGCAAATGGGTGCTTTGGCTTGAAGTTGAAAGGCACTACTTACTGCAAATGGTGGCTTGGGTGCTTTGGCTTGAAGTTGAAAGGCACTACTTACTGCAAATGGTGGCTTGGGTGCTTTGGCTTGAAGTTGAAAGGCACTACTTACTGCAAATGGTGGCTTGGGAGCTTTGGCTTGAAGTTGAAAGGCACTACTTGCTGCAAATGGTGGCGGATGATTTGCTTGAAGTTGAAAGGCACTTCTTACTGCAAATGGTGGCTTGGGTGCTTTGGCTTGAAGTTGAAAGGCACTACTTACTGCAAATGGTGGCATGAAATTGAAAGCTACTACTTGCTGCAAATGGTGGCTTGGGTACTTTGGCTTGAACTTCCTGTTTGCACTGTGTATTGATTTAAGATAAAATGCTACCACTTACGGCTGTGATTTTTGGCCATCTTACTCAGTCCCCCCTCTGCTGAGCAGGTGCAGAGAATTCTTCCCATCAATGAAAAATAAAAATGTTATTAGTGTTTAAAAAATGTTGAGATTCTCTCTCCTGTCAATCACACCCTGAAAGCCACACAAGTTGAAAGGCACTACTTACTGCAAATGGTGGCTTGGGTGCTCTGGCTTGAAGTTAAACGTCACTACTTACTGCAAATGGTGGCTTGGGTGATTTGGCTTGAAGTTGAAAGACACTTCTTACTGCAAATGGTGGCTTGGGAGCTTTGGCTTGAAGTTTAAAAAAATCACCATTCATCTGCTGCACCTGCTGGAGGGAGGGGGATGGACTATAAAACCAGGAAGTGGTGTGCCTCAGTCTCTGCAAGATGGACAAAACCAAGGGTCACGTCTCTATGAGCTCTGAATAACACGGAACAAATGTCTACAC
Source organism: Leucoraja erinaceus (assembly GCF_028641065.1). NCBI lineage: Eukaryota > Metazoa > Chordata > Chondrichthyes > Rajiformes > Rajidae > Leucoraja > Leucoraja erinaceus. Next base: position 29,719,215 of record NC_073395.1, on the reverse strand, counting down.
AACTGTGAGTACCCTTAATGTGGTTTGAAAATGAAAATATGGTTTGTTTGAAGTAAAAAGGCACTGCCTGAAAATAGTTGTTTGGGTGCTTGGCTTGAAGTTGAAAGGCACTATTTACTGTAACTGGTGGCTTGGGTGCTTTGATTTGAAGTTGAAAGGCACTACTTACTGCAAATAGTGGCCTGGGAGCTTTGGCTTGAAGTTGAAAGGTGCTACTTACTACAAATGGAGGCTTGGATGTATTGGCTTGAAGTTGAAAGGCACTACTTACTGCAAATAGTGGCTTGGGAGCTTTGGCTTGAAGTTGAAAGGCACTACTTACTGCAAATGGTGGCGGGTGATTTGCTTGAAGTTGAAAGGCACTACTTACAGCAAATGGTGGCTTGGGTGCTTTGTTTGAAATTAAAAGGCACTTCTTACTGCAAATGGTGGCTTGGGTGCTTTGGCTTGAAGTTTAAAAAAATCACCATTCTCTCTGCTGCACCTGCTGGAGGGAGGGGGATGGACTATTAAACCAGGAAGTGGTGTGCCTCCCTCAGTCTCTGCAAGATGGATGAATCCAAGGGTCGCGTCTCTGAGCTCTGAATAACACTGAACAAATGTCGACACAACTGTGAGTACCCTTAATGTGGTTTGAAAATGAAAATATGGTTTGTTTGATTTGGCTTGAAGTTGAAAGGCACTTCTTACTGCAAATGGTGGCTTGGGTGCTTTGGTTGAAGTTGAAAGGCACGACTTACTGCAAATGGTGGCATGAAGTTGAAAGGCACTACTTACTGCAAATAGCGGCTTGGGTGCTTTGGTTTAAAGTTAAAAGGCACTACTGCAAATGCACTTACTTCCTGTTTGCACTGTATATTCATTTAAGATAAAATGCTACCACTTACGGCTGTGATTTTTGGCCATCTTACTCGGTCCCCCCTCCGCTGAGCAGGTGCAGAGAATTCTTCCCATCAATGAAAAATAAAAGTGTTATTAGTGTTTAAAAAATGTTGAGAATCTCTCTCCTGTCAATCACTCCCTGAAAGCCACACCTTTTCCAGTGGGAGGGGGAGGGGTTTTAAAACCCGGAAGTGTGGGTGTGGCTCAGTCTCTACATGATGGGGGAGGGAGAGGTCATGACTCTGTCTGAGCTGTGAATCAACTGACAACACTGAATGTCTACTGAACTGTGAGTTTGGTGTTTTGTGTGGTTTTATGGTGGTTTCACCCTGCATGAAATGGTATGAAGCTGCATTTGAATTTGGTTGCCTTCGACCCCGTTTGAAGTGGAATGAAACTGCGCTTGAATTCGGTGGCCTTGCACCCTGCTTGAAGTGGTTGGAAACTGCACTTGAATTTGTTCATAGTGGGAAACTGCACTTGAATTTGGTGCCTTGGTCCTGCTTGAAATGGAATTTCAAAGAATAGTCATGAGTCAACTGCCAGCCCACCAGCTGTGAGTTAGCTGCCAGCAGATCAGGCTTGAGGGACTGAGCTGCCACCCCAAGAACCCATACCAGCACTCCAGAAAGCCCCCCCACTGGCCACCAATATTGTAATTGGTGGAGAGGTGGAATATTGCGTCGAGGGACCAGCCCTCCTGTGTGAACATGGGACCCAACAGGTCCCACTTAGTCTAGTGTATAATAAAGATAGCTTTAGAACTTCATAATTTAATTCATGCACATTGTAAATGCTAACAGGTAGTAAATCATGGATAGGCTACATGTAATATCCCAGTATTCACTGCACATTGAGCACACGTATAGTGGAAAACACTTCTAATATTTTTGCTCAGAGCTTGTCTACCATTTGTCTCATGACTGCCTTTTTGATGCTTGCGTTTAGGCTTTGCTAGCTCTTTAGTTGGAATTAGTGCTTGCAGGTAATTTCCCTGAGGGTTAGCATGTTGACGCTAAATGAAGAAACTGAGGAGTAAGCCATTATAAAACATCTGACATGAACTTGTACATGCAAAAAGCATCATAGAAAAAAATATGTACATCTCCAACATGGCACACTGGGTGATATCATAAAGTCTTTCACAAATAATGATTAGACCAGGAATAGAGACATTGGAAGGCAAATCTCCTAAATCTCCACAACTTGCTGGTACAGTCTTATCATTTCATGTAAGACTTTTGATACATTTATGGTATGTTTTAACCTGCAAGTGATGTGTATTTTTCTTCTCCTTTATTTGGTTTGGCTAAGATTAGTAATAAACTCCAAATGAATTGCTCTCATCATTAGCAACTAAGTAAGCAAAATATATTTTATGGATCATGTTTGCGATAAAGACCGTGTTTCCCCAATTATTGCAAGCAGAGACACGAACTTGGAACAAAGAATTAGTAGAAGAGATGACATTGGAAATAAAGGCTGTACTATCCAAGTCCCAGTAAAACTGCTGTTGCTTTTAACAAAGTATAATGAATATTGCTTGCATAACACATGAGATGTGTTTTTTAATGAAATAAATGTTCATCATATTTGTAGACTCAAAGGACTGAAGATGCCAGAATACAAAAAAGACACAGTGCTGGAGTAACTCAGCAGGACAGGCAACATCTCTGGATAACATGGATAGATGACATTTTGAGTAGGGCGATGTTTCTTCAGATTGAATGCAGCAGTGGCAAGCAAGCAAAAGACAGGTAGGGGCAGGACAAAGCCTGGCAAGAAATAGGTGGATACAGATGAAAGGGGTAATGATTGGTAGTTGGTTGAACAATGGCCAGAGATGAAAAGACAAAAGGTAATGAGATAAGATGACAAGGAGAAACGAGTCATGAAAAGTGAAGCCAGAGGAAATAATATAGTTGGAAGGGGAGGGGGGGAAAGTCATGTGATAACAGTAGAATTAGGCCTTTCTACTCTACTCTAATCATGGCTGATCTATCTCTCCTTCCTAACCCCATTCTCCTGCCTTCTCCCCATAACCTCTGACACCCATACTGATCAAAAATCTCTCTCTAAGTGAGCAATGGGAGCTCGTCCAGGTTGGGGCACTGGGAAGAGAGGGATAAAGAAAGGCGTGGAGTTGCTTGAAGGTTAGTTACCTAAAATTGGAGAATTCAATGTTCATACTGTTGGGTTATAAGCTACCCATATGAGATACTGTTGCTCCAGTTTGTGTGTTGTCTTAATCTGGCAATGGGGCAGATCCTGCCTCTAAAACAATGAAGATATGGTGATCTATATTAATTTAACTGGTAACAGAACTTGCATGTGGGAATGTTCTTTCTACCTTTGTTCTGCTCAGTGTCATGTCCATTGGCTTAGGAAATATTGCCAAAACTACTGTGACGAATAAATGTCTTATAGAAGGGACGTGATACACTCGTGGTCTATCAACAATGCATTGGTTTCCACATAAAGTAAGCTGGTCAGTAGCTTTACCTGCTAACAAACTCTTGGAGTAAATTTTATAGTCCTTTAATAGCCATTTTGATGGAGGATAATGGTTGGTGCAGACAGTGAGCAGTGTAATGAAGGGATTAATTGTCTGGCTTAGTTGAAATGCTGTATCTGGTTTTGCATTCAATTTTTATATTGGAGCTTGCAGATATAGGAGTGTCTTATTTTAGTCCATTTGTTTGAACAGTAGTAAATGCCACCTTCTTGAGTAGACCATGTCCAGTCCTTGTATGGGAGGCTGCAAGGATTAGCTTTTCTACAGCCATATTTACAATTGCAGGATCATTGCATTGTATGATGATAATAAAGCCCTTTTTTCATTATGCATTCTTCAAGGCAGTGGTGAACATAGATTATGCCCATTATAATCCAGCAGTTCATGTGTTGGTCTTTTCCAAAGGATCCTCAATTTATTTGTGTTCTTGTTAATAAACCTCTTGTATTTCTACCAAGCAGTCTTCAGGAAAATCTATCTTGGAAATAGATCAGATGGTGTCGTCTGAAAACTTATCTTATCAATGTTGATAAATAATATTTTGTGTAGTTGATGGAAATTTCTTATAAACATTTTACTTGATTCATTATTCCACTTTGTTTTCCCTGGACGTTTTGAATCCCAGAGTTTAAAGGAATGTGACTTCTTCAGGAAATGTATATTCAAGATTGCTTAGAGATAAACAATATCTCCTTGCTAGAGTATTTATGATTGAGGTCAACTGTTTGGCTGTGGTTAGTCAAGACTGTAAATGATAAACGGTGACAATGATTTTATATTTTTATATCATTTATATCATGAATTTGGACAGACTATCGTTCTGCTACAACCAGAGAAATGTTACGTACATGTCAGATCACCTCTGATGAAACAAGTAAAGTGAGGAGTCCTGTCGGCAACAAAGGTAGGATCATGAGCCTCCTCATTTGTTGCTGTGCCATGGGTGTTTCTTACAAAAAGCCTGGTTTGTGGGTTGACACATCGCAATGCTGATTGCTTGAGTTGAATTGCTCTCAACATTGAGCTGGAGAACAGCCAAGTTTTAGTATCATAAGAAAAGAGATTTGTCCTGGATCATCCCGTGATAAGTATTTCAGTGCCTTGCCTTGCTCTACACTAATAGTGGGAGACGATATAAGAGGATTATCATAATTGGCCTGAGATATAAAATGAGTGCTTTGCAACTGCCTTCAAGAATGCAATCTGCCGAGACTATAGGCTTTCAGTCATCCTTAGATAAATGATGCTGATTGAAGAGAGGACCATGAATATTGCATGTGTTTCAAAATGAGGAGAAGGATAAAGGCATGTACATGGAAATATAGGAACTTGAGAATTCACAGGTGTTGGTGATTGCACCCTTGGGCTTGCTCTGATTATCTCCTTTAGCATCTTGTTCATAACTTCTCTCTGTATCTATTGATCCTTTTAGTATTAGCAAATATTTCTGTCTCTTTCTTGGCGATATTTAATGATTCAAAATGCACTTCCTTCTGTGGCAGAGAATTATCCTGGTCCACTGAGTTGAAGGAGAACCAACATGACACGTTGTTCATTTAACAAAAAGAAAGCTTTTGTGATGCATACAATTTTAAATCTTGATTCCTCAATTTTAAGTTGCCTGTGTAATGGCACCAAGCAGACCTCGGCAGATATCATGTGAGATCCAAAATTATGGAGGTGGTGTCCAGAGAGGCAATGGCTGTTTGGGCATCATTGCCAATGTCTTTGCTGCTCCATGCATTGGTGTGTCAGATGCATTAAAGGAGAATAGAAAACTTTGTGGAACGAGCAGTAAAGCCACAATTTTCCTTTGCAGTCAATTTCACATTGATATTTCTAAAAACTGTTCATAACCTCAGTCTGAAGAAGGGTCTCGACCCGAAACGTCACCCACTCCTTCTCTCCAGAGATGCCGCTTGTCCAGCTAAGTTACTCCAGCATTTTGTCTATGGCATTCTTATTTTTCCTTATATTAAAAGAAAATTTACTAACCAACCAACCATGTGTGCCTTCCAAGTTATTTATGTATAATGTAAAAGATTGAGGCCCTAGTACTGATCCCAGTAGCACATAATTTATTGCATTTTGTCAAACTTCAATAGGCCAATTTATTCCTGTATCGTGATAGCCAGCTCATTTTCTGCCCACAACGATATGGCCGAATGAATGAAAACTTTATTGTCACATGTTACAAGTCACAGTGAAATTCTTTGCAGTGAAATAGTTGCCCAGGAAGGATGCTTACAAAGTAACAAATCCCCCGCACCACACACGTTCCCCCCTTTGTGCTCCCCCCCCCCCCCCCCCCTTCACAGAGGTCCCCCCCCCCCACACCGGATTCCCAGTGTCCATTGATCTACCCTCCACCCCCCCACCCCATGGCAGTCCCTCCACACCGGGTCCCTGTTGTTCTTCCTCCGCCCTCGCAGCGGTCCACCCCGCCGAGTCCCCCTCCGTTCCCTTCCTCGGCAGCGACGTCCTTACTTCACACGTCCGTCTGTCGGTCGGTGCCATCATCGGCTGCCGCACCGATCTTTCCACACCCTGCCGGGTCCTTTCCTGCGGTGGTGCTGACCCGGGCCCCAGCCGCGGGCCCCGTCGACCGCTCTGCTGACCCGCGAATCGAGGCTTCCCTGACCCGCGAGGCCCTGGCTGGGCTCCAACCTGGGCCATCCGGGAGGCATCAAGACCACGGCGCCTCGATAAAGGCCTCCGGCCACATTCCCAGTCCACAGCCGAGGCCCGGTAGGAACCAATATGTCACCTCCTATATGCCTCTAGAAGTCTAAGTATAATCCACAATCCACATTCATATCTATAGCAAATCCCCTCCCCTCCCCCCCCCCCCCCCCCCCCCCCCCCCCCCCCCACCCCCCCCCCCTCCCCCCCCCCCCTCCCCCCCCCCCCCCCCCCCCCCCCCCCCCCCCCCCCCCCCCCCCCCCCCCCCCCCTTTCCCCCCCCCCCCCCCCCCCCCCCCCCCCCTCCCCCCCCCCCCCCCCCCCCCCCCCCCCCCCCCCCCCCCAATAAGTCTGAAGAAGGGTCCCGACCGGAAATGCCGCCTATTCCTTCGCTCCATAGATGCTGCCTCACCAGCTGAGTTTGTCCAGCATTTTTGTTTACCTTCGATTTTTCCAACATCTGCAATTCTTTCTTAAACATAGTATGCAATAAGTTTATCAGGGAGGGTAACACTATCACAGCAATGTTGCCTGATTGTTTTTGCAGCCAGTTATAATATTCAGGCCTTGCCACAGTCTACAGACTGAATGATGTCTGAATGATTGTACAGGGATTCGAGTTTGTGCTGGTATTTATTGTCTCTTGACATTCTTGATGGTTTTGCACAGATCATAGCGAGCTTTATTGTACTGCTCAAGATTGTTTGACTTGTATGCAGCGGTCTTGGCCTTCACCTGGGAATGTAGCTCACGGTTCATCCATGGTTTCTGTTTGCAGAGCAACCAAAAGGCCATCCAACTCCTTCTAAATGATACAACTTTTGAAAATTAATTAAACAAACAATGGGGTAATTAAAATAAGCAGGGCTGGGTTGCTTAATGGGCCTGTCCCACTTGGGCGACTTCATGGTCGCGAGGAGTTCCCGCATTCTGGGAACTAGTCACGGCCTCATTATGGTCGTCGTAAATTTTTCAACGTTGAAAAATTAGCGGCGACTGGAATGAAGCTGCCATGGAGAGTAGCAGGAATTCTCGTGCCGTAGGTGGGTCGTCAGGAGGTCAAAGGTTATCGTAGGTTGTAGCCGGTGCTGACTGGTGAATTTCATTGGCTCATTGGGGAAAAAAGGTAAGCAGTAGTTTTCAGAAACCAAGGATAAGAGACCGGTAATGTTAAATGTCCGCTGAGCTTCACAGCCTTGTATCTCTGGCATATTAAAAGTTGTCTCCAATACTTCTCCCCCCTCTCACCCCTTTTTTAAAGGACTTACCGTACACTGTGCTAGCCATCTTAATTACAGTGCTAGCCGTCCTGTTCATCGCGGTGTGTGTCTGTATTACCTTGTCTTTGCACCCTGTGAATTTTTTAGATAGCGCTCCCCCCGCTTGCCCTGTCCCAGCCTGCATAACGGGCTGGTGAAGAAAGCGATGTGTGTTTTTGTGTGGGTGCGCCTCTGTTCCACTCTGGCAGTCGCCATTCCAGTTGCCGCTGAAAAAAGCACCCAAGTGGGACAGGCCCATGAAGCGAACCATAAATGACATCTACTTTACTGGTGAAGTCCGGTGACTCTTCATATTGATGGGGTCATATTAGATGCACCATCTCTGGCGAGGCCAGATATGAAGTGTATCTGGTACATCAACTCAATGTGTTATGGACTTGGTGGTGGGTCTGGGGTGAGAGGGAGGTCAGATGTGCCTCCAGCTCACCTCCCACTCATTCTACTCATTCATTCAGCAGCAAGCAGGTCCAGGTCCACAACCTTGTGTGCTGCTGCTCATTGGTGACTTTTGGCAAAACTACATCCAGTTGAGAAGCAAACTCAAGCCCGTTGTGTTTAGATTCACACAAGATGCTGACGGCACACTGCATAATTGACATGTGTGCAGTATTAAAACTCATGGGACTAAAGGGACCATGGCAACAAAGATATAAAATTAGCTAAATAACAGAAGGAGACAGCATTGGAGAATACTTGTTTATCAGACAGTAGCACTAAGATATGTTTCCCAGAAAGCAGTTTTGGGTGTGTTGGTCTTATTGATCAAAATTATGCTCATGGCTAAGTCAATAATTTTAAAGTTTGCAGAAGCATAACTGTAATAAATCAGGGGCAAATAGTAGCAGGACGCAGACAGACTGGTGAAAAGGGCAGATGTATATCGTCAGGTGAAGGGTGCAGATGTGGACAATTGGGTGAAGGGTGCAGATGGTGATGGTCTGAAAGTGTTCAGACTAGCGGCAGAGTTGCTGCCTTACAGCGCCAGAGACCCAGGTTTGATCCTGACTGTAGGTGCTTATCTTTACAGAATTTGTACATTCTCCCTGTGACCGGCATGGGTTTTCTCCCACACTCCAACGATGTACAGGTTTGTAGGTTAATTGGCTTGTTAAAATTGTAAATTGTCCCCAGTGTGTGTAGGATAGTGTGAATGTGCGGGGATCACTGGTCGGCATTGACTTGCTGGGCCGAAGGGCCTGTTTCCGCACTGTACCTCTAAACTAAACTTTTAAAAAGTGAAATGAGCATAATACAGAGGAGTTAAAATAATATATTTCTTTAGGAAGCTAATCATATAAAATCACACAGAATAAAGATGCTGCAAGAATAGAAACAGGTGGGGGTGTATGTTCGTAGATCTTTCAAAGTGGCAGGAGAAGTAGACAAGGTTATTTAAAAGTGTAAATAAGGTCTTTAAACTAATAATAGAGCCACAGAATACAAAGCCATTAACTTATCCCAAAGCTGTAAGCTCTGAGGTATTGTATTCACCTCGAATCATCACAATGTTAAAAAGATGTCAGGGTCTTATTGCAGAAGAGTTTGTTGTGAATGATGCCAGAATTAAGGGACCTCAGTTGTTCGAGGATAAAGGAGGAGTGATCTGTTTCTTGAATGGGAAATAAAATCAAGGCTTTCTTTGAAGAAGATATTTAATATTATGAAGAGCCACAGATATGAATGGTCAAATGATCTGTGGCTCTTTCTGAATTGTATTATCACATATCATTCTATTTCACCTAAAAACTGTGAAAGATTTTGTTCAGCTTTTAAGTGAAGCTATTCAATTATTTCACGTTCCAATGATCAGATTAGACATAAATCATTGGAAAATTGGGGGATTTCTTCTGTTTTTCACACACCATTTTTTAAGAAATCATTTGTGGTGTTGAAGCAGGCAACTAGGAATTAATTCATATAATGTCATGTAAGTAATATCATACTCTGATATTACTTTCCCTCCCCCACCCAAAACATTAAGAGAATATTGCAGAGACTTACTTTAATCTTTAATTTTAGATATTGAATCAACTTGCTATTCTCTAAGAAAGAGGGTCACCATTGAAATACAGATGGCATGCTGTCAACTCAGTAGCTCTATAGCAAGTGTTGGTGCTATTCAGGAGGGTTTAAAATAATTTGACACGGGAGTGCATCCAAGTGCCTATAAAGAGGCAGATGGGAAGTTGTGGCAACTTATGTTGTCAAAGAGAGAAAGCTTTGTCGACAGAACAGGCAAGGAGGGAGGAAAGACCGGTGGTTTAAACTGCATTGATTTCAGTGCAAGAAACTTAACTGGCAAGGTGGTCGATCTCAGGGTGTGGATTGTCTCGGGGGACAGGGATATTATAGCCATAACAGAAACATGACTGAGAAGGGCAGGAGTGGCAGCTCATTGTTCCCGGGTATAGATGCTGCAGATAGACACACAATGCTGCAGTAACTCAGCGGGCCAGGCAGCATCTCTGGAAAGAAGGAATGGGTGATGTTTCGGTTGAAGACCCTTCTTCAGACTAATGACTGAAGAAGGGTCTCGAAACGTCACTCATTCCTTCTCTCCGGAGATGTTGCCTTTCCCGCTGAGTCACTCCAGCACGTGGTGTCTATTTTTGTTTTAAACCAGCATCTGCAATTGCTTCCTATAGATGCTGCAGGCATGGTGCAGTGAGAGGAAGGTGATGTATTTGTATTTAGATTAACAACAATGCTTACTTTGGGGTTGTGTTAGAAGCTCCTCAATAGACAGCAGGAATTGGATGAACAGATGAGCAGAGGGATCACAGATAGCTGTAAAAGTAATAGTCTGGCATTAGTGGGAGATTTTAATTTCTCTAGTATTGAGCATGCGTGGGACAAATGGCCGAAGTGTCAGTGGGGGAGCACTTTGGATTGGTGACCATAATTCTTAAAGTTTTAAAATAGTAATGGAGAAAGTTAAGGCTGTCCCACATGTTAAGGTCCTAAAGGTGTAAGGCCAATCCAGGAAGCATTAGGCAGGGACTTGTTGAAGTCAATTGGGTGACACTCTGGGCAGGTAAAGGGATGACCGGCATGGGGGAAGCTTTTAAAAGTGCAATAGTAAGAGGTCAGGGACAGCATGTATCTGATAGGGTGAAGGGTTTAGAGAATCTTAGTTGACGATAGTTATTAAGGCTGCAGTCGTGAAAAAGAAGGGGGTAATACATCAGATTTAGGCAGGCAGGATCAAGTGAATTCATTGATGAATATAAGAAGTTTAAGATACCTATGAGGAAAATCAGGAGGACAAAATGAGGAAATGAGATGGACTTGGCAGGCAAGGTAAAGGAAATCCCCAAGATATTTACAAGATGTATCAAGGGTAACCAGGGAGGCAATAACCCCCCTTAAAGATCAGCCTGATCATGTATGTATGGAACCACAGGGCATGGGTGTGATTTTTAATGAATATTTCTTTTCAGTTTTTGCTGTGGGGAAAGATTATGGAAGCTAACAAATTGAGTCAAATAAGTTGTGATGTCTTGGCCATATAGAACTTGCCAAAGAGGAGGTATTGGCACTCTTAAAGGATGTTAAGGTGGATAACTGCTCATGGCCTGACCTGATGCATCCTGTAGGAAGAAACTGCAGAAGCCCCTTTGCAGAGATACTTGCTTCATCTTTAGCCACAGGTTAAGTTCTGGAAGATTGGAGGGTGGCTAATGTTGCTGTCCTTCTTAATTGTTATTTAAGAAAGGCATCAAGGAGAAGCCAGTAAGCCTGACATCAGTGGTGGATGAGCTACTGGAGGGCAATTTGCGCGATAGGTTCTACCAGCATTTGGATAGACAAGGACTGATTAGTGATAGTCCACGTGACTTTGTGCATGTTTCTTTCAAATCTAATAGAGTTGTTTGAAGAGGTAATCAATACGTTTGATTATGGCAGGTTTGCGCACACTGCTTATATGGACCTGTACGGCCTTTGCCTAGATCCTGCATGATAGACTTGTGTGGAAGGTTCAATCACGTGGGATTCAGGGAGAGCTAGCTAATTGGATACATAATTTGATTGATGTAAGGAAGTGGAGTTTGATGGTGGAAAGTTTGTTTTTCAGACTAGAGCCCTGTGCCTAGGGTGCGCCACAGAGATTGGTGCTGGGCCCATTGTTTGTTCTGTATTGAAATGAATTGGATGAAAATGTACATGGCATGGTTAGTAAGTTTGTAGTTGATATAATAATAGCAGGAATGTAGATATTGAAGAGAGTGTCAAAAAGTTAAAGCAGTATCTCAATCAGCTAGGTAAGTGGGCTGAGGAATGGAAATTCAGATAAGTGAGGTGTTGCATTTTGGAAAATCAGGAGTCAATGGTAGAACTTTCAGGAGTGAATGGTAGGACTCTGGAAAGTGTTGTAGAACAGAGGGACCTTGGAACACAAGCCCATACTTCCCTGTAAGTGGCAACGCAGGTTGACAGGATGGCGAGGAAGGCATTTGACATGCTTGCCTTCAAAGTTCAGAGTATTGAGTATAGATTTGGTTCATTATGATGCTATTATAAAATACACTGGTGAGATCACATTTGGAGTATTGTCTGCAGTTTTGGTCACCTGGCTGTAGAGAAGACCTCATTAAGCTGGAAAGACTGCAAAGAAGATTTACCTGAATGTTGCCAGTACTCGAGAACTTGAGTTGTAGGGAAAGGTTGAGCAGGCGAGGACTTTATTCCTTGGAACATAGGGGGCTGAAGAATTACCTGATAGAGCTATAAAAAATGATGAGAGGCATAAATTAAGTGAATTAGCAGTCTTTTTTCCCCATGGAAGATGAATGAAAAAACTAGAGAGTATAGATTTAAGGTGAGTGGGCAATGATTAGGCAATTTCTTCACACACAGAGTGGAATGAGCTGCCAGTGAAAATGGTTGAGGTAGGTATAATACAACATTAAAAAGACATTGGGTGCAATACATGGATTGGAAAGGTTTAGAGAGATATGGGCCGATGTGGGAAGATGGTAGACTTGGATAGGCATCCTGGTTGATGTAGGCGAATCGGCCAGAGTCCCCACATTCATGTTATACTGCTCTGTGGCTATTACTCTGCAACTCTATCCATGGTATGTGATTCTTGGCCACTGCAAGTATCATCTCACTTTAGGAGTAGTGTTCAATGCACCAGGTATTGCTTTATTTGATGCGCTTTGACGCTCTGCAGCTAATGCGCACACAGAGTAGACGGGTAATAATACGCATTGGCAGGTTTTGATTTAATGCCACAGTTTCCCTTTTGAAGCTTGGAGCTTGCAAATTATAATTGACCTTTTATAATTGATCATTGCTAGATAAGTGTTCAGTAACAGAAAGGGCCCCTTTTAAACGCTGGTTCTATATTCAGCCACCATTAACTGAAATGGAGACTTTTTCTGTAGGAAAGAACTGCAGATGCTGGTTTAAATCGAAGTTAGACACAAAATGCTGGAGTAACTCAGCGGGTCAGGCAGCATCTTTTGAGAGCAGGAATGGGTGATGATTCCGGTCGAGACCCTTCTTCAGTCTGAAGACCCCAGTCTGAAGAAGGGTCTCGACCCGAAACTTCACCCATTCCTTCTCTCCAGAGATGCTGCCTGACCCGCTGAGTTACTCCAGCATTTTTGTGTCTACCCTGGAGACTTTTTCTTCCAGCTAATTCCCCTCGACTCCATCAGACTGAAGATAGGCCCTGCCCTGAAACGTTGTCTGCCCGTTTCTCTTCACAGATGTTGCCTGATCTGATGAGTTCCACAAGAGGTTTTTTTGTTGATCATTAAATTCTGGTCAATTACTGACTTATTTTCAGTAACTGTAGCTACAATTCAAAATACCAGACTTAAAAGTGCTGATGTTGACCAGGGGGGTTCTACAGGTAATGCTACATTAACCAATTATTGCCAAACATGGACCATTAGGCATGTAGCCTTGTATGCCCTTGGAATATAGCACAGAACAGAGATTGCACAGGGAAAAGTTAATGGAAAGATGAGGGGAAAGAGGAAGGGGAGGATGCAAGATCAGAACATGGTGTTTAGCAGCAAAGAGCCGTGTGGGAGATGTCTGCAGTTCAGATAGGAGACAGACTTTCTGCAATCTGCCAAGTTGCTCCATTCACAATTCATCTTCTCTTTATGAGATGCTGGCTGTCTTTAAATAGTGCAGAATACTAGGTCCATTGCAGCACTCACCATCATAGTCGGCTTTGGTTGCATTTTGTAATAATGCTAATCAGCAGTACAGTATAATTCTCATGTTGATAACATTCCATAGCATGTTCCCCATGCCGCTTTAAAGGGCCTACTGAATTTGGCTCATCCAAGTTGAGTTTAGTTTAGAGATACAGCATGGAAACAGGCCCTTCGGCCCACTGAGTCAGCACTGACCAGCGATTCCCCGCACACTAACACTATCACACACACTAGGGACAATTTACAATTATACCAAGCCAATTAACATACAAACCTGTACGTCCTTGGAGTGTGGGCGGAAACCGGAGATACCAGAGAAAACCTATGCAGGTCACAGGGAGAAGAGACAAACTCCGTACAGACAAACACCTATAGTCAGGATTGGACTTGGGTCTCTAGCGCTGTAGGCTTTATCCCATAAATCCTTCAATGATGAGGGAATATAATTTTAACCTTCAGTGCACATGCAAGACATCCTCCTCTGTCTACTTCAGTTAACAATAGCATATTTTCTGTGCAGCCAAATATAATGGTTGGAGTGTCATGAAGTCGGAGTTTGTATGCAGAAACATTCACAAGAAATTATGGTCCAAAGTACCCACAATTTTGACTTGATAACAGGAGAATCAAGAAATGGATAGTGGTTTTATTGACACATTTTGTGAGAGTTAAAATGGAGACAAAGTATGATGTGTGGGAATACAAAGCTATAAAATAACTACCATTAAAGGTGATAAATAACTTTGATCTCAAACAGCATTTTGCACAATCACAAGTGGAGAACAGGTTGCTCATCAGGGTTCTCTCTCATGGGCTATTTTTAGTTTCATCTTGGTTTCTTAACTCATTTTAACCCAATAACCCAAAGTTATTGATAAGTACCATGGAGTTTTCATTACTTTGCAGTTATTCTTTATTTTTTAATTTTTCATGCAACACCTTAGATAGTGAATGACATCAGACTGTTGAAATTATTGTCACATGAACAGTCCCTCTGAGTCCAAGTCAATGATCAAGCACTCATTTGCACTAATCCCCCACTAAATCCATTTTATTCCAACTCTGACCTTCACAATTTATTGTGCACAATTAACCCTCTGACCCTTATGTCTTTGTGATGTAAGTGAACAAGATTGTCATTGGGTTGTAAGTGGAGAAGGACAGAGGAAGATTGTTTAAGGTTACAACAGCATAAAAATTAATTGATAATTTGGGCAAAGAAATGGCAGATGGATTGAACTCGGACAACTGGGTTTTGGGAAATTAAATTAGGACAGGGCAGTGAATGGCAGGTCCTTGGATTAGTATGTGCAACTCTAAAATATAATTAAGCCAGAAAGAGTGCAGAGAAGATTTACGGGGGTGTTGGCAGGACTTGAGGGCCTGAGCTACAAGGTTGGGTAGATGGGTCTTTATACGTTAGAGCACTGAGGGGTTCAAGTTCAAGTTTAAGTTGGCGTTTATTGTCACTTAACCAACTAAGGTACAGTGAAATTTGAGTTACCATACAGCCATACTAAGTGAAAAGCAACAATACACACAGCCACATTAATAAAATTTAACGTAAACATCCACCAGTGGAATCCACATTCCTCACTGTGATGGAAGGCAATAAAGTTCTGTCGACTTCCTGCTTTGCTCACCCACGGTCGGGGCCTTTGAACCCTCTACACTTGCTGCTGCCGACGGTCCGATGTTCAAGCCATCTCGTCGGGATGATCGAAACCCAGCGTCGGAATGGATCGGAACACTCCGCGGCATGGAGCTCCCGAGGCGGCCTCTTCTTACCGGAGACTGCAGCTTCACCATGTTAAAGACGGAGCTCTGTTGGCGACCCTCGGCGATCGCAGCTCCCGATGTTAAAGACTGCACCACACTCGCGGCTTGAAGCTCCTGGCCGGTCTCCAGGAAAGGCTGCACCACTCCACGTTGTAGGCTGCAGGGGGGGGGATGGAGATGCGACACGGAGACAATTTACATTTCCGTTGAGGTAAGTAGCTGAAAAAAGTTTCCCCCAATCCCCCACACACATAAAACATACCAAGAAACATTGAAACATATATTTAAGACCTACTTAAAATAATAAAATCAGAGAAGTTACGGGACAGATTGTTGGCGAGGCGCCACCCGGTGATCTTTGAGATGGAAATAAATCATGAGGGGAATAGAGAGGGTGAATAAACAGAATCCTTTACCCAGGGTAGGGGTATCAAGAACCAGAGAATATAGGTTTAATGTGAGAGGGGAAACATTTAATCTGAGGAACACTTTTTCATTCAGAGGTTGGTTGGTATATTGAACGAGCTGCCGGAGGAGATAGTTGAGACAGATTCTATAACATCATTTAAAAGTCACTTGGACAGGTACATGGACAGGACAGGTTTTGAGTTATATGGGGCAAAAGGGACCAGCTTGCATGGGGCATCTTGATTGACATGGACAAGGTGGACCAACGGGTCTATTTCCATGTTGTATTACTCAGACTCTATGACCTGGTCTACCTGCTGAGTACTGACGCTGAAAATATTTTGCATTAATTGTTTTAATTTCTTTTTCGGATTCTTGGTAAAAGATATGGATTGTTTGAGACACCAATTTTAAAAATGCTTATGTTAGACACATCATTTCCCTTGATCAAATTACTTAGAGGTGTTTAATTGTCCTCGACTTTCCCTTTTCCAATTAATAACTAAAATTAACTAAAATCCTATTCTCGTGTCATGTCTGTAGATGCAACTAAATCACAAATACAGGTGCACAACCTTTTATCCGAAAGCCTTGGGACCAGACACTTGTCGGATTTCGGACATTTTCGGATTTCAGAATGGAAG
This sequence comes from Leucoraja erinaceus, assembly GCF_028641065.1. Classification (NCBI taxonomy): domain Eukaryota; kingdom Metazoa; phylum Chordata; class Chondrichthyes; order Rajiformes; family Rajidae; genus Leucoraja; species Leucoraja erinaceus. The sequence goes on along the minus strand of NC_073395.1, from coordinate 29,702,847 downwards.
ATTTTTAGCGTAGATTAGGTAGGTAGCGCGGGCGGCTTGAAAAGTCTGGAGCTGCTGCCTCCTCCCGGGTGACCGGGAGACTCATTGCATAAATGTTAGTCAGTTAGTTTGGAGGGATTTTATGTGGTGGTGGTGGAGTCGGGGTGAAGGGGGAAACTTTAATTCTTAGTCCCCTACCTGGTCGGCGACTCCCAACCTCGCGGAGCTGGGGGCTCCGTCCGGCCGCGGGCGGCACCGGTTGGAGCTCCGACCCCGGCAACTCTACCCCTGGCTGCGAGGCGCTCCAAATCCAGCGCCGCCCGCGGTCGGACGTCCCAGCTCCGGGAATGTCGGGAGTCGCTGGGATACCAGCGGGGAGCGGGCAATGCCTTACCGGGTCGCCGTGCGGCAAGCTCCGGAGCGCTGTGGCCGCCGACACACAACATCGCGGAGCGTCGCTGGATTTGGAGCCGCGGAGTTGGGGGCTCCGTCCGGCCGCGGGCGGCGCCGGTTGGAGCTCCAACCCCGGCAACTCTACCCCTGGCTGCGCGGCTCCAAATCCAGCGACGCTCCGCGATGTTGTGTGTCGGCGGCCACAGCGCTCCGGAGCTTGCCGCACGGCGACCCGGTAAGGCATTGCCCACTCCCCGCTGGTTTCCCAGCGCTGCGACGCCGCCGACTCCCGACATTCTCGGAGCTGGGACGTCCGGCCGCGGGCCGCGCTGGATTTGGAGCGCCTCGCAGCCAGGGGTAGAGTTGCCGGGGTCGGAGCTACAACTGGCGCCGCCCGCAGCCCCAACGGCCACAGCGCTGCGGAGCTTACTGCACAGCGACCCGGTAAGGCACTGACCGCTCCCCGCCTCTCCGACCAGGTAGGGGACTAAGAATTAAAGTTTACCTCTTCACCCCCCTTCACATAAAAGCCCTCCAAACTAACTGACTAACATTTAAGCAATGATTTACAGATGTTTAAGCGTCTCCCGGTCTCCAGGGCGGAGGCAGCCGCTACAGTAGTACAGACCTGGGTTGACCGTGGGTCGTTTTGGGTCAAGTTTGGCGCCAAACGCGAGCTTTGGTGCGCAGACGACATCTGGAAAAAATGGCCGGTTTTCGGAGCTTTTCGGTTTCTGGAACACCGGATAAAAGGTTGTGCACCTGTAGTGATAGACTCATGGGCTAATGTGCGGTCTTTATGCATTAATTCTCCAGGCAATCTGGTAAAGTTGATCCATGATTAGAAACCTACTTACTCTGTAGAGAATTATGTATATGACCCAAGCTGTTTACTTGATAAAGAATGACTTTAACTCTGCTTCTTTGAAGGAAGTAGTGGATGTTGTTATTCATGCGTTTTTTAATCAAAAATGCCCAGGATTTGAAGTCACATTGAAGCCCCAATGTTTGATTGGTTTTCACTTCCAGTGACTGTAACTGCTTTGTTGAATACTAAATTCACAAAACTTCTATGGGTGATACAACTTCCACAGTGAAATACTGTACACAGAACAACTTTGACATCCCAATGTAGAAGTGTGCACCACTATTTTTTCACCTTTAGTCTGTTTGCACTGTCCTCATGCCACTGACTGATATATCTCCCAAACAAATGGGATTTGCCAGAGTTCTATGCGTGGGGAAACCCAATCTTTCTAGGAAGGTCTTTTAAGACATTCATTTCAGATTTATCAGTTAAAACAAACAAAAAAACAAAATCCAAAATACATTTATATTTTGAAGGCATAATGGTACATGTGCATATTCAAGTCCTTCAAGTAATATTATCCACCTGCATTATTAGTGGAGTGCTAAGGTTAATGCTATTTTGATATTTAGCCAAATCCTGCTGTTGCTTCAAGGTCAACATCTATGTTGGCCCTGTCGCTGCGTTATATTCTTGCATTTGTGCAGCTCTTAATCCAACGCCAATATTGCCGCTTCAATTCTTCCACAATGTGCTGCAAAAATGAAGCCCCCTGTGCACCGACTGTCTGAATTGCCTTGTGATAGTTCACTGTATCTAAACATCGCTGTTAAGGCACCTTGATTACGGATTCCAATCACTGTAATATCGGATAACGCTGTAGCTAATCTCCATAAGCTCCCAGAAGCAGCGTGTAGCTACCACAGTGATGTAGTACACACATTTGGACCCTCAAGAAATATTAAATGCTTACCAAATACTGTGCAGTTGATTCACAAAGGAACCCACCTACATTGCCTTTCTTCCGACTAAAACCCCATTAGAGGTAACCTTTTAATATGGCAAGTAACAATTATAAAGGGGTACAACTATGTTTAAAATGTTAATTACCTAATTTGTTTATTTAAGTACAGCATTGATATTATTCATCACAATGAGTTTGTTTTGCCGGCAATTGGATTTGGGCCAAGTTAGTATTTTACATTAATTATTTGTGCAATGCAAATGTAGTCACTAAAATGATCCATTACGGAGAGCTAGGTGTTAAAAGCAATTTTATTATTAATTTCAACAGACACTGGTTATGCCTAAATACAAGGGTTATATGGAGATTTAAAAATATATATATACTGGATATTAGTTAAGTATAGAGATCAGGTAACTGTTATTTATCAGTTTCTGAAAGTAAAAGAACAAATGAACATCAGTGACAGTTTTGCATTGTGACCTTACAAAACATAATTTATATCATATACTAGACTAAGTGGGACCTGTCCCCCAGTGCAGTGGTCCCCCAGTGCCTCCACCTCCACCAATTCCAATATTGGTGGCCAGTGGGGGATGGGGGATGGGGGGGGGGGGGGGGGGGCGCTTTCTGGAGCGCTAGTATGGGTGTTGTGGGCCGGACTGGTTTCCAGAGGGCTAGTATGGACATTGTGGGCTGAATAGACTATTGGGCTGGAAGCTCAGGCCTGGTGGGCTGGCAGCTCAGTCACTCAGGCCTGGTAGGCTGGCGGCTCAGTCACTCAGGCCTGGTGGCCTGGAAGCTCAATCACTCAGGGCTGGTGGGCTGGCAGCTCAGTCACTTAGGGCTGGTGGGCTGGCAGCTCAGTCAGGCCTGACAGGGCTGGTGGGCTGGCAGATCAGAGACTGCCAGGAATTCTGCCCAATAGAAGGGGGAGAGGGTGGAGAATCAATTTTAGACATTGTTCATATTTTTCTACAGATCACAACAATGAAGGAGGAACATCTATCCTGGCCTGGATCTCACAGGAAGTCAATGAAGGGAGGGAGAAAAATAATGGGGTGAGATTTAATATTTACAGGGGGAATACATACTGATGGGCTGAAGGGACTCATCCTGGGCCAGTACATGCCTGATGGGCCAAAGGGACAAAAAAAAATCTCAGTGAAAGGCACTTTTTGTGGACTTTTCCTGGGTTGGCATGGGCCTTTTGGGCCAAAATGCTCCTCCTGGGCTAATACGGGCATTTTGGGCAAAAGGGACTAGTTTCTGGGCTAATAGGGGCCTTGTGTGATGAATCGAGTGGTTTCAGGTAGGCCAAAGGTGGGCTGGCAGTTCACTCACTCACTCACGGCTGATGGGCTGGCAGTTCACTCATAGAATAGAATAGAATAGAATAACCTTTAATAATCCTTTACAGGAAATTACAATGCCACAACAGCTTCAAGACAGACATAACACCACACATTTCAACAGATATCTTCAATACATAATAAGTTAAAATTTTTGTGCATTATAAAACCTTATAGCAGCTGGTATACAAGACTTCCTATGTCTCTCCGTTTTGCACATTGGTGCAATCAGTCTCTGACTGAAGATGCTGCACTTGATCACCTTCAGGGCGTGGAGTGGGTGAGTCGGGTTGGTCATTATTGAGCCTAGTTTTTTCAGAGTTCTGGCCTCTGCCACCTGCTTGACCGTTAGTTGCTCTGCCCCAACCACTGAGCCGGCCTTCCTGATCAGCTTATCCAGTCTGTTTTTGTCCGCTATTCGGGCGCCTTCTCCCCAACAGGCCACAGCAAAAAACAGAGCACTGGCCACCACTGAATGGTAGACACTGCACAGTAGGGGTTGACAGATATTAAATGACTTTAGCCTCCTTAAAAAATACAGTCTACTTTGTCCCTTCCTGTACACCGCCTCCATATGACTCTTCCAGTCCAGCTCACTGTCAAGCTGCACACCAAGGTACCTGTGGTTGGCGACCACCTCCACCTCAGTGCCCCTGATGGTGATTGGTGTTGGTTGAGTCCTCCTCCTCCCCCTCCTGAAATCCACAACTATCTCCTTCGTTTTTTTGGTGTTGAGATGGAGATTATTGTGTGCACTCCACTCCACAAAGTTGTTAATTGTGTCTCTATACTCCTCCTCATTGCCCCCTTTGATGAGGCCTACAACAGCTGTGTCATCTGAAAATTTCTGCAAAAATCAGCTGTTGGTGTTATATTGACAATCCGCTGTGTAGATGGTAAACAGGAATGGAGCCAGCACAGTTCCTTGTGGAGCCCCTGTGCTGCTCACGATGGTGCTTGAGACATTGTTCTGTAGGCGCACATACTGTGGTCTGAGGAAAAGGTAATCCAAACACCACAGTACCATTAATGGATCCACCTTCATGGCTATTCTTTGAAATTCCATTTCAAGCAGAGTGCAGGCCACCAAATTCATTTCATACCATTTCAAGCAGAGTGCAGGCCACCAAATTCAAATGCAATTTCATACCATTTCAAGCAGAGTGCAGGCCACCAAATTCATATGCAATTTCATACCATTTCAAGTAGAGTGCTGGCCACCAAATTCAAATGCAATTTCATACTATTTTAAACTGAGTGCAAAGCACCAAATTCAAATGCAATTTCATACCATTTGGGCTTTATACTCCTGCCCCCCCGGAAGGGGCGTTGCCTTCATGTTGATTGACAGGCGAGAGGACCAATCAGCTAATCTCAAGATTGTTTAAACATTCATAACTTTTTTATTTTTCTTCAATCGGAAAAATTCTCGGGGCTGCCTCAGCGGAGGACTGAGTAAGATGGCCAAAAATTATAGCGACATACAGTAGTGTTTTTTCTAACATCAATATACAACACAGACAGGAAGTGGTCAAGATAAGACTTTTAGTTATGTAGATGATATAGAGGAAAACCGAGATAATCTATTATCTAACTAATTGGAAACACAGTCTGAAGAAGAGTCTCAACCCGAAATGTCACCCCTTCCTTCTCTCCAGAGATGCTGCCTGTACCGCTGAGTTACTCCAGCATTTTGTGTCTATCTTGGGTGTAAATCAGTATCTGCAGTTCCTTCCTACACAGATGATTTGGCCTCTGCCCTACCAGCTGATGGTTTCACAAGTTCCCTGCCATCTCACTGTGACCCAATTCCTGGGCTTCCATCTGACTCATCAGGTGCCTTGGTCCGCATGCTCCTTTCCTACCCACTGGATTCCTGGATTCCTTTCTCATTCACTGAGGCCTTGGTGGGCACATCTCTCCAAACTGACCAGGGACCTATTTCCTGCACACTTTAAACAGTTTGATCGGTTTCATCGGAAATGTATTTTAATAATTCCCAACACCGCCACTGGGTGGCACGGTGGCGCAAAGGTAGAGTTACTGCCTTACAGCGCCAGAGACCCGGGTTTAATCCTGACTGAGTGCTTGTCTACACGGAGTTTGTACATTCTCCACGTGACCTGCAGTGGGCTTTCTCTGATATCTGCAGTTTCCTCCCACACTCACAAAGATGTGTAGGTTAATTGGCTTGGTATAAATGTAAATGATCCCTATTTTGTGTAGGACAGTGTTAGTGTGCGGGGATTGCTGGTCGGTGCTGTTTTAGAGCTGTATCCCTAAACTAAACAAAATCTGAAAAATGGGAATTAAAAATTTGTTACGATATTAAGAGTAACAACATCCAATAGTCTGAAATATCTGCTCACTGAACAACCAGAATATTGAGCATGTCAGATTATTGGTGTTTTACTCTATCTTAATTTTATCAAATTTCTTCCATTGCATCATTGCAGTGGTCAAATTTAACTTTGGAAAAAGCAATGAATAGATCAAAAGCAATGAAGGATTCAGACTGAGAGGAATCAGAAACTTTCACTTACATCTGAAGCACCTCGGTGAACAACTTGCTTGTTAACATTTTCAAAACCCAAAACATTCGCCTGTCCATTCCCTCCACAGATGCCGCCTGACCCGTTGAGTTCTTTCAGTATTTTGTGCTTCATTCAAATTGGTCAATTGAAGGTGTGTCTTAAATCACTTCTACATTTAACTGTCCATCCTTGGGTTCACTGAACTTCAAGAATGCATAACACATGCAAGGCAAGGAATCAGTGGCCATTGACAAAGCTGCAACAACCTTAGAAAAATACAGAGTGCTCCAGCAACTTAGCGGGTCAGGCAGCATTTCTGGAGAACATGAATAGTTGGCATTTTGGGTCAGGCCCCTTTTGCAGACACATTGTGGTTAGGGGGGGGGCGGGGGGGAAGTAAGAAAGCTGGAAGAGAGGAGAGGCAAGACTTGTCAGTGATAGGCGGATACAGGCTATGGGGGGTTTTGATAGGAAGATGTGAAATGTGATTCCAAAGGAAGAAATGTAGGTGGAAGGGGAGGGGAAAAGGAAGAAATGTGTCAGTAAAGGTAGGGCACAAACAAGAGAGTTTGAGGGAAAAATAGGTGGGGGGGGGGGGGGGGGGGGGGGGGGGGGGGGAAGAAAGGAGTTGTTTGTTGGTTAGTTACCTAACGTTGGGAGAATTCAAGCAACAATGGAGGTGGGGGGAGGGGGAATTTGTGACTTTGTAAGCACCCATGTGGGCGTCTATTTGCATACCTTGGGTATGCAAGCAAAGATCTTCACTGTGACTTGTCAAAGGTTTCAAATGTCTTATTGTCACGTACCAATTAAGGTACAATGTTATGTGAATTACCATACAGCCAAACAGAAAAAAAGCAACAAGGCACACAACTACATAAAAGTTAACATAAACATCCACCACAGTGCAATCCCCACATTCCTCACTGTGATGGAAGGCAAAAAATCCAAACTTCTTCCTCTTTATTCTCACACGGTCGGGGCAGTCAAACCATCCGTCAGGGGGCTCAAAGGTCCCACAGCCGGCGGTCGAAGCTCCCGCGTCGGGCGGTCGAGCTCCTGCGGCTTGGAGTTCCCGAAGTCGGCCTCCGACTAGCGACCACGAGCTCCGTGCTGTTCAGTCCGCAAGCACCCATGGTTGGAGCTCCGAGGTCAATCCCTGGCAGAGGGATTGCAGGCTCCACGATGTTAAAGTCCCACAGGCTCCCCGCTCTCAAAAGTCGGTCTCCAGCAAAGGCCGCCAACTCCTCTATGTTAGGCCGCAGTGCGGCCGGAGATACGATGTGGAAACAAATTGCATCTCCGTTGAGGTAAGAGATTAGAAAATGTTTCCCTCAACCCCCACTCCCACCCCCACCCCTCACATAAAACAAGCTAAAGAACACTAAAAACATACATTTAACATATACTATTAAAACACAAAGGAAGGGACAGACAGACTGTTGGCGAGGCAGCCATTACTGGCGCCACCCAATGGAACATGTGATAGTAAAGCTTTCAATCAATCAATGTTCATGCTGGTTGGTTGTAAGCTACTCAAGAAGAATATGAGTCTCTGTTCCTCCAGTTTGTGTGTGGCCTCACTGGCAATGGCTACCTGAGAAATATGATATTAATATTTACGTCAGAGTGGGTAACGGTTTGTCTGAGCATTAATATCTGTGGATATTAATATAATTTTACGACAGCCATAGCTGACATGGAGAGATGTGGTGGAATGGTGCAGTTTCCTGTACGTGCTGTGCATGGTATAAGATGTGCAGCTAGAAGGTGACTTTCCTTGGCTTGTCTGCATGTATCTGCATCCAGAGGCACAGGGTATCATATCAGTGTCAGTCATCAGCAGCCTCTGAGAGGCCCTGATCCTTTCATAATTGGTGACTGTGTGGTGCTCGTCGCATCACTGCCGCCTTAAGCATTTTATGACCCTGAATCTTCCGTGGCTTTTCCAGGGATATATCAATGATCTCTCAGCTGGCAAAATAAAGAAAATATTATCCCTAGTAGAGTTTCCACTCTGTTGTCATGGTTTTTCAGTGCAATTCATCCAAAATTAATTTAACTGTGTAAAAGATCCAAGCACGTGTTGCATTCTGCACCACTCAAATCCATGCACGGTTTTGCTCTGTTCCGCAAGACTGCTCAGAAAATAGCAGGTTTCCATCATTTATGTCAGTCTGCAGTTCTTTGAGGATCTTCTTAATATTATACTATCTTTAGGTGCAAAAGGATATTTTTAAAGCAGAGATAGATTCTTGATTGGTACGGGTGTCAGGGGTTGTGGGGAGAAGGCAGGAGAATGGGGTTAAGGGGGAAGAGATAGATCAGCCATGAGTGAATGGCAGAGTATACCTGATGGGTCGATTGACCTAATTCTGCTCCCATCACTTGACTTTATGAAAGGTACCAAAGGCACCCTTTGGGATCTTGTGTGAGAGTTACTTGTTGGATGTGCCAAATGTACAATCGATTTATCAGAATTAAATTTCAAACGTAGGTTCCAACTCTTTCACATTACTGCAGACAACATTAGCAATTTAGTTTTGCGAAAAAAAAAATCTTTATTAACTAATAAAACTAACAAAATTATTTTCCATGATATGTCATTTCCATAATTTACTCAAGCTGGCAAAGTGTACCCTTAATAAAATGACTCTTTGTAATTAAACCCTTTGCTAAACTAATATAACTGTCGACACTTAAATATTATCTAAAAATTTACATTTTTAAACTCTGCTTAATTAATTGCATTGATTCACAGAGTATACATTTGCAATTGTACACATGAGCTTGGTTAAAATATGAATCATATCCGTCAGAAAGTTAGTTTTCAATTGAGCAAAGTTCCTCCAAAAATTGATACCAGTTGTTTATTTGTAAACTATTGTTAATTATTTTCTTAATTTCACTTTTATGTATAAAAGTGTTAAATTTTTGTGTGATTTATCTTAGTTTTATACTTTTTCTCAGCCATTGTTCTAGGACATTTCACTGTTTACCACTTCCCTTTTGCAACAATGATTAGGCTTTCACAAGATATAAATGAAAAGCATCAACATTTGAAATTAGGATTCAAATGTTCAATGTTCAATTGTTTTACAAAATTCTATACCATGTAGCTTTTAGGTATAACAACGGTGGTTATAAAATTACAATGTACATTACTGGGTCTTGTTTCTATGATTTAACTTGTGTTCTTTCCTGCAAGATTTGATGTGTTGAGGAATTTGAGTACGTCTCAAGGAAGGAAGTTTCAAACAGTAGGTTTACACTCCAAAAAGCAGAAAGGAGAAATTTCTCTGAGGGAGCAGGAATAGGCACTGGAAATAACAGTTTCAAAATACAGATTCATCCCTACTCTCCCCTCCAACCGAATGGTCTTTCTCAGCCACATATTTTTCGATAGTTGTCAACTTGTATGTAATCAAGCATTGTTGTAATCTCGACCCGAAACGTTGCTTATTCCTTAGCTCCATAGATGCTGCCTCACCCGCTGAGTTTCTCCAGCATTTTCTCTACCAAGCATTGTTGTAATATTGCTTTAATTGTTTTCTAATCTTTAATTGCTAAAATATCTTACTTTGGTGCTGCTCGGCAACATTTAGTGCATTTTTTTTACCCTTTTCCTGCCAACTATTGATTTTCTCTTTAACATCGATTCTTATCTGTTCATGTAGCAGTAATAACATGATAGCAATCATAAATGATCATCTAATATCAGTGATTGTACAAGGTAATGCCCAAGAGAAGTTTCAAATCTGATCAAATTAAAGTATAGATGCGATCAATTGCATTCTTTGGTGCCTACATTGTGACTTTATGATTATGAATTCAATTAGGGGTGAAACCCTTTTTAATTAAAAACATAAAAAGACTAGAAATATGGGACTGGGTGATGGCATCTGAAAAGGAAAAACACAGTGTATTGCTTTTACTATGAACCATTTTCCAGGAGGGAAAGTGAAGGCATAGTCACCATGACTTGAGGGTGATGACATGCTGATATGCCTATTGCTCTGTCCTTCCACAAAGTGGAAGCCATAGGTTTATAAGATTTGGTGAATTGCTTAAGGGTACTGTGATTAGTACTGAAGTGTCCTGAAGCTCAGGTGCACTGAAGAGTTTGAAGAGTTAGGAGGGCTCTGTAAGCTCGAAATTGTGATTTCAAGCAGCAGCCAACATGCAGTATTTAGGCACTCAATGTATCAATCCTGATTTTAAAAATGGTCATTTAGTAAAAGATATGAGAAGAAAAATAATGATAGAAATGAAGTAAGTCAATACAGTAACTGGAAGCAGAGGTGCAAATATTGCGGACTCATAGTTCTATGCAATGTCAAACTAACATTTCATTATATGTGGGCAAGGAGTGAAATTCTAATGATGCCATCTTTTAGAAGCTGACCTATAGCTGATACCTGTATGACAATGGCAATGTGGGAATTCCAATTGATTGCAATTACTTTGAATTTCAGTGGTACAGACAATTGTCAACACTTACCGATTCTAAGTGTCAATGTTTTTGTTTAAAATGAACCACGAACAACTTTGGAATTTCCATAGAAATGCTGAAGTCAGCTGTTCATTTTTTTTTTTTTCTGTATTGAGTCTCTAGATGGACCATCACTGATGGGGGGGAATCCACACACAGATCTCATGCAAGGTTGGACCTTGACTTGAGAGGGGAGCGGTTTAGGAAGGATCCCAGGGCAACCTCTTCACTCAGGGTAGACCGTATCTGGAATGAGCTGTCAGAGGAAGCCATAAAAGCAGATACAATTACAATTTTCAAAAGTCATTTGGACAGCTACATGGATAGGAGTTTTGAGGGATATGGGTCAAGTGCAGGGAAATGGGACGAACCCCAAATGCCAACTTGGTCAGCATGAACTATATTGGTCAGAGGGCCTGTTTTTTTTTTTTTTTTTTACTATGACTATGATTTTATGGCTCCATGAGGGAATTATTGCAAGAGAAAAAAGCATTGGTTAAATTAGATTTTTTAACAATTTATAAATGTGCTTCATATTTTTAAGAATTGTAGGCTATTCTGTTTAGTTTAAAATGAGAATTTCAAAATTGTAGTTGTCCATTTAAGATTTTTAATTGTTACTGGATTTTTTATATGTTACCTTTAAACTTCACCTAATGGAATTAATTTCAGAGGTCGTGAATTAGGTCGTGAAAGTGGGATAGGCTCTTAACTCAGCGGGACAGGCACCATCTCTGGATAGAAGGAATGGGTGATGTTTTGGGTCGAGACCCTTCTTCAGATTGAAAGTCGGGAGAGGGAGACACAGAGATAAGGAAGGCATCAAAAAGATAAAGGAGTATGTAGAAATAGATCATTGTTAGTAGGAGAAGGTGACAACAAAGCAAATATTCTCCCCACATTCCCATCAACTACCTTCAAATTATATCTCTCGCCTATATACTGTACTATGAGCAATTTTAAATGGTCAGATAACTACAAGCCACACATTTTTGGAAGGAAACTGGAGCAACTGAATAAAATCCACATGGTCACAGAGAGACCATACAAACTCCACACAGAGAGCACTTAAGGTCAAGCTTAAATGCAAGTGGCTGGAGCAGCTCTTACTGTATGTCTGAACCACTGTCTGGACTGTGGAGCACTCTATCCTATTACGTAAATCCTTCAATTGAAAGTACATTTTTACTCCATTCTTTGCAGATTTTCATTGCACTTCAATGTACTTGTGCATATGACAATACACTTGACTTGACTTAACAAGATTCACCTCGCAAAAGTCTGTCATGGATTGTATTGCTTGAAATAAATAATCAGATTCTGATTTCATGCTTATTTTTACCAGAACATTGAACATACACCAGAAATCTACCAAGGGTGTTATGGGCTTAAACACTGCATGTAATTCTTACCCAGTTACTGAGAACATTTCAGTTCATTCTGAGGTTTTGGAGAAAAAAAACATTCTATGGGTTTATCTTAGAATTAGCTCTATTTCTCTTTATAATTCCCTACAAGCTAAACTGAGTGTCAAAGATTACAGCCCAGCAAGATTAAATTTGCAGTCTGTAATCACTGTAACATCTGCAGGTTTTGTGTCACTTGGCAAATGGGCATAAAATCATTCAAGATCTCTCAAGGGGTTGACCATTTATTACATCAGGAACCTATGCTTTCTCTGTCTGAGATTTTTCAATGGCCAGTTGTTTTTCCTTCTTTTTATCTTAGACTAACCTTGCACAGACTTTGCTTTCCTAGTTATCAATTTGTTTGCAATTTTCTCATGTTTGGAAACGTGTACCTTTCAACCCATGTTACACTAGTCCAGTTCACTTCAATTTAGTTTATTGTCACATGTACAGTAAAAAGCTTTTGTTGTGTGCTAACCAGTCAGCGGAATGACAATACATGATTACAATCGAGCCAATCACAGTGTACAGAATACGTAATAAAGGAATAACGTTTAGTGCAAGATAAGGCCAATGAAGTCTGATCAAAGATAGTCTGAGGGTCCCTGATGAGATGATGGTAGTTTAGGACTGCTGGGACAAGTGGGGAATTAGATGATTTTAATTGGCCCTGTCAATGGTTCCATAGTACAATTTAGCGAGGGCTCCTCTTTTCATGGGGATCCCAATAATAAGTTAAATTCAATGGTCGATTTAATTCAAGGGGTTGATATGGCTCGGTATAATTGGAACTTTTTTTTGCATTATGTTTTAAGTTTTAGTATTTGTGTATTAGACTTTATAACTTAAGCACCCTTAATATGCAGAAAACACGCTGAAATTTCCTTGTAGGACAATGTAAATCCTCAAATCCCACAAAAGTTTTTGATAAACACTGGCTTTTCAATGAAAATTATATTATTTCAATATTTCGAGAGCTTGGCTTTACAGTGTCCTACATATTGTTTGGGACAAAGACCTATCATTTATTTATTTGCTTCTGTACTCGACAATTTGAGATTTGTAATAGAAAAAAAAAATCACATGTGGTTAAAGTGCACATTGTCAGATATTAATAAAGTCCATTTTGATACCTTTTTGTTTCACCATGTAGAAATTACAGCAGTGTTTATGCATGGTCCCCTCATTTCAGGGCACCATAATGTTTGGGACTCAGCAATGTCATGTAAATGAAAGTAATCATATTTACTATTTTGTTGTATATCCTTTGCAAGTAATGACTGCTTGAAGTCTGCGATTCATGGACATCACCAGTTGCTGGGTGTCTTCCCTGGTGATGCTCTGCCAGGCCTCTATTGCAGCCATCTTTAGCGTATGCTTGTTTAGTGGGCTAGTCCCTTGAGGTTTCTCTTCAGCATATAAAAGGCATGCTCAATTGGGTTCAGATCGGGTGATTGATTTGGCCACTCAAGAATTGACCATTTTTTTAGCTTTGAAAAACTACTTTGTTGCTTTAGCGGTATGTTTGGGATCATTGTCTTGCTGGCCAATGAGATTTGAGGCATTTGTTTGAATTTGAGCAGATAGGATGTGTCTATACACTTCAGAATTCATTATGCTACGACCATCTGCAGTTGTATCATCATTGACGATAAATGAGCCAGCAGGGGCAGAAATTGCTATCAAAACATGGGGGGGACACAAATTCTTGGTGGCAGCACACGCATACACACGCGAGGCTTCGGCCGTCGACCCTGTGGATGGTAACGTCGGGAGCTGACCTGGTTGGTGACCGACTCCAAACTCCAGCAACAGCAGCTTCATCTGCCCCGAATCGTGGGGCTTGAATCGGCCATTGCACGGGACCTTTCATCGCCCGGCGCGGAATCTTCCATCCCCTGGCGGGGGCTTCAACATCGGGAGCCTCGATCGCCTCCATGCAGCTATTTGACCGCGGGGTGATGGAAGATCCTGTGGCGATGAAAAGCCCCGCAAACGGTCCAATTCATGCTCCGGTTAATGATCTTTGCCCCACCAGGACACCTCCTCCAATCATCACACTGAATCATTATCGAACCCGGGTCTCTGGTGCTGCAAGGCAACAATTCCACTGCTGCACCATTGCGCTGCCCTACTCACTAACTCCTGGTGTCTCTCTGGTCAGTCACTGAAACTAAACCAAAGTGTTTATTTACTTAGTGTCATTAGAATGTGGCCTAAGCTTGTTCAGTAGGTATAAAGCCCAATTCTCTTAAAAATAGCAGAGTCAGGGTATATGGGGAGAAGGCAGGAACGGGGTACTGATTGGGGATGATCAGCCATGATCACATTGAATGGCGGTGCTGGCTCGAAGGGCCAAATGGCCTGCTCCTGCACCTATTGTCTATTGTCTAATTCATTTGGCCGAGCGATTAAAAAAAAATGTCAGAACGTCCACTGCATTAAAAAAGTGTTGATATTTAGTGTTTATTAACGTTACAATCATTAACACAGAAATAACATGTTCGCCAGGTCAAATTATAATTTGGTTAATATTTCAGCATAGATGAAGTCCAATCCTAGCACAAACTTAATATCAGGAGCTAAAATATATAAAGTTTTTCTCAGTTGCATTTTTTATTTATATTCACCTAAAATGTTCTAAAAATCTGCCCACCCTTATTTGCTATCACATTACATATGGTTGTTATACAAGTAACTGTTCAGTCTAATATACTCAATATATACTTACGCCATTGTTTAATTATTCCATGTCAGCTTCTGCTGGTACTGCTTTCTTACTTTTGACATCAATTTGTACCTAATTTAAAATAAACTAACATAATCAGATGTTAAGTACATGGTGTACGTAATGTAAGATCGATCAACTATTAGTTTAGCTTAGAGATACAGAAAGGAAACAGGCCCTTCGGCCCACCGGGTCTGCACCTACCAGCGATCCCCGCACCTTCTACACCCACTAGGGACAATTGTTAACATTTACCAAGCCAAATAACCTGCAAACCTGTATGTCTTTGGAGTGTGGGAGGAAACCGAAGATCTTGAAGAAAACCCATGCAGGTCGCGGGGAGAATGTACAAACTCCGTACAGACAGCACCCATAGTCGGCATCGAACCTGAGTCTCCGGTGCTGCATTTGCTGCAAGGCAGCAACTCTATCATGTAAGGCAGCAACTCTACCACTATGCCACCGTGTTAACCTAGTTAACCTAATTGTTGATGATAAATTGCTATGCTGCATCTCAGTGAGCCCAACCACATTTCAGTCAACAAAAGGCAATGCTGAGATTCCTTAAGTCTACAGTAATTTTACCTAATATCAGCTAATATTATCAGGGAATGGGTTTCAATACTTTGTTGTTTGACATAAACAGATCGCTATATTGACTTTCTTACCAATAATTTCAGGGGAGAAAAACCAGGCAGGCTTCCCAACCTGATTAAGCATGTAACCTTGCATAATGCAAAGTGACAACATTTTGTTTTGAAATGTACCTGATCTTGTGATTTGTTTATGATGCTTGGCCAACTGCATGTCTTTTACACTCTTGAATTGGCAGTTGTTTGAGTTACAACCGCCTGGCAGTTAGTGAGGACAGAAATAACACGATCCTTTGTATGGTTAAGTAGCCTGCAAAGAAATAAATGGTATGTAGAATGGAGGCAAATGGAAGGTTGAAAACTGAAGGAGGGAAAAAAGGATCTTTGTAAGTTTGTTGCTGATATGAGAGACTAGAATCTTGCAATGGCCAACACAAGCTTTCCAGCAGCAAACATTATGAAACTCTTAACTCAGCGAAAGTTATGTCTTGAATCAAACAAAGTTATGCTTTGGAGCATCAAGCTCTGATGAAACAAAGCTTAATATAAACAATTTAATGCCTCATCAATTGCCATAAAATCCCCAATGTACTAAAAATAATACATTGAAGCATTCTGGCGTGTATGATGGAAAATCAAGTAATGGTTTTGTTGAAACCTGTTGGATTTCACAGTTAGACCTCATCGAAAGCTGATTTCCTCTTAGCACTCTGCAGCAGTGTTAAACGTGACCTAATTGCTCACCCAAATTATTGCCGAACTGGCAGATCTGTGAGAATATTCAATGAGTTATGGGTCTGTCCCACTTAGGCGAATGTTTGGGTAACTTCAGGAGACTACCGCAAAATTTTCAACATGTTGAAAATTTTTTGGCGACAGTTGCGACAATTTTTGCTGTCGTAGGTTGACGTAGGTCGTTGTCGTAGGTTGTCGCCAGGTGTCGTAGATGAATTCCATTAAAACTAGTCCCTGGCAGTCACCTAAAGAGTCGCCTATGTGGGACAGGCCCATATCCAACAAATCTTTGCCAGCTTCAGAGCCAGTGGTTAAATTGCTGTCAACACAACACACTAGGGCAGAGCTGGTAGGGGCCTGGGTTCCATTCTGACCGTGGGTGCTGTCTGTGTGGAAGTCGCACGTTCTCCCTGTGACTGCATTGATTTCCTCCGGTTGCTCTAATTTCCTCCCACAATTTCCTCCCTTGGGGTTGCATGGTGGTGCAGCTGTAGAGTTGTTGCCTTACAGTGCCAGAGACCAGGATTTGATCTTGACTATGGGTGTTGTCTTTATGGAGTTTGTATGTTCTCCTCGTGACCGGTTTGGGTTTTCTCTGGGTGGTCCAGTTTCCACCCACACTCCAAAGACGTGCAGGTTTGTGGGTAAATGGCTTGGTATAATTGTAAATTGTCCCTAGTGTGTGCAGTAGAGTGTAAGTGTGCGGAGATTGCTGTTGGCGAGGACTCGGCGGGCCGAAGGGCCTGTTTCCTCACTGTATCTCTAAACTAAAAATCCCAAAGATGTGCGGGTTTTAGGTTAATTGGCCTCCGTAAAATTGTCTCTGGTGTGTAGGGAATGGTTGAGAAACTAGGATAACATATGTTGTAGGGGAAAGAATAATGACGGCTAATAACTGGTAAAATTAGTTATTCGTGGATTGTACTAACGTGGTGACAGGAAACCACAGACAAAACCTAAAAGTAGAAAATTGTAGGAGTAAAATGGAAAGGCCACGTGGAGTTGGTGTTCTAAGTAACAGGAGATTTATTAGAACTGGTGTACACCAGGAGACCAGTAAAAGCTGATTTCCCAAGTGTGACTTTTGTACAGTTTTTATATTCTCAGATGACAAGATTACTCAAACTTGATTAACAGTAAAACGAAGTCTTGATTAAAGAATGGAGCTCAGAATGACTTAATTGGGTAACAAACAGAATAAGATGATTAGCCACAAGTCTACCTTCCTTGACAATAGATCCAATTTTCTGTTTCAACAATATGTGTACTCTGTAACATAATCAATGAAGTTCCTGAAACTTGGGTGTCACCACTGCTGCATTCCATGTCTCCACATTTAGGCATTATCTGTGGTTCCCCGTCATCACATTAGCACAATCCACATCCCTATTTACTAGTTATTTGCCCTCACTATTCTTTCCCCCTACAACACATAGAACTTATATGAATAGATGACCAGTGGTCGTCATGAACTTGGTGGGCCGAAGAAACTGTTTCCATGCTGCAACTTTAAAACTAAATTAAAACAATTAATGAGCTTAAACTCTACAATGGCTAACTTCTAATCTTCCTCCGTGCAGATATAGTGAAAGAGGAAACTGCCTTCATGTAACTTATAACCAACTTAAAAGTTCACCAACGTTGATGTGAGAAAGAGGTCAGTTATTTATCAATAATATGGAGGTAAAGTTGTGTACTAAGCATATTGGGACATCTTTGTTTGTTGAGGTATTTCAGCTGGAAGCATGAATTAGAGCTGAAAATGCTGGAGATACAAAGAAATACACAAGACAGAAGTACCAACGACAAGATTAAAAAATATATATAATCTTGTTGCAACTGAAAAAGATAAATATCGATTATTGCTTGTATAGGAAGTTGCCCTTCAATCTTTCTGATAAAAGTATTCTCCAGAATCGCAATCTTTTCTTTGCTTTGAACTGCTGATAGTCCTGCGGTGTATATTGAGTATTTGTTGCATTTATAACTGGTGCCTATACAAATACATGTACATTATATACATGGGGTGGCATGATGGTGCAGCGGTGGAGTTGCTGCCTTACAACACTTACATCACCAGAGACCAGGGTTCGATCCTGGCTACCGGTGCTTGTCTGTACGGAGTTTGCGCGTTCTCCCCATCACCTGCGTGGGTTTTTCCTGCAAACTTCGGTTTCCTCCCACACTCCAAAGACGTACAGATTTGTAGGTTAATTGGCTTAGTATAAATGTAAAGATTGTCCCGAGTGTAGGTTAGTGTTAATGTGCGGGGTTCACTGATCGGTGCGGACTCGGTGGGCTGAAGAGCCTGTTTCCGCACAATATCTCTAAAACTAAAAAACTCAAAAAAGCTAAAACATGTACAAAATCTAAACATGAAAAGGCAGGTGAGTGCTCCTGCCCTAATGGGAACAGGAACCATCTCTCACTATCACTCCAGAGGCATTCCTGTCTTTAACTATGGTCTTTCACATGCATTGTTTGAATATCAGTCCGCCAGGTGGAAAGGGCAATTTACTCATGCATTGCTGACAACAGGCTGATTATGCTGAAAGTTGGTGGTTATATTAGTAAAACTATAACCCAAGTAATCTACTCAGTCTGATGCACTTTATTTTTCAACGTTATTTGCCCCTAATTCGCATTGTATTCTGAAAT